>NC_051176.1:109745949-110045949 GCF_013339695.2 Rhipicephalus sanguineus | reverse complement strand
GAACGGGCCTCAAGCATTTTCGCCTGGCACAGAAAACGCGGCCGCCGTGGCCCAGATTCGATCCCGCGACCTTCGGGTCAGCGGTCGAGCATCATAACCACTAGACCACCGTGGCGGGTGAATACACCGGCATGAAAAGCAAACTTCAGGTGCGGTTTTACGCACGAGCACAAAACAGAAAAGTACTTTTATGCGTGGGAGCCCAGTATTCTACCTCAGAGCCATGCCGGTGCACAAGTACTTTTATGCCAATGAAACGGACAGACATTCTGAGGCACCGTGAAAGAGATGCTAAATACATCGTTAGTAACTACATCATGCACTAAAGCGAAATTATCGCGACGAGGCACAGAAAAAAATGGCTGGCCGTCCCCTAATCGAGAGTAGATGCAAGCATGAAATGGCTACCAGCAAAGCAGATTCAGTGCATGTTTCGAAGAAGTACTTAAACAATTAGATTGGGAAGACACAAATATTAACCGAAAATATCTCAGCAGCCTATGCATGCGATGTGCTGTTGACGTCGTGCTCTTTGGCGATGAGAGCTACGAATAGTAAAAAACATGGCTGATCCCTCTGTCATAGGAATCGGTATAACACGAAAGTGAAACGTGTCTTCACAGACGTAGTTGAGCGTTTGTTGTGCATTCTGTCGTCCCAAGCGCGAAGGAATGAATGCTACAGCATCAAATTGTAATGTTACGCGAAGAACGGCAAACCGCTCGAAACTTGCAATGCGCTGCTCAAGCAGAAACGACGCACGGAACGAACATACACAGGATGAGCGCGAACTGTCACAGTTGTAACTTATTTCTGTGTGAGAAGCGCGCTCCTTTCGCAAAAGCGGCCGCTGCAGTGAGTGAGGTGACCTTCGTGCTCTCAACGGAAACTTGCAGGCAGAGCGCAAGACGTACAAACCACACAGGTCACGAGATAAGCGCCCGTACGAGCGACTACGCCCTGTCGAGGCGCGCGCTAATCCGCGTGGGGGACGACTTTTAAAGCACGCTCTTCAAGCCCTTCGCGCCATCTCGCTAGTGATAACGAAAACACGCTGTACCGCCGATCTCTGAGTACCCCAACCGGCAAATGGTGTACATAAATAGCTCGCCGTTAGCAAAGCAGAGTGCATGCCGTCTGTGGCGGAGTCGTTTCGCGCTGCGCGCTGGCGATCGAGAGGTCGTAAGTTCAGCTCCCGGTGACGGAACTTTTTCTGAAGAGTTTTTTCTTTGCCATATGGTTAGTCTTTATATTTTACAACGTCATATCCGTGACGGAAATGCCTCAGTGGAGCCGTGGTGGACCCCGGGATAAAACACTTTCGTGTTAAAAAAAAAGAATTATTGAAGACCTTAACCGATAAAATGCTAACATAGGATTGAGGATAAACATACGGAAGATAATGTTCGGTGGCCCGGTGAAAGAACGAGAGTTCATGATTGGCAACCGGACTTCAGAATCTGTGCAACAGTACGTATATTTAGGTCAATTACTTACAGGTGATCTTTCTCATGGAAAATAAATTCATAGAATAATAAGGATGAGCATGAGTGAAGAACTTAAGGACCAGTCAGCGTGCAATGAAACGAAAAATGACAGGCGTAACATTAAGAGATAGTAAGACAGCAGGGTGGATCAGAGGACAAACAGGGGCGTACCTGGTATCTTCGTTGTCATTAAGCGAAGAAAAAAGTGAACCTGGGTGGATCACTACATGCGCAGGACATATTGTCACGTGGTAGTGACGGTGAAGCAAGCATAACTCCAGCAGGTGAGTATGAAACACTTTATTGGGCGAACTTGTGCCAAGAAAGAAAACAAGTGACACACTCAGTGCTACGATTGCCTCGAGCGCAATCGTCGGTAATCTCATCAGCGGTAAGGCGCGTCGGCATTTAAATATGTGGCGTCGAAGATTCCAGCCTTACCGTTGGTGCCCGCGTTCAGGGGCGTAGCCAGGGGGGGGGGGGGTCAACCCCCCCTCCCCCCCCGAAAAAATTTTCTGGCTACGCCCCTGCCCGCGTTAGTTCCAGAATAAACCCGATTGTTCCCGTTGCGCGCTCCAGCTTATCGGAGCGATCTAAAATGATGGGGAATGTTCGACATGCCGGCGCGGCGCGCGCAAGGCAGAGGTTACACGTGTAACGGGTTGGTTACTAGAAAGTATAGAAAAAGAGGCGCGCGTGGTACAACCGACGGTCAGTAATGGACACCAAGGGATGGGAAACGTAGCAGAAGGCGGCAGGAGGTTGGATGTGGTGATGAAACTAAGATATATATATAGAGCAAATTTATTAGAAGGCAGAGAGGTCGGCCTGAGCTTGAGCGCTCTAGCCTGCTACTCTGCACAGGGGAAAAGGGGAAGGGGAAAAAAGAGTAATGAAGATGATGATGGGGACAGGAAGAGGTAATGCGTATGTACAATAACCACGAAACACAGTGGTCTTCTTAAAGTCTATCGTCAAGTCCTGTACTCTTGATAAAATCTATGAACGCTCTTGTAGCAGTCGGTGATGCTGTCTGGTCGGACATTGCGGACAACAGATTAGTCTCACTTAGAGTGTTCACACCGATGCCGGCCAACGTTAAAGCCAGCGTCTTCCGTTCGGACACGTACAGAGGGCAGTCGCACAATATATGGGCTAAAGTTTCATCTACTTGGCAGCGCTGACAGTTCGGGCTGTCCGCACTGCCGATAAGGTGCGCGTATCGTCGAGTGAAGGCGACGCCTAGTCGAATCCGGTGCAGCAGACTGGCGTGGCGGCGCTTAATTTTAGCCGGGAGTCGAAAGGTCATGTGAGGGTCTGTTTCCCGCAAACGCCTATGCCGATGGTCTGGGTTAGACCAGTAAGTTGTCGTGAACTCTCGCATAAGCGATCTTAACAAAGAGTTCACGTCACATCGCGAATACGGAATTTTTACGAGAACGGCGCTGTTATCAGCAGCGGCTTTTGCTGCAGCATCAGCTAGCACGTTGCCTGCCAAGCCACAGTGTCCAGGTACCCATTGGAAGATGATAGAGTGACCATTCCGTTGCGTGATATCGAATGCTTGTATGATTTCGGAAGCCAATACGTAATGTTGTCCTTTTCTTGAGCATGAATGAAGGGCTTGTAATGCGGATTTCGCATCAGAGAGTATTGTCCATTTGCGTGGAGCTTGGTCGGATACAAATCGAACAGCTTCTCGTATAGCAACCAATTCTGCTGCCGTTGATGAGGACTTATGGTCTAACCTGTACGGCCGGGAAATATCCAGTTGAGGGATCACAAAAGCGGCAGTCGAAACGCGCGGAGTCACAGATCCATCAGTGTATACGTGTATAGTGTCGTTGTATCGCTCAGTCAAGTAAGCCAAGGTGAGTTGCTTGAGGCCAACACAAGGAACACGTGATTTCTTCGGAATCCCAGGTACTTGAAGGTGCACCAGTGGTTTACGCAGTGTCCACAGTGGCACTTCAGGGATGACGGTTGGTGCAAAACCTACAGGAATGATACTCCTGTGAGTATTGATGCATTCTGAGTAGGCGCAGCCTGGTCGGTTTGTCTGCAGTGAAGACAGGTGGTGGTGCGCATGCCGGGTCAGCAGCCGAAGGTGAACTCGAAGAGGTTCACAAGACGTGTAAGTCTCTATAGGGTGAGTGCGTGACTCTTCAATGGTGCCTGATGTTGTAGTGCATCGCGGGAGGCCTAGGCATGTCCGGAGTGCTCGCGCTTGAAGGCTCTTTAACGTACGAATGCACGTTGTACGCATACGTGAAAGCACAGGTGAGCTGTAGCGTAGATATCCCACAAACAATGCCTGGTATAGCTGCAGGAGGCTTTTCTCAGAGGGGCCCCATCTTAGTCCCGCTACAACACGAAGCACGTCTATAAAGCTGACCAGTTTGGTCCGTAGCGCCGTGATATGCTTCGACCAAGATAGGTTGCGGTCAATAACAACACCTAAATATCTGTAATGTGTGACAGCAGGAATCGCTGCTCCGTCAGCGAAGATGGGATACCGCATCATTGACTTTCTTGTGAACGCCAATGCTGCACACTTTGCCGTTGAAAGTTGCAGGCCTTGACGGCGCAAGTACTTGGCTGTTATTGTCGTAGCCTGTTGTAGTCTTGCTCGCATTTGTGGACGCGTTACTCCAGAGGCCCATATGCAAATATCGTCTGCATATACGCTGATTTTAACATTGTCAGGGAGCTCCGCTCCAAGACCAATGAGCGTGATGTTGAACAACGTGGGGCTGAGGACCGCGCCTTGTGGAACACCACGGTTGACGTAGTGCCTGCCGGTGTCACCATCAGCCGTCGACATGAAAATTGTACGTTCGCTGAGATAGCTGACAATCCATGCGTGAAGTCGACCCCCTACGCCAACGTCTTCAAGCGCGTCGAGAATGGCCTCATGAAGGACGTTATCGTAGGCCCCTTTTATGTCCAAAAAAATTGCGCCCACTATTCTCCGACGTTGTCTTTCCTGCTCCACAGAGGAAACTAGGTCTATAACTCCGTCTATAGATGAACGACCCCTGCGGAAACCATTCATGAAATCTGGCAAGGTGAAAGTATTCTCCAAGAGCCATTCCAGTCTTGTAAGCACCATACGTTCCATTACCTTGCCGACGCAACTGGCTAAGGCGATTGGTCTGTAGGAAGAGAGCTCGTTGGAGCACTTGCCTGGTTTCAATAGGGCCACTATGCGGCTGCACTTCCAATTATCCGGCACTCTCGCCGTGTCCCACGTAGCATTGTAGAACGACAAAAGAGCTTTCCGTGCTTCTTGGCTGAGATGGGAGAGAGCCGAATAAGTGATGCCATCAGGTCCTGGCGCGGAGGAGTGTCGGGAGGCTGAGATCGCAGCGTCGAGCTCGTGCAAAGTGAACGGCAAGTCGAGACGTTCGTCACAGGATGGTGGTGAGGCATAATATGACGGCGATCCCGTTGAGAAGGACGAGCCTACGAGCAATCGGCATTATTCTTCTGCAATTTCCACTTCGCTCCGGCCTTGCTTTAGGGCCACACCTCGGAAAGGGAACAACTGCGGCGTAGGTGCCCGAAGGCTTCGTACAACCTGCCATATTCGTGATAGGGGTTTCCTGGGATCCAGAGAACCACAAAACTTTCTCCACCGTTGCCTGTCGAGCTTATCGAGGTGTCGGAGTACATGTCGCTGTGCTTGTCGAGATGTAGACAGGTCTGATGGCGATCTCGTCCTCCTGTACTTTCTTTCAGCGCGGCGACGGATTGCACGCAGGTGCTCGTATTGTGCGTCAACCTGCGATCTGGGTTTCGACACACTGATGAGTCTGGTATTTGCTGTCAAGGCTGACGCTATAACGCCTTCTATTTCAGAAATACATTGAATGTTGCCACAGTGAATATCCACAGATGCTTGGAAGCCTTGCCAGTCTACGCTTCGTACAGAACGGGGAGATGAACGGCGGAATCCTTTTAGTTGTATATACGTCGGGAGGTGGTCACTTCCGTGCGTTTCTACATCTACACACCAAGAGGTTGTAGACAGCAGATTTCTAGTCACAAAACAAACGTCCAGGCAGCTGCTGTATGATGTGCCGCGAAGGAAAGTGGGGGATCCATTGTTGATGGTCATGAGGCCCCGATTTAGCACAAAATCAGCCATGTCCCTGCCGCGGGTGTTCATCGAAGCAGAGCCCCACATTGGATGGTGCGCATTGAAATCTCCTACTAGAACGTGCGGGCTTGGGCAAGCTTGGAACACAGCCGAGAGGTGAGAACAGTCAACGCGGCTTCTGGGAGGAATATATCCACCTATGAGAGATATCGAACGTCGCTTGTGCTTCATAGTCAGGCATATATAATCATTTGAAGCATGAGGAGCGACGTCATGCCTCACGTATGTCAAATCACTACGTATACATATAATCACTTTGCTCGTACTTCGGTCGTCGCGAGACCATAGTATCGCGTATCCGGATATCCGAAAAGGTGATACCATGTTTGGCTCACATATAACAACCACAGGAAACTGATATTTAAGCATCCATTGCCGAAAGTCAGACAGCCTACTTCGCAAACCTCTTGCGTTCCACTGCATTATAGCAGATGCATGTACTCTCTCTTCGAATGAAGTCGCCATGTTGTTCTATGGAAGCGCTACTAGGAGCGGTTCCAACACGTTGAGGATCTGCACTGCTGCCTTCGCGCCCGGCGTCTGTAGCTCGCAGAGAATGGCACGTAGGGAATTTAGCAGGTTCTTCAGTGTAGCCTGCGTCTTGTCAAAGTTTTGCCTATCCTTTTCATCCACCTTTGGAGTTGCAACCCATGATGTGGTCGTCCTTATTGCTCCAGACGGTAGTGAAGGCCACTCTGCATCTGAAGCATCTTCCTGCATCGCTGGCTCGGCCCCCTTTTGTGCATCACTCGGTCGGGGTGCACTCCAGACGGGAGTAGAGGCTTTACACTGCGTAGTCATTTGTTTATCTTGTGCTGCAGTCGATCTATCACTCCGGTGGCCGCTGTGGTTCTGTTGGCGTCGGCGTTTTGAACGGCGTCTCTGACGACGAATAGATGAGACAGCCTCTCTGTGTGTCGAGTTGTCCCTCACCATCTTCCTCAGTATGCGTATTTCTTCTTTTATCTTCGGGCAATCTTTCGATGTCGCGTCATGCGGACCGGAGCAGTTCGGGCACTTGAAGGGAGCTGCAGCGTCACAGTCGTCAATCTTATGAGGTCCTCCGCACCGCTGGCAAGTTATCACACTTTTGCACACGGCGCTGACGTGTCCTAACTTGCAGCACTTGTGGCACTGCAAGGGCCGTGGCACGAAAGGGCGCACGGGATGTCTGACGTATCCAACCTTGACGCTTGCAGGCAGAGACTCAGAATCAAAGACTATTTTAATGCATCGAGATTGCCCGAAGCGGCGGACGGTCGCGATTCTGACTGTTGACGTTACAAGCCTCTGAAGATCAGCGTCGGTGATGTCAATGTCCACGTCATTTATGACTCCAATCGTTGTTCCTTTCCCGTGAGCAAGGAACGAGCGCACTGAGATACTTCCCAGGTGCGTGACGGCCTTCAGTCTCTCGAGGATGGTTTTGTTTGTCACATCGACTGACAATATATTCTTCCTACTATTGATGCGGATTTCAGTCACTTGCGCTGGTGCGACCCGCTCGAAATATTCCGTTAAGGACTGCCTGTTAAGCGAGTTCAAGTTGTCTGTCGTAGAGGTAGGCACGTATGAAATTGTGAAAGACTGCTTGCCATGATCTGTCGATGGTTGCAAGTCCCTCGAACTTGATGTTCTTCGAAGCTTTCTTTTCAACCGCCGGGTGGTGAATGTCGTGAAATCGGCTTCCGACTCCATTTCTTCAACGGAAGAGCTGTCGCTGGAATCGCAACGAGCGGCTGCGACGACACGGTCACCCATCTTCGGTCCATCAGTCGGCAGACGGCTGGGGCCCGCGGTCTCGTCGGGGTGATGGTCCCCCATCTCGAGGGACGACGTCCTCCGTCTCGCTTGATCTGTGGTCGTCAGGAATTCTCAGAATTGCGAGAAAATATGAGAGCAGTTCAAGGCTCAACTATGCCCGAACGCACTTCTTCTTCCTCTCGAAACTAAGAAGTTCGCAGGCACAAAATGGAATCAGCTAGCTCAAGATAGGATCAATTGGAGGTCATTGGGGGAGTATTGCGTCCTGCGGTGGACGTAAGATAGGCTGCTGCTGCTGCTGCTGATGATGAGGAGGAGGACGATGATTACGAGGAATGAAGGCAAGGTCATGCACAAGAGAGCTAACTTGAACTGGTTTGTTGAACGTGAACCGATACTGAATAAACAGTGCGCGGGCAACAGTGCGCGACAAGACCACACACACGGGCGCTGTTTTCTGCGCAGTTTATTCAGTATGCAAGACCAGGCGCTTCCTTCCATGAACTCCAAGTGCTGTGGTGCAGTCCTGTTAAGCCATACAATCTCAAGCAGACTGGATAATTTGCGCTGATTACCAGCTTTGACTTTCATATTCTAGGCGTATATATACCACTAGATGAAATGCTCGCCAATAACGACTTCTGAACATTCTAATTTGCTGGATTCCGACTTGATTATTTCTTTAAAGGGGCCCGGCAACACTTTTTCAGCATGGTCAGAAAACGCTGCCGATCGGTAGTCGAGGCTTCGGAGAACACGCGAGCGAAACATTATAGCCCAGCACGCTTCCTGGAATTTATAATTAAATTTTAAAATCAGCTAGAAATCGTTCCATCTTCTTTCTACAAATGATGCCATATACCCATATATCCAAATTGACGGCCATTGGCTGATTTGGGCTGCATAGTTACTGCGGCCGCCGCGTGCCCGCGCGCGCGCTAGCGATCACGCTGAAAATAAGGCGCGCGTTCGAAGAAAAAAAATGAAAAAAAGTGCTCAAGGTCATGACGCGCGCGTGACGTAGCTTCTTTCCCCCGTGCCATCCCTCCCTGCTTAGCTTCCAGCGCGGTCGTCGGGACGAGAGAAGAGAGAAAGCAATGACAGCATGCGACAAATATCTTAACTCTCCTCGTAGTTGACGGATTCTAAAAATTTTTGCGGCGGTCGATTCGTGAGGCAATGAACTCCTTTAGTGAAGCCATTCGATGGTTACTTGAAAAAGTGTTGCAGGGATCCATTTTTGTAGAAAATTCTCAGTAGTCGCTTGCAGAACCATGGATGCTGCGGGATGGTGTTTTGAGGTTATACTATTACGCACCTCATGTGACGGTGATAACTAACACATATGTATGATAAACAACCGCAAAATTGACGCACTTTGACGCTTGGCAACATGGAACACATCTTTACATCCTAACTGCTTTTGGTTGGTTTCATGGCTGACATCTTCGTCACGACATGCCAGGAGCCGAAAAAGGAGTTTTGCGATTAACGCATTTCAGGATGGGGGTTTGGTCGAAATAGAAGCTAAATGAGAGATGAAGGTGGACGGGCACCGCACTACTTATTTAAAAGTACGCTGTACACAACACCAAAAAGAACAGAACTTGTCATCCGGAGATAGCCAGTGAAATGCCCAAATGTGAATTCGAGCACGTGGCAGCCAGAAACACCAACGCCGCTCAACGGACGGTTTGCCGCTATCTTAATGTTGATAGCTGTACATATAACTTGTTTCGAAACTCGCGAGCTGTCTCCGTGCGTCTTCAGCGCGGCCCGATCCCAGCGAAACATTTTCATAATTCATTTTTATAACATAAAGGGCTGGAAACGTAACATGGGTGAATATGATTGCGGGTCATAAATTGCTTTTGTACAGAAGTACCAAAGCAGTCTTGAAGTTATAAGGTGTGGCTACTTAGAAAAAAAAAATAGAGACCAGAGAAAATGTATAAATTCATTGGCGTTGTGCAATAATCGGCAATATGATCACGATTCATGATCTCCCTTAGTTTTTCTAAAACAAAAGGTTTTCTGTCGTTGAGGTGCTTTAATTTAGGGAAAAAATATATACATTGTATCAATTTGCATCTCACATCGCAGAAAATTCATTCGTTACGCTTGAAACCTTTTATTAAACCCTTGTAGCTACGGCGACGGATGTCTACTTCATCTAGCACACTTATCGGTGTGCGATAACCTTCTGCATATGATGCACATATACGGCTACGGCGTCTTTACGGCGCTTATAAACGCAGGACCGCATCGTCGTGCTACTGACTTTGAATATGCGGTGTCGATCCTGGCTCATTTCGATAGGGGTTAATGCAGTAACGTTCATGTTTTTAAAATTAGCTGCATGTTAAACAACGACGGTCGGTCAAAATTAATCCTGAGCTACTCACCATGACGCACCTCCGCGTCTATTGTGCGAAACAATGTAATGAGGAGTCTCAGGTGCTTATCCGATTTAGTTAAAGCAATTCGTCCTCAAGAAAATAAGTACGCGATCAAGTACGTTCTGTTAAGTAGTAACGGAAATTCCGCGCAACCATCGTTGACCTCATGAGCATGCTGGAACGATAATCTCACGGCTTTTAATTTCTGTCTCGTGGATGCGCAGAACCCAATGCGACAATTTTTTCGTGATATATTTTTGCAATGTCAGTTAATAATAGTTAAGAATTTACGTCCCAAAAAACAACGACATGATTACGAGGGACGCCGTAGTGGAGGGCTCCGGAAATTTTGACCATCTGGTGTTCTCTAACGCACAGCTAAATCTAAGTCACGGGCCTCTAGCATTTCGCCTCCATCGAAATGCGACCGCCGCGGCTGGGATTCGATCCCGCGACCTTCGGGTCAGAAGTCGAGCACCCTACCACTAAACCACCGCGGCGGATATTTTTGCAGTGTTATTTTGCGACATCGAAAGAGAGCTTCACAAGGACCCGACCTACGCGGTAGACATTGTGGTTTCGGAGTTCAGACGCGCGAACCTCAGATGGAGTGCTTCAAGGTATCAATTTCATAAACATCCCGCATTAGAATTATCTCGGTAATGAAATAATAATAATGTCAAACAATGCGTTGTGGCTTAAAAAGGTGAGCAAAAGACTCAGCTGACGCGAAAATCAGTAAATTGTAAGCTCGGTATTTATTTTTCGTTCTGTACAGCATAAGCATTTCGCTTATCCACTTTATATCCTTAAATGACCCTCATTTGGCGGTATTACATAAGGGGGTGGCTTTAAGAACGAGAACGTTTTAAATTGGCCACCACCTTTATTCAATGGAGAGCATTTGTAGTGAGGGTGCGTGTTCACAAAAACGTCTTATGCTGAAATCGTTCGTGAGAGAAACTCAGCCAATCATGATGCTCGGTGGTATCACTAGCGAGTCAATGGCAAGAGACACTTACGAACTGAAAGCTTTGGCCCTAGATTCTCAGCAAATGTTCGTGAGCAGATGAATACGGTGATGTGACGGGGCAGGAAGTCGATCGGTGACCGCCAAAAGAACGGTGCAGAACGCGTTTCTTGGAAGTGATACACTATATATACGAAGGGTGGTCCAGACACACGGTGCGTAGTGAAGCAAACTGCAGTAGAATATGCCAAAAAGGACTGGCGAATCAACGCGAAGCCTGGATAATAGCCTATTTAAACCGGAATGCGCCTTTAGTATAGTGATACGCTGGTGTGATAATAATACCATGAATGAACGAACTTCGCCGGGCGATTTTGAATTGCTTCGAGTGCATTGGTGAGATATGTTTGATGTGGTCGCGCCATATGGGGAAAGCGCATTCAACTTTTTGGACGTGTTTTGAATAAGAGTAGTTTAACCCGATGAGGCGCATGACGTACGTGGTGTTTTAAGAAACCGAATGTTGGATTAGAGGAGACAGTAATAATTGTTGCACGAGCAGACAAGTCATATGAAAGAGTGACCTTGAAATACTTCAATGTGCCCGCTTTTTGCTAGGGAGGTGTTAGTAATACTACAGGGCACATATAAAGGCTGATGGCGACGAGTGGAACGCATTACACTTGTTGGGGCGAAAAGTCGTTAGCCAGTGGTTATACCATCCTTTCACTACACTAAGGTCATCTTTTAAAACACTACGGTCAGAGTCGTTAGTAAAAATAGTATGGTAGATGACACAACCGTCGGCGAACATGCGGATTTGAGAGGACACTTACTATTTCCTCAAAGATTTAATCTTCCCTGGTTGCTATAGGAGTTTAAATAGGACAGCATATATCAGTGAACGTTAACAGAATTACTAATGAGATTGGTTTAAGGCTGCCTTTGTTTTAGGATGAAAACTTAAAATGTTCAATAGTTCGCTTTTTAAACCCACGTGGTACATCTTGCTGCGACATTTTCAATTACTGCACGCGAGCATAATACACTTTGACAGATGACCTGACGACAAAAATTTTTCAGGTCCCTTGTTCTTGGGCTTCGTTGCGTCTGGTTTCGGGGCATTTTTTTTATATTGAGGAAAAGATCATTAATAATGCCCTTCTTTTTGCTCTCAAAAAAGAGCGGTATAAGTCTAAAATAGGCCAAGAAACAAAAAGCAGGGCCTGTTTTCTTTTCTTGTTATATCATTTTATTTTTTGTTCAGTCATGTTTTGTCTACACAAGTCACGGTATACTATCAACTGCTCCGTGTTTTTTTTTTTTTTCGTTTTTTTTTCTATAGTGTAGGCGTATTAAGGCCCTGACGCATTTATCGAGCGTACAGCAATGGCAAAGCACGCCGAGGAGCTTATAGCTGTTGCTCCGGCCAGACTGAATTTTATCTATCGTTATTCTCAAACACATAACCAGTACCGTAATTCACTTCCTCGGCGTCATCGTCATCATTCTCTGTTTTTTTTGGCTTTTTTTTTTTACTTCCACACAGCGCAAAACATAACTGCGCAAGTACAGTGATAGCCCTACCAAAGAAGTAACTCGGAGGAAATGAATCATGCCGAGTAACGCGACGTGATAAAACTGCTTATCTTCGGTCCTATTTTCCTGGGCACTCTTAATGAACACGTCGCCATACTGGCCAGTAGCGTCATTAGCCCGAGCGCAAAAAAAAAAAGAAAAGAAGGGCGCTAAATAAACGGCTTTCGAGATTTGTCCGCGAAAAGCAAACGACGCCGCGCGACGCCAAACAAACGAGGAAAAAGCAGCGCGCGATCTTCGAAGCGGAAAACGCACGTCGCTTCGGAGGACGCGCGGTCGGCCATTTTTCTCTCTAAGTAAGCATCAGTCAAGAAGGACAATTAAGGGTACACCCGAGACACGTCACCGCTGCCGTCTTATAACAACGCCGAAAAAAAAAATGTCGTCGGTGACCGCTGGCAGTGCGGCGCTCGATACTAAAAATGGCATTCGGTCAATACTGTATCGCCCTTTGCGACCAATAATACTAGGCGTGCCACTTTTTGAACAAGCCTATAGAAAAAGAAAAAAAAGGCGAGCGTATCAGATAACAAGGGCAGTGGAAACGGAAGCAGTCGTTCCCATCTGCGTGCGTTGATTTTTTTTTCTTTACCGAGAAGCAAGCGTATAGCA
Organism: Rhipicephalus sanguineus; assembly: GCF_013339695.2. Lineage (NCBI taxonomy): Eukaryota > Metazoa > Arthropoda > Arachnida > Ixodida > Ixodidae > Rhipicephalus > Rhipicephalus sanguineus. The sequence continues at coordinate 110,032,956 of NC_051176.1, read as the reverse complement.
AAACAACTCGAAAAAGCGACATCATCAGAAGTCGTAAACGTACTGCGCGCCTGAGAGTGAGTTTTGTAGCAAGCACCAGGGTTACATGACCACGCATTCGATGGATCGCCGAACTTGGGGCTAAAACTGGCTTATCTGGCGAGGTCTCCAAGGACTCTTCTTAGGCGAAGGTTCTTATCAATACGATGTTTGCATTCCACTGCGAGCAGCACTGTAGGTTCACTTGCCATGGTTAAGAAAATGTCAATATTTTTTCATCAGCACTCAAAAATTAAACTTTTGTTTTTTTTCGTTTCGTGAAGGTTCTTTCACATTGAGCATTTGCACTGAACTAGGTCGAATTGACGAATCTTTTAGTTCGTAAGGGCTCTTTGCTGTCGACTGGCCACCTTCGCTAATAATATGTCCGGCAGCAAGATTGGCGGAAAGTCCCTCATAAGAACAATTGTAGCGTAAGAGCGTTTTTGCGAATACGGGCGCGTGCTTATTCGGGTTACGGTCTGGTTTCACAACACCAAGCAATTTAGTGTTAATGGGATGAAGCCATGTCGAATGCTGCCGTTGCGTGTCCGTCCGAACGTAATGGCACCGAGCAAAGCCTGGATAACTCGTAAATGACTTGCCGCGATTATTTCCTAAACATGGGAGGTAACGTTCGTCACATACACTCTTAAAGGTTGGCATATTTTTTCGTCTTGGCAGTCGTCGTCTGATGTGGAAAAGATAAGACATAAGTACTTCAGTTTGTTGATATATTGAGCTGTTATATACATGGCTACAAGTAATACCAAACAATCGCGCATGCACATATACGTGCTCAAGAATTCATATTCAGGAGCGTGTAATGTAACAGATTATCCACTTACGCAGTAGCCTGGATTATTGTTGATAATATGGGCTTTCAAAGCAAGTTTGAAGCAATATTTCATCCCCTGACTGTGCAATGGTTGTCCACGCGAAGCGAGTCTGAAAAACACACAACGTCAAGTGGTGATATTTTATGGGAATTTTAAGGTGCAGCGATTACTAGTCATCGTGGTTTACCAGTCGTGCTAAAGTGCTGTCTTATTATTTTTTTTTGCGCGTGTTCTCGTATGCGTTCGTTGACACAATGTTCGGTTTGGCGGCTCGCTGTTCTGTTTCACACAATCTTCTTGCGACTTCGCTTGGCACGTGGTGTCCTGTTGGCGAGCGACTTCGCCGAAGATACCAGCATTTTGGTTCGGCTTGCAAGTGTCTTCGGCAGCCCGGTAACTTGCGATGCGCCCAGAATCACGAGTGTGAGTGGTATAAAGTTCTTAGTGTGCACCCGATACGCGCTAATGCGTTTTGCTTCCCGCCTGAGTGTATCTCTCTCTGATCAAACGCGACCCCTTTCAAGAGATTCGCTTGTCGACGTCCATGTTTCTGCAGCACTTAACGTAGCAGCTTTTTTTTTTTTTTTTTGGCGCCATTGCACGCGAAACAATAGGCGCCGTGTAAACGCTGCTGCTGCGTGTTTAAACTGCACTCCGGGGCAAAAGAGGCGTCGTAAGCTTATACGATCCGGAAGCGAATCCTCGCAACGAAACTGCGTCGACATCGCACCGTCCGAGCAGAAAGCACAGATTGGAAAACAAATCTCCGCCGCGCTGAGAGCGTTCCTTAGTGCCATGATGCAGAACGTTGCTGGAGCGCTCCCTTATATGAGGCGTCGCCACATACGTATATCAATGGGGGAGGAAGGATACTAGCTCTTGTTCGGGCAGAGAAGTATGCGTGCTTCAGTGTCGTATTGAATTGGTTAACGCATCGGGCTTCCGCGTTGAGAGTCAGAGGAGTCGAAGGTTGGATTCCGCGAACGTTCGCCTAGGTCAAAATTTTCGTCTGGACTATTTTTCTTCGAGACCTATTCGCATTCCCCTTTTTTGATGTCATTTTCCTGACAAAAATGACAGCACTTATTTCATCGTGGACCCCGACATGTAACACTTTTCTGTTTAAAAAAGAAGTTGTGTATCCATAAACGGCCCTACTTGGGCCGTTCAAGTTAGGAGGCTCAACGTAGAGTCATGTTTGCTGAACGTATCAGCCGCGTCCTTGAACCGTGTTTAGTCTCGTGTTCAATTACCGCAGAGTTAAAATCACTCAATTAATTTCTTAGCGAGAGCTTTGCTTCACATAGCTTCCAACGTATGTGTTGAATCTACGTCTCGATTTCATGCTACGAACTCTCTTGCCAGCACGATAAATGCGTGAATTGAAGCCGTGTAAGCAGCAATCGCTTCTTGGGTGTTCGATTTACTCTGCGAGCCACGATCCTCTCAACAAGCGTGACAACTGGCCTGACAGTTTAGGCGCTGTCAGATGCGCTCCGCGTGTATGCGGAATTCGCATCCCGCCAAACACGGACATAGCGAAGAGAAGCGCACGATTGCGGCAAGTCTTGCAAGGCACACCCACATTATTCTTGTTCAAGCCTTCGAAACAGGCATGTCATAAAATTAGTTTATGCATAGCTCATTCCTTCCTTTTTTTGTCTCTCTCTACGGGACGGAAAATAAACAGGAAAAAAAAAACTGTTTGCATTTGCTCTGTAACTTTGCAGTAGACAAGACACTGTACGTGTATTGGGCGGCTTATCAGGGACTTTTAGCTTGCTTCGTCTATTCTCCCATCAACTTGCTTTCGGAGCTTCGAAAGCTCGTATTAGATCTAAGCTACTGCGCAAACACGCACGCATTTAGTCAGCTCACATATATGCACGAATATATAAAAAAATACACACTAAAAAGGACGAAAGTGTTATTACTGTTGTTATTATACGATACGAAAACACAAATATCCAAAGGACAATGAGGGAGGTAGGGAGGGAGCAGGCTTACAACTACTTGACACGGGAACAGAAAGAGCGCTCTCCCGGGATACAAGTGCCAGTAGCGACCGAGCCCTCGGGGCTTGCACTGGCTTTTGTGGCGCCCGACACAGTCACGAGTTGGGCTGATGGTGAGTGACACGTTGGCCTATATGAGCCAAAACAACAGCACGGCGTATGTGTTAACGAAGTGCCTCAAGCGATGTCTACCCATCGATGTGCCACTTGCTTCTGACTAAATGACGGCGATTATGCCTGTAGTAATAGAACGCAGAGCGTGTGCACGCGGCGCCGACGACAATGCAAACGTTCAAACACTTTTTTTTTGCCCTCGTTGCCTTAGGCCTTTTCTCCCGTTAACGTGTGATCGCTATAGCGCTCCACGTTCAGATATGGCAGCTATCACCGATTAAGTTTTGTCCTTTCGAAGTTCTTTTTCTCGGGTGGAGTGGCCCGCGAACGTGCTCCACGTGTCTTTATGTATTAAGCGGTGGACTATCAAGAAAGTGAAAGAGCTTACGCGTCAATAACTTCCATGCTCTGGAGAGAACAAGCAAGCAAGCAAGCAAGCAAGCAAGCAAGCAAGCAAACAAGCAAACAAACAAACACCTACTCTCTGCTGTGAAGCACTGTTGCCATATATCTATACATCTTCTGATGCGCGTCGATAAACTGAGATAAAATATTGCAATATTTGCACAACATTCTGGATCAAAGTCACTAGTATGGTCGCTAATGCTGTCAAGGAAACGTTAAGTGACGTAGGCGTATCTGACGCACCATTTCATAACTTAACGTAGAAGAAATCACCTACCAACCTGTTTTACGTTTCTCCGGTGTTCATGCAGGGGACAAGTGAGCAAATATTTCACTCACAGAGTCTAAATGGCTTTCACATTACTGATTGTTTTCGTAACAGCGGATGGTCACAGATGAATTTGGGAATTTTTATTCAGATTGTAGTAGTAGTAAACAACTTTATTAGGAAAGTCGTCGGTTTCCTAAGCGGAGATGGCTGTCAGGCCATCTCCGCTTCAGATTGTAAAACGTTAAAAAAACAACACGAAAAAAAAACACGCGCAAGAAACTATATTTTTCCAGATTAAAAGGCAGCAGTGTCATCAAATTTACCCCGGCATGATACTTCAGGCGTCGCTCGTGAAAGCAGCTCTAACTTCTGCGACACACGCTCGGTCGCAAGTTGTTGACACGGCGCAGTAAATTTGTATGTCGTATTAAATGCCCCCCACACGCACGCACGCACGCACGTACGTACGCACGCACGCATGCACGCACGCACGCACGCACGCACACGGATACTTTGTGTCGCTCTTCGTCCCGTCTTGGATACGCTACGCCCATGTCGTTTAATACGACGCACCAACAAGGCCGACGTGCAACCTTAGACGGCCATGATGACTACGCGATCTTTAAACAGGTAAAATATCAAGACTTTGGTGCCTTAGTTTATCCAAAATCTCCATGTAGTATTGATTTGAGTTGTCGAATCGGGCGAGCTGGTACATAGTTTTGAGAAACTGCAGCTCAAGAAACACAAGGACGGAAGAGCGCTCGTCTTTGACGTTTCTGTTTCGTCCGTGTGTTTCTTGCGCTGCAGTTTCTCAGTCGTATTTTGTCCGAAAGAAGGAGGAGGAAACGATTAACTTTATTAGGAAATTTCAGGCTGGAAGGTCTGAAAAGCCTGGGTCCTCCAGGTGGCCTCGGTTGAGGTGACCTGCCGAGCCCATCATGAGATCCTTTCGGATGGTCTTGTCGTCTCCCCTTAAAATGGCCTCCCCGGCTTCGTCCGAGGGAGCTGGCAGTAGTTTTATCAGGGGAGGGAGGAGAGCAGCGGCATGCGATTATTGAAGGCTGATTAGCGTGCGCATGACACGGAAACCAATTTAGCGCGTTTTTAGATGCATATATACTGTTGCCCATCTTCAAATGGCATCATATGATGAAGTTATCGCATGTGTTGGCCCCTCTGTAATGCCGAATGGCTCTGAGGGTAAAAATAAATGAAATGAAATAATGCTAATTATTTCTTTGATAAGGACAGGGAAGGAATGTTTACTCACTGAGGCCCAACGCTATCGCTTTTTGTAGATTCAACGATCAGTCTTCTTAAGGTGCCTTTATTTTTGTCCAGCGAGGCGCTTCTACGGATGAGAGGCACGCACACACCCGCACGTGCTGTAGCGTAACGCTAGCCACCCTTGACAACCACTTTATACATTGTTCTCCTCTCAGAACCTTTCATTAAGGCATCCACCCGCCTTCAACGCAAGATATTTCCTACATACGATAGCAATTTGATATACATCCCCTTTTTACAAGGCTCACATCGATTGTTGTGGCCTTTGTTGCAACTTTGCCTATTGCCACCGCATGGATTGCTAATTTAGCTCATCAGCGTTCGCAGGAGCAGTTTGCAGCATTCGCGTGTTCATGCATGAGCGAATGCTTCAGCAGTGATTCGGCGATGGGCTCTTGAGTGTGCAGATGATAAGCATAATCCAAGAGGCGATTACATTGCACGAACAAGCTGCCAGCTATACAGTGACAGCAGGACCTCCTTAGGGTGGTATAGAAGCACAATTTAACGATGCTTTGTTAGTTAGTTAGTTGGCTACTTTGGGTACTATGGCGCAAAATCAGCAGAGGCTGTGATGCACCACTAACAATACCTTGCTGTACAGTTCAGTTCTGGGTTTTTACTTGCCAATACCACGGTACGATGATGAGCCACGCCGAGGGCTCCGAAATTTCGGCCAACTGGAACTCTTTAACGGACACTGACATCGCGCAGTACACGGTCCTCTAGCGTTTCGCCTTCATCGAATGTAACCGCCGTGACCTGGATGGAACTCACGTCTTTCGGGTCAGCAGTCAAGCACCGTTACCACTGTACCACCGCGGCGGCCGATCTGCTGCACAAACTTCGAGTGAGCCGAGTTATAGGGAAGTAGTTGCTTGTTCGCTCTAGGTGCTTAGCGCCAACAGGCACAGTCAGCCAGAAAATGAAACAAAATACCCGGGCGCCTGAGCGAACGGTCTGATTATAGCATTTCGTGCGTCACCACCAGTGACTGCAGCCTTTCTTATACTATTGTTTATGTGACAGGTCATTGCGGATCGAAAAGAATCTTTGTCGAATTTAATAAAAATCTGGTCGCCGTCTTACGGTTCTAAACATTTTTAGTACGTTACGGTTTTCAAGGCGGCCAGAAAGGTCCTAGTGAAGTTTCTCTAAATAAAAGTCACTCAGGATGGGAGCGATCGAAGAACCAATGCAAGCGCCCTCCTTCTCGATCAATATGGGCCTTCCTGTCCTTTTGGAAGCACGTCGATTTAAAGTAAAAATCTAAATGTTCTAAGGAACTCCTTGCGGGAGCACCCAGAAGAATCTTTCAAATAGATCTATCCAAATATTGCAATGCTTTCTTTGATGGTATAGTCAACAGTGAACCATGTGGAAGGGAAAAATGCTCGTCTTTGATGTTCACCGATAAAGTGGAAATGGCTGTGCTACTGAATGATTGCACGAACTTAAGGACGTCGTGATAGGGGTCAATAACAGCCAGACGGTCAAGGTTGTACTGCAGGAACCCCGCCACTGCCTTTTTGCCATGTGGCTGCCTCGAAAACTCTTAAGGGCACTAGTTGAGACTGTGGAGCCTTCGCACCTGAGAAGACATCTAAAAAAACATTTCTTACTTTTATTGAAACTATCTAGAACATCGTCAAACTTAGTGCCTTTCACAAAAGTGCTTCGCTCTGTTTTCTTTAAAAAAGGTATTTCGTAAAGTGCTTCGCAAGGGTCTTTCTTCTCCCTCTGCCCGGGGCTTCTTTGCACTTAACCGACAGTGTTCCTGTAAAGGGCATGGTCGCGAGGCATTTTCAGATTTTAGGTGCTGCTGATTGCGCAAATGCATAAAGCTCCATCTCTTTCGTTCTTTGCGTGCTCCGCGAGAGATCTAAGAGCCAAGGAGCAAGCGGCTTACCTAGAACGTTTCTGTTAACGCGGTGACGTTCAATAATATGCATTACAAATTCCGCTGCTCAACTGGCAAACTCTCCACGTGGACGAACTTCAAGTGAAATAATGAAAAAAAAGAGCATTTGCTGGATACTTCTCCCGAACACTGTCTCTACAGAACGCCGTGTATAGACAACTGCCTGATTCTATTACTGATATATAAGCTAATTAACGGTATGGTCAAATGAGCGCTTTCATTGAGGCGATCTTGCTGATCAACCTTCGATTTGAATAGAAATGTCCCCTGAGCGAGTGGCAATAATTGCGTCTCTGAACGAAGACGACCTAACGGGCCATTTCGTAACACGGCGCATACTGCTGCGCAACGACACTCTGCCGAAAAACAAAAGCAAAATAACGGCACAGTTTTATGAGTCCCGTTGCAAGTGCGCAGGTGGCGGCGCAAGTGCTGCAACGGCACCGAGCCTTGAAACCGCCGGCAATGACAGCGCACACCGACATCGAACAATGCTCATATCAGTTCCGATCGAAAAATACGAGTCTGCGCGAACGCAACCGCCTGAAATAGCGCTGTGCTTATTTTATGATTCGTGTACATGCATTTGAAGCACTTGCAACCGCATGAACAGAAGAAAACGTTCAGTTGTTATGGTGTAGAGCATGGCGATGTATAGCCTTCGTGAGGCAAGCTAGACTCGCGACGAGCGTATATGCTGCCCACGATACAGGCGCAGTAAGAAAAGCTACACGCGTGTGGTGAAGTTGTGTTGCATTCATCAACTAAGTAGAATTAGGAATATATCTGTTAGACATTGCGCGCATGCTTTGCAAGATTACTTACTCGGATTGGTTAGCTGCTGTAATTAACTGAAGCAGAACAGATACCTTGAATGTTCGTCAACGCAATACCAAGGGATAAGTGCACGAGTTTCATTTCGGGAGACTGAACACAACGTAAAAAAATGAGCAGACATCAGCGATTTCTCTGGCGCCGAACTTAACTCGATAGCCGCGGAATGCCATAGCTAACAGGGTCATCTAAATAACGAAGAGCAGCTTCTTGACAATGAACACAACTCCCCATGCGCTCATCTGCTACGCTGTTTCCTACCGTGGCCACCAGAATATATATATGTGCACTGAACGTTAGAGGCTTGGGCATGTTGGCAGTTGTTGTTACAAACATAAGAGCAGCGCGAGAGAAAGGGACAAAGAAGAAAGATGCACGCAACACTGACTTCCAACGACCTGCAACCACTCACCGCATGTTGTTCAACTACTTAAGCGAGTTTCACTCTGAATGCTGCTGGAAGACAGCGCTGTGTCTGTGTGTGTCTTTCATCGTTAGTCTCTGTCTCTCGCGCTATTGTATGTATAATAATAATAATTGTCTGGTTTCACGTCCCAAAACTACGGTATGATTATGAGGGACGCTGTAGTGGAGGACTCCAGAAATTCCGACCACCTGGGGTTCTTTAACGTGCACCTAAATCTAAGTACACGGGCCTCTAGTGTATCGCCCTCACCGAAATGCGGCCGCCGCGCCCGGGATTCGATCCCGCGAGCGCTCTTGTATTTCTAACGTGACTTTGCCACACTTGGAAACAGTGTAGGGCGCATAATCTCGCACAGCTTCCTAAGTGAGTCTTGAGGAGTGACATCGGTGGTAAATATATGCATGATGGACATTGTGACCTGCAATCTTTGCGATTTCGACGAGATCATAGACCAAATATGCGAGCACTTCCCTTCTTTTGTTCAACAAAGGCAGTATCCGCGTGCCATACAGGAAGGCAGTGTATTGAAGTAAGCTTATATATTAGGACCCTGGACCCCATCGGCCATCGGTACAGAAAGTATACTGCGCTTTATAAGCACGACCAGTCTCTGCAGTCGACTTTGAATGGGCAGTTAACACCGTCGACTGAGCGAGCGTGTCACCATTTGTCCGCCCTCTTTCTTAATTTTATTCCGTCTTCTCTCTTGCCCAGTGTAGGGTAACAAACCAGACACAGCCCGTATGGAAGCTCGAGCCTCTCGCGCTCCCTGGACCTTTATCGTTCGCACTCAGCTCTCTCATATCCTATCGTTCGGTTTACCTGCGTGACGCACAGATACTTGTAGAAGGCGAGGAGGTGCGAGATGGCGTTCCGATGCGTGTGTCACTTCACGGCGTGGTTAACGCGGACAAAAGAACTTGCTTTCATTTTTTTTTTTTCAGCTGCGGGACTGTGGCACGCGAAAACCGGCCGAGCTGTAGTCGGCGCGCTCCGCAGGAAAAAAAAAAAAAGAAAAAGAAAGAAAGAAAGAAAACAAACAGAAGACCTTCAGTATAGTTTCAGAGAGTATTTCCGCATGGCGAACACTATCGGGCAAATGCGCCTCTGTTCACGGAACCACACCTATAAATACCTGGCATGTGTGAACATCGATTGTATAGAAAACTGAGCTAGTTGGCTTGCGTTCACGATGTGGTTCTTGTGCAGCGCTCGCAAAAGGACGAAGGACGAAAGAGAAATACACGGGTACAGACGCTGTGCCCGATACCCCCGAGTTGGTAGGTGCCAATCATCCCGGGAGCATCATCGTCATCCTCGGGTTTCATTTTCGACCTTCGTCCTTTTGTGGGGGCTGCACAATCCACATCATGAATGTGTGAACAGTCGTTCGGTAACCACGCGTTGCGAATCGAGCTTACACGATTCCTATCTGTGTTTTATCGATGAACACTTACTTGTATACATTCAGTCTAGGTGGCATTCATGCGTAAACGGAGCAATAAATGCGCCTTTTGTATGAATGTACACTACTGTGCGCTCCGTACTTTACTGCCCAGAGTAGTCGTTATCCCGTAACCCTGGTTAAATTTCCTTCATTTTTTTTTTCTCTCACGCTCTTTTAAGCTTCTATGCGTGCCTCCACTTGCCGTCATTTCGTTCTGATAAAGCAAGCGCTGCCCACTTAAGCGCCTCTCCGCCCATATTAAAAAATACATAATAAAAAAGAAAGAAAAGAAGAACAATACACACCGCGCTTCGTAAGAAACGATGAGCACACAAGAAGATGTCACTTGTTCGGCCCTGAGCGTTCGTGCTTGTCGGCCTCGTCTTTATGGGTCTGTTTTATTTGCACTGAATCAACGTTGTCACAATGTTTGGCACTTGGGAGTTATCACAGAAGTTGCCTCAAGGTGTGTCGTCACAGGATTGTGTAGCTGCTTACGATAAATCTTGCGTTTGCTGACGAGTCATTTCAACGTATAGACAACTAATGTAGCTAGGAGGGCCATTTTGTTAACTCAGAAAATGCCCTTATTTGACTTTTTTTTACTCCGCTTTACGATAGCTGCGCATCTGCTGCGGAAATGCTGGGTTTCCCATATCGTGTAGATTCCTAAATTCCATGTGTTTCACCAATGACATGGAATACTCTCAGGTATACGCAGACATCTACATCACGTGTCACCACGCCCGTAGCCAGGAATATTTTTCGGGGGGTGGGGGGGGGGGGGGGGCACTTGCTGAAAACCTTGAGTATTTGAGAAAAATACATCTTTTCTTTATTTTTGGTAAGAACACCTACTTCACCAAAACTTCGGGGGGCACCCGGGACCCTAGCCCCCCCCCCCCCCCCCCCCCACCAGCGCTGCTACATCATCTTACTGTCTCTTTAAGGAGACCCGACAGAGCAAAGAAATTTGGAAGCTATCTTTCTGCGAAGGCTTATTTATTATAAAAAATTTTTAAAAGTGAAATTGATTTTCGTTGGTATGTTTTTATATTTCTGGGAAACTATACAAGCTTCATTTGCGGACCATTTCTGGCATGTTTTTATTGCAGGAGAATTGATATTTGGGCAATTTGGCATTGACTGAACAAAAGGAAATTGAAAAGTACAAGCAAGAAGGAACACAGGGCGGCGCTTATTCACAACTAAATTTATTGGAGAGAACAGCCATCAATTTATACTATAATTTATGCACCCACGCACAACGGTGACGACAATGCGCATTCATATATGCCAAAAAAGAACAAAAAATTCGAAATGCTTAACTGCTATATTATGATAGGTAGCGGTTCCGAAAAAGCCATTTCGCTGCGATGTAAAGCCAATGAGGGTATCGCTAACACGCAGAGTTTCTCATCGATTCATATTGTATGCATCAATAATCTCCCTCGTAGTCTGATTTCCGGGTGTGTAAAGGATTATTGTATCAGCAAAGACCGGCATGCATGTGCACAGGACGAGTGGGTCGCTGCGTAAATATTGGATTATCAGAACGTAAGCGCTCACTAAACGGATCTCGCATATTGGGAAGCACTGTTCAGAACACGGGTGCACGCGGGTTTTTGCTGATACCATAATCCTTTGCACACACGGAAATCAGACTACGAGAGAGGCTATTGAGGCACACAGCATGAACAGGCTCGTCTACCTGTTTATGGTAGTTATAACGGTAGTGAATTTGTTGGTGGTGGTGGTAAACATTTTATTCCAGAAACTCGCAAGAGGGCTGCTGTGTGCCTGAGTGGCAGTCCCTAGTCCGGGACGCCATTGGAGATGGCCGCTGCCCGGGCGCGCGCCACCAAGGAGCTTTGCGCATCCAAGGTAGAGCAGCCGAGCAGGTACTCCTCCCAAGCCTCTCTAGTTGGGATGGGGAAGGGGGATGAGAAAGAGAGAGGAGTTGCAGGAGACGAAGCCACGACGTGAAAGGTGTCGGCGAGGACCTGACAAGTCCAGAGATTTCCGGGATGAAGTGCCGGGCGACCGCCGGACTAAGGAAAGTATTAGTCTGAAAGCGGCGTAGTATTCGTTCGCCCGCTTTAGCCAGACCGCGAGCAGAGCCAGGGTAAAGTCGGCGCGAAGTGCGATAGTAATCCAGAATATCACGGTAGCGTGTGAGACTCGAGTTTCCAGGATCAGACTCAGGACATAAAAGGGCAGCGGCCCGGAGGAGAGAAGCGCGGGCAGCGGCATTGGCCGCCTCCTTGCCGGGAAGTCCTGTGTGGCATTGAGTCCAGACTATTCTTACGGAGTGAGAACTAAAGCACCAGGAGGAGGCTTGAAGGAGACGAGCAGCCAATGGGGTGATGGAACCCTGGATATATCGAGAACAGGCTGAGCGCGAGTCTGTCCAGATAGTGTGAGTGGCGGGGTGGGAGGCGGCCAAAGCGATGGCAACCTCCTCTGCATGAGTTGCACTGTCGGCTCTAAATGAGAGGCCGTTGACGTGGTGACCTTCTGTGATCACAGCGGCCGTGTAGTGACCCGAGGGGGAAGGGCCCGAGACGTCTACATAAAATACGCCGGGGCGATCGGAGTGACGCGCCTGAAGGGCGGCAGTACGCGCGTGCCTTCGACCGGAGTGTTGTACACTTTGTCTAGAAAGACAAGCTGAACGGTGATCCCGTAGAAGCATTTCTTGGTTAATCGCGACTCTCCTATTTATATTTCGCGCTTTACACAGGCATGTGCGCTTGAGGACAGACAAAGCGGCATTTCTGAAACCTTTCCACCGTAGGAACTCGGTACACAGTGCCCCAAATGTAAGGTAGAAGGAATAGGCGAATCCAGGCGTCGTAAACGTATGATGACTGCGCACATTTCAAAGAAAGAAACATAAGTACAGCGCAAAATCGCTAGATGTCTCTGACAGAATGGCGCATTTCGAGAAAGACGTCCAACTGATGTGCATATATTTTCGTATTCGAAAGTGCATTTAGCCAAAATTTATTTGTATCTGTGGCTGTCGCATGCTCTCTTGTGTTGCTCTATGACCTCAAGAAAGTGATATCGAAAAAAAAAAAACCTAAGAAAATGTGATCACAAAGCAGCTTTAGCGCGTATTGAGCAGCGCAGCCGACAGCAGCTTCCGTAACGAGCGATGGAACTTCCGGTGGCTGCACAAGCTCGCGCCTCGGGTCCAGCTATTTTAGTGGAGAGTCCGAGTGCTGCCGATTAGGAAACCTCGCGCGAAAGCGTCGCGAATGACTACTTCATAAAGATAGTGGACAGATGCTCTATTTTTTGCGCCCTTATCCTAAACAGAGAAGGATCATCCACATAATTAAAAATTTACCTGCCTTCCCTCGCCCTCAGTTATCGACTATGTGTTGCCCGCTGTTACGCGCAGTCGATTCCCCGCATTAAACAGTGCACCTGTAGTGAAAACAGATACTATACGTTTAGCTGCTAAATAATAAGCATAACTGAAATTTATTTTCGGTATTTAAACTTAGGCCCTGGCAGTAACATGTAGACATGGCGTGCTATGTTACATTTTCTACGAGTGACACAGAATTGAAGAGCTCATAACAGTTAGGCGATTCTTACAATACTCGCAAGTTTCACGTCGTTCGGTCGTTGTGTATGATGTGGTGCCGACACGGCCGTCGGCAGAGTCGGCATATACTAATGGCGTCGTCAATTTTGGCAGGAGCGCTGACGTGATGGAGACTACTGTAGCCAGAAAATGGTGTACAGAAATCGGTGGGTCGTCGCCCTATGCCGTGGCCCTTATTCATTGTCATATCGAAAGGGATTGCATAACGCAGGTGCGATAACTGTCGTGGCTTGAATCGTGACTTAAGGGGCCCCGCAGCACCTTTACAAGTAATGACTGAATGACTTCAGTAAAGGAGTTTAATGTCTCATGAATCGATTGCCGCAAGCATTTTTAGAATCCGTCTAGTACGAGAGGAGTTACAGGGATTTGTCGCATGCTTTAAGAGCTTTCTCTCTCCTTTCGTACCTGCGAGCGCACTGAAAGCGACGCAGGGGGGCGGGGGAAGGGGGGAAGAAGGGGGGGACGGTCAACTTTGCAAGGAGCTATATCCGTTCGTCAGCGCGCGTCGTGACCTCGAGCAATTTTTTTTTCTTCGAACGCGCGGCCTACATTCAGTGTGATCGCGAGCGCAGGCACGTGGCGGTATCCAGAGGCGACCGAGGTCACTATGCAGCTTACATTGCCTAGATAGTAATTGTTGGGGTTTAACGTTCCAACACCACCATATGATTATGAGGGACGCTGTAGGGGAGGGCTCCAGAAATTTCGACTACCTGGTTTTTTTTTTAACGTAAATCTAAGTATATACACCGGCCTCAAGCATCGAAATTGCGGCCGCTGCGGTCGGGATTCGTTCCCGCGACCTTCGCGTCAGCAGTCGAACACGATGCCTAGATCAGCCAACGGCCGTGGACATTGGGCTTATGGCGCGGTCATTTCGGTGTACTGCATCATTTGTCGAGAGAAGAGCGAGCGATTTGTAGCTGCCGCGTGCTTAGCTACAATGTTTGGCTCGCGTGTTCTCAGGAGCCTCGACTACCGATGGGCAGCGTTTTCTGACCACGCTGAAAAAGTGTTGCACGGCCCCTTTAACCGTTGAACTTCGCTTCACTCTCTATTGTCCTCAGGCCACGACGTCTGCCCTCCCTCACCCTCACATACTTTCCGACTCTAATCCTTCGTTCATGCTATGAAATCAATAAATAGCGCACACTTATAGAAGAGGACTAGAGAGAGAGATACTCAGGGGATAGGTGGATTACGACCAACATTGAGGCACCTAAATACCGCTCACACCAAAGCCACGTGCTGCTGCAATGTATCAGAGCTGATCTGCGCGAAGGAGGTGTAGACTCTGCAGGAGGAGGAAGGGCAAGAAGAACGCGGTCGTCAAGCTGAAATTTATTATATATACACAAGCACGGGAAAGTAAAACAAAGATTACGGGCGCTTCGCCGGGACTTTTGTTCGCGACTGATGGAGTAGGGTGGGGCGATCCGATACCCCCTCTATGAGTGTTCCTGCGTATATGCGGTGAATACATACAGCCAAACTGTAAAAACATGGAGGGGGTTGAACCACCCTCTCCCCCCGCGACGGCGCGTATGATATGAAGCATAACAAGAATGCACGAGCTGGCACATGCGCTCACAGCGCTAGTCCTGTCCATCCTTCCGATAGCGTCCACGTATGTTTCGCGCTGTGCACTTACGACGTGAAATCGTGTACAAACTGGCCCAAGCTTCCAAGATATATTGTGATCCTAAAGGCTGCAATGCAGTTCGTGAAACGCCTTGTTTCTTGTGTTGACAGCGCAAAACTCGCCCTCGTTAAAAAATGACATAATAGTGTGACTCCGCGCTAAAACAGCGTGCACGTGTTGCGAACCTCGCGAAACATTAAACGCTTGCGTGTCGTCGAAGGGCCAGCCAGGTCTCTCTTGTCCCGCGTTACGTTGTTTGCGGCATACAAACTACATAGCCTCCATGCAATGATATATGTATGAACCAGACTGGGTAGCTTAGGGCCCCTCTTAATATTTAGGTGAACCGTGCGTCATTGCGGCGATCGTAAAAACGAACGTTCAACAAAGACCGCGGCGTGACGCGAACACCCTATACGCGTACGTGGAAATGGCCGAGCGCTACGTAGCCGACAACTCCTTTGTCGCGGGAAACGGAAGGCCTTGCGCTGCACCTCCAGATAGCGACTGAATCGCGTTTCGCGTAGGTCGTGAATTGGGTAGTTCATGGGTAAAATACAGCACAAACCAGACGATCAACACAAGGAAGACACGGGACAGAGTGCTGACTTCAACTAACAGTTTATTCTTGGGCGAGCTTGCCTATTTATTGCCTATTTTACCCTATTATTGCCTATTATTGCCTATTTTACGAGCTTGCCTATTTTACCCATGAACTATGCATCACCAACTAGCCTGCCAGCAAATGTTATTGAAGTTCGTGAATTGGGAAAATCTTTTTCCTTTCTTTCTTTTTTTGCATGGTGATGTATGGTGTTGTTACAACAAGCTAATAATTATCTACACCTTGTATTTAGGCTGCGCTATCCTATCCTATGTCGCGTCGAGAGCTATAAATACCTTGGTCTTCACATTTGAAGTGATCTGCGCTGGAATGATCACATAACCGAAATCACTAACAAAGCAATGTCTAAACTACATTACTTGAAACGCTCCCTTCGCCAGTCCTCATGTGACACAAAAGTTATAGCATACAAAACTCTTGTCTTCCCCATTCTTGAGTACGCTAGTATTGTTTCGGTCCCCTTTACTCACGGTAATTAGAAATTTATATTACTGAATTAGAAAGAGGTCAAAACAAAGCAGTGGGATTAATGTTTAATGGCTAAGGCAGGGTGTCGGTCTCGAGATTAGTGGCGAAAGCTAATCTAAAGCACGCCTCGGAGAGGAATAAAATTTCACGATTACGTTTCATGTTTAAAATAGTTAAAAAACACCTCAATGGCAGTATATCCAGTGAAGTGCATCTTTCAACAGGTTGTATTACTAGAGGACGACATTAACGAAAACCAACAAATAATAAGCCAAGGAAGATACAGGGGACGCCGTTAACTGTACTGTTTTTTAAGTGTATTGTAGTAATTATTAGATAGATTTGAAGAAAGTAAAGTGGACGAAAAGACAACTTGCCGCCGGCGTAGTTTTTCAATCGCTCCACTTCAGCCGACTAACAATGTTTTTGAGCGCTATTTATTTTCTCGAACGATTATTGAGTGCAATGCCTTAAATACACACACTATCGAAACTGACTATATAGAGATGTTCCAATCATTGCTTTCCAGGCGATTTCCTAAATTTCATTGTCTTTGTCTTTTGTGCCTTTTCCTTATAATTTTCCTTAAGACATGAGCAGTGTGCTTGATTGGGTCGGTTGGTGCATATTAGATGAAGAATAAAACAGCGCTTAAGACGGGACAAGATGAAGATACGGGCAAGGCGCTGAAATAACAACCAATGTTTATTGCAAAACAACTGTAATATACAGGAAGCGGGTATCTGCGCTGAACAACGAAACATAGGCAGAAAAGCATATACACGATATAAAGCGCATACGACAAAAATAATCAGCTCGAGCACATTATCGAGAAGCTGTCACAGTAGTACCCCCTAGATGTCTAATTTTACTGCAGTGAAGGGAAATTGAGGGCACGCATACACAAGAAACACCATGCTGTTGAATGTGGAAGACTTGACCAATCTCGCGTGCGCGCTGCTAGTTATAGCGCCCAATGACCACGCACTTATCGAGAATTGGCTGACATCCGCACTTTTTCCACTGGTCAGCCAAATGGCTGGGAAGAGCCTTTTAGAGAGTAAGCGTGCTCCCTCAGCCGATCATTTATGTATCGGCCTGTTTGGCCGGTGTAACAGCGCCCACAAGTAAATGGTGTCTTGTAAACAATCGCTGATACACGTTCATCGTGGTGCTTATAGCGTGTCTCTTGACACATTCTTGCTTTTTAGGTCCTTCATTGTTGACCCTGCGGCACAGCCCAGCAAGCTTGCCGCGTGCGCAGAACGCCACTCTCACACCTATTTTGCCAGCCACCTTCTTTACCCTGTGCGACACCTCATGCACGTAGGGGATAACAGCCGTGCTAGAGTGAGGCGTGATAAGTTGGCTGTTGCTTTCTCTCTTATAGCACGTTAATGACGTTAAGAGAGTCTCTAAGCTTACTGGCTTGCTACCTTACACTGAGGGAGAAGAAAACGGGCGGAAGGTGAAGAATAAAGAAAGGGAGGAGGAAAGAGTGATGCACACGCATACATTACAGCCTTCATCAATCAATCACAGATTGTCGTAGAACTCGAAAGGTCCCCGTGACTTAGCTGCGAAGTCAATTCTCTCTTTTTTTTGTTTTACGTTGGTGAGCAAAACTTAGTTTTAAACTCGGACGTGCAGATGCCCACATTGTCATTGCATAGGCTCGCGCCGTTAAGCTCGAGCACGAGTTCGATTTCCGCCCTCGGCGGCCGTATTTGGATGGGAGCGAAATGCAAAGCCCAGGTGATCCCCCATTACGGTGTGACTCGTAATTATGTCGTGGGTGCGGCTAGTAAAGTACTGCAAATTAATTAGCGCCATTGATTATTCGCAGTGAAGTGAGGTACAAAGAAAGGGAAAGGAAAATTGAAACAAAAAGACCGTACACGCAAAGTCATCTTGTCTTCAGAGAGCGAGAGAGAGACATTTATTGGTAGACGGATAAGCCATTTTCCTATAGTAGGGTGGAGCGAACATATAGCTGCAGACGATGGTAAATATTTATGACGCGATGGGAGTGGCTTTTCCTGCTACAGTATGCTCATCATGTTCATCTGCAAGTATTCCGCTTTTTATGCCCTATTTACTGTGTTGGAACGTTCACCAGCGACCGGACACACAGAGTGATAGGATAAATATTTGTTCGATGACTAAATGTTGTGCAGGTTGTTGTCGGAGCAAGCGGAGAAAGAAGTGCGTTCAGAGAAAGTAAGTGGTTTTCAGTGCGTAGTTTTTCATTCTACTCTGTATTTTAATTTCCTTCACCCTTGACCTTTAGCTCAGCGTCGTCGAAACGCAAAGACTGACTGTACTCTGCGAAAATGATACTTATGGTCAGGACACTAATCGTTACTGATTGCCTATTACGATCGAACTGAAGTACATTTTTTTTTCGAGCTTGTTCTACACTGTAAACCTTTTCACACCCATAAGGGTGTTTAAATCACTGAAACACCCTTGGTACACCCTTATATCTGACCATTTTTTATTCAAAGGGTGTAAATACAACACAAACGCCCATTGCACACCCTCATTTGAAATAAGGGTGCATGAAGGGCATGTGTTCAAATATAACACCCTAAATAACTGGTAGGGTGTGGGGGTGTTTCTTGAAATGTTACATCTATACAGCCTTGTGAAGGTGATCGTTTTCACATGAACTTAATCAAATCTGTAATTATAACATTCATTACTATGCAACTTAGACTAAAAAATGTGCTTGGCCAAGTGATAGCTACAATATGATAATGTCTGCGTACCTTGTGATGCAGCCATAAAATGTAAAGAGTTGAAGAAAAATGACGCATCGCTTGACCCACCAGGGTCGTTCGTAATTCAGTGATATAAGCGTCTGTGCTTTGTATTAGGGTATGTGTTAACGGGTCTGTATAGTATATACGCGGCTGTAGTGACTTGTTCATGTTATGGGTTGTATGCGTATGAGTGAATTCTGTATTGAATTGAGTGAGTGTGTACTATGGGTTGTATACGTATGAGTCAATTGTGTATTGAATTCAGTGAGTGTGTGTACTATGTGTCTCGCATACCAGATAGCGTGCGCTATCAATATAATGTATGTAAATCATCTGCATCAGCCTTCCGTTTTCGCCGTTTCTCTCCGAATGAAGCGAGGGTTACCCGATTTTTTTGAAGAGTGTGAATTGTAGCTATATAGTTCTACCCTGGAAGAACTAGCTATGTGATTTGATTTATAGTGCTTCAGAAGGAAGGGAGGAAAGGGGGCGGGTGTAACCGCTTTATTTATATTTTTGAAAGCGACCCGCCACGGTGGCCTAGTTATGGTGCTCGACTGCTGACCCGCAGGTCGCGGGATCGAATTCCGGCCGCGGGGGCCGCATTTTCGACGAAGGCGAAGATGCTTGAGGCCCGTGTACTTAGATTTAGGTGCACCCGAGGTGGTCCAAATTTCCGGAGCCCTCCACTACGGCGTCTCTCATAATCATATCGTGGTTTTGGGACGTTAAATCCCCACAATCATTATTATTAAATTATTTTTGGAAGGGTGTTAGGTTGTATGTTTGCTTAAACACCCCATTCCACTTTTGTCATAAGGGTGTAGTTTTCATATTACACCCTTGAAAATCGATGCATAAAGGGTACAAGTCCGTGAAGTACGCCCATAAGAAGGGTGTAATCCTGCCTCTTACACCCTTTACGTGGGGTGTGTGGATGTGAGTTATAGACACCAAAACACCTATATGGGTGTAATATGGTTTACAGTGTACGTATATATTCGCCCGAACTTTTGTTAGTTTGTCATATAGAACAAAATTTTGCAGTGGGCTAGTTGGTTAGACATACTAACACTACTGCGCCAAACAATGAAGGGACAAGAATTAAGCGAGAAAACGAGCTCAGCGTTTGTTTTCTTGCTTCAGTCCTGTCTCCTCGTTGTTTCTCGCTACAGCTTCATTTGTTTATTTGAAAATGCTGCCGGCCAACGTAGCCCGAGCAGGAGGGGCTGTACACGTAAATAAAGACAAGGATATATCTTGGTGCATACAATGGAACACTAGTCAAATATTAGATCACAATGTGGTATACAGCACAATAAGGATTGAAAAAAACCAACTATAACTGCATAATAAGTAATAACGCACTGTTGTATAGCAAAATCAAACACAACATCAGGAGGAAGGAAACCTCAAACCTAACAGGAGAGATGTTCTTCCAGAGACTGAACAGGTAGTCTTTCATTTACGGGCCGAAGCGCTATCGAGGCCATTACGGGTACACATAATGTGAGCAACTGTTGCGATGATATAGTGCCTCTCAGTGATAGGAAGTTATCCTATTTGAAGTGCGCGGCCGAGTGCCGGTGACATAAACGTTCACAGCGAAAGCCACGCTGTGCACGAGCAGCTAGGCATCGGACCAGAATGTATCTGTGTGTGTGTAACGTGCACCCCAGTTAGTCCTTTTTTGCATTACAGCCTCTTTGTGCCCACTGAACCATCCATGCATGCGTGTGTGAGGCCTGAGCCCACAACGCCATCACATCTCACAGGTCGGAAAGAATGCGCTCAATAAGTGCAGGGCCGTGTGCAATTTAATGAGGCGTGTAGTTTTCTGTCTTTAAGCTGTCTCGAAGAATTCTTCAGGCTACCTAAACGGTTAAAGCGGCGATATTCCTGCGCTTTGATGCGCAGAAAAAAAAAAAACATGGCCGATTCCTCTGTCATAGGAATCGGTATAACACGAAAGTGAAACGTGTCTTCACAGACGTAGTTGAGCGTTTGTTGTGCATTCTTTCGCCCCAAGCTCCAAGGAATGAATGCTACAGCATCAAATTGTAATGTTACGCGAAGAACTGCAAGCCGCTCGAAACTTGCAATGCGCTGCTCAAGCAGAAAGGACGCGCAGAACGAACATGCACAGGATGAGCGCGAACTGTCACAGTTGTAACTTATTTCTGTGTGAGCAGCGCGCTCCTTTCGCAAAAGCGGCCGCTGCAGTGAGCGAGGTGACCTTCGTGCTCTCAACGGAAACTTGCAGGCAGAGCGCAAGACGTACAAACCACAGAGGTCACGAGATAAGCGGCCGCACGAGCGACCACGCCCTGTTGAGGCGCGCGCTAATCCGCGTGGGGGACGACCTTTAGGAGGAGGAAACAACTTTATTGAGTAGTAGGGAAGGGGGAAAGGGAGCCAGGACATGGGGGGATGCTAGGTCGGGGCCCAAGGGGCCGCGGCTGTCGCCGTCCATTCCGCCAGCCTGGACTGAGTGGCCTGCTCTGGACATCGCAACATTTTTTCCCACTCTTCGGGTGAGGGGGGCAGTTGCAGGAGCTCTTTAGGGGGCGGGTGGCGGTCGCATCCCCATAGAATGTGGTCCTGTCCCGCCTGAGCTAGGCCGCAATACGTACACGACGAGACGCTGTCATCCCTCAGGATGGCCGCCAGTCTCCTGGGGCTGAGCACACTGCGCGTTTGAACTCTGCGCAAGGCCACGGCCTGGTGTCTTTCTAGGCCTCCACATGGAGGAGGATAGATTTGTCGCTCCTCTCTTTGTCGACGGAGGCGATCTCCATAACTTGTTGATGCCTCTTCAGGGTTTGCCGGATGAAGCTGCACCTCTGCCCGGTTTGTATTTGCGCGGGCTGCGAGGTGGGCAGCTTCGTTGCCGGGGTTTCCCTCATGGCTGGGGACCCAGAGAAGCCTAATGCTCACCGCTGGCTCTTGGAGTTTTCTTGCCGCGGTTTCGCTCACTTGTCCTGACCTAAAGCTTCTAATCGCTGACATGGAGTCAGACACGATGAAGAGCGTCCCTCCGATAGCCGTTGCCATGGCGATGGCGGCCTCCTCCGCCTCCAGGACAGACGTAGCTGTGATTTCCTCGGTGCTCAGGATTCTTCCCGTTCCGTCCACAGCAGCTATCGCGTATTTGTCGTGTCCTATAGGGGAGGCGTCCACATACGCGGCCGGTTTGTCTGCCAGAGTCTTCCATAGGGACTCAGCGCGCGCGCGTCGGCGTTCTTTGTTGTGCTCTCCCATGTTCTTTGGCAGCGGTTGAATTATCAGTTTGTTCCTTATCGCTTTTACTATTTTCACTCTCTTTGTGGTCCCTGTGAGGGGCGGAAGATTCATCAGTTGCAAGATGTCGTGCCCTTGTTGCGTGCATGACAGCCTCCACCATTGCGCAGCTCGTTGCGCTTCAATGATTTCGCTGACGGTGTTTTGGAGGCCTAATTGCATCATTCTTTCGTTGCTCGCCCATGTAGGGAGTCCGGTGGCCACTCTGTAGACTGAACGCAAAAGAGAGTCTACCTTTGCGATGTCCGTCTTTCGTAGCTGAAGGAAAGGACAAGTGTATGCGATCCTACAAACAAAGTATGCCATTATTAGCTTGCATGCTTCTTTCTCTTTGAGTCCGAACTTGCGGCCACTAATGCGTCGCAGCAGGCCCGTGACCTGGCGAGATGTGCTTTCCAGTCTTTTCAATGTTTCTTTGCAACTGTTCTTCTCTTCTAGGAAGAGTCCCAATACCCTGATGGTCTGGACCTGGGGTACTACTTCTCTGTTGACTATGATCTGTAGTGCACTTCTGACTGCCGGTGTTGTTTTGCCAGCAATAAACAGTTCTGACTTGGCGGAGGAGCATTTTAGTCCATTGCCGTCCACATAGGCTTGTACAGTGTTGGCCGCTTCTTGCAATGCTCCTCTGACGGCTTCGGCATTGCCTTGCCTTGTCCAAATAGTCACATCGTCCGCGTAGATGGCATGGCGGATGAGCGAGATCTTGTCAAGTCCTTTGGGTAGATTCCTCATTGCACAGTTGAAAAGAAATGGGGATAGTACAGCACCTTGGGGCGTACCTCTAGCGCCAAGATTGAGCAGGGGGCTGTTGATGCCTCCGATGCTGAAGGTGGCAGTCCGGTCCCTAAGGAATGCGATAATGTACTTGTGCGCTCGTGCCCCAACGTTCATATTCGATAGGTTTCTGAGTATGGCCTCGTGTTTGACGTTATCGAACGCCCTGTGCACGTCGAGCCCGAGTATTGTGCGTACTGCTCCTGGAATGCCTGCGTCCACCACGTCCCTTTTGAGCATCCACATAATATCTTGCGTGGACATAGCTTGCCGAAAGCCAAACAGGGTGGGCGGAAATAGCTGGTGTTCATCAACATGCTCGATGAGGCGTGTCAGAACCACATGTTCTAGTGCTTTGCCCAGGCACGACGTCAGCGAGATTGGACGCAGATTCTCAAGTTGCAGCTTTTTCCCTGGTTTTGGAATGAAGACTACGGCGGCTTCTTTCCACGTCTGTGGAAGTTCACCGGTGCGCCAAACATGATTGAATGGGTCGGTTAGGTTTTTTATCGACTGGTCGTCGAGGTTGCGCAGCATTTTATTAGTAATGCCGTCCGGCCCAGCCGCCGAGGTGGTTTTTAGATCGGCGAGCGCAGCTCTGACCTCAGCCTCGGTGATATCAGCATCTATGTTCTCATTTGCTTCGCCACTGTATTCTGCGTACGCAAGATCATCTGTTTCCGTATTAAAATAGCGGCTAGTGAGCTCTTGTATGATCTCTTGATCCGACGCCGGATGCATCCGGAGAAGCTGGCTGACCTTTTTGGCAGTTGCCCCTTTGCTGTTGTCGGGATCCAGCAAATGACGAAACAAGAACCAGGGGTTCTTCGAGCCGAGCTGACCGTTTAGCCTGTTGCACAGCTGCATCCACTGAGCCGAACGTAACTCTTGAGAGTATTTTTGTACTTCCGTTTCAGCTTGAGCCAGGGCTAGTTTAAGTTGACGGTCATGTTTGCGCTTCAGCCATTCCGCTTGGAGAGTTTGCTGGTTTTCCAAAAGCGTTATCAGCTTAGCGTCAGGTCTGGGGCCATCCTCTTCGGCGAGCGCGTCGGTCGTGAACTCTTCGGCGTCCTGGAGGAGCTGCGTTGTCCATTCGTTACCAAGTGGGACCTTTTTCGATTCAAACGGAACCATCAGGCTGTCACAAAAATTGGGACGACTTTTAAAGCACGCTCTTCGAGCCCTTCGCGCCATCTCGCTAGTGATAACGAAAACACGCTGTACCGCCGATCTCTGAGTACCCCAACCGGCAAATGGTGTACATAAAGTCCCTAGATTTTTCCTTTTAACAGGGAAATATCTAGGGACTTTAGGTGTACATAAATAGCTCGCCGTTAGCAAAGCAGAGTACATGCCGTCTGTGGCGGAGTCGTGTCGCGCTGCGCGCTGGCGATCGGGAGGTCGTAAGTTCGAATCCCAGTGATGGAACCTTTTCTTATAGTTTTTTCTTTGCCATATGTTAGTCTTTGTATTTTACAACGTCATATTCGTGACGGAAATGCGCCAGTGGAGCCGTGGTGGACCCTGGCATAAAACACTTTCGTGTTAAAAAACAGACAGACCGACGTGGTACTCTCGCCAAACACAGTGCATGCAACGACAACCTAATGAGGCCAACGGACAGTGAAGAAAAGGAACGTATGTGGGACATTATTTGTAGGTTTTACCTGTAGTGTAGTAATTATGACATAAATGAAAAGGAATTAAAAATGGATGAAAAATCAGCCTGCCGCTTGCAGGGACCGAACCTACAAACTTCGGATAACGCGTCCAATGCTGTACCGATTGAGCTGCAGCGCAGGTCGCTTTCCCATCCACTTTATTAGGTATTTATGTTTGTGTGTAATCCTGGGGCTGTTGGCCAGCGCCGCTCGCGGCCACGACGGTTAGTGTGGAACACTCCTGTTTGGCAGCTGGCGTCAAATACCCTGCAATATGCCAACAGCGATGGCAAAATCGCATCGAGGATTCCGCCAACACGTCGAAAAAGCGAAACTTCTTTCATTGTCATTTAATGCAGTGAAAAGCTGTTGGGGACGATGAACGCTAATGATTTTATACATTAACTAAGAGTACGTTAATTAGCGCGTTACATGGAAACTAGCAGAAGGATAAAGCGGCACACATCCCTGCTATCTGCCTACGTGTAAGCGAAGCTCTACATGTTGTATACAGCCAATTTGCCTTCTTTTAAAGGAAGAAAAAAATAGATAAAAACACCAGGTCTGAATGGGAAAATACCGTCATTAAGTTATAATATTCCAGCACCGACGCTATAGCCTCTTTTCTTTTATGGTGAAGCTGTCGCCCCAGTTTTTCAGAGCTGTGCCATTTAGTGCCATACAGCTACACGAAGGGAAGTTCACGCGCAAGCAATACCGGCGTTTGTATGAGTTCGTGCCGCGCCAGTTGCAGTAGGATGGTTAACGTTCTTGTTCGAGAGAGGAACAGGGAGGCAGGGAGAGGGTAAAACGTCTTTGTTATTGTTTGAATGGAGATGGATGGAACCCCTAGTCTGGGTTCCCTAGGATGACTCCTGCAACGAGTCGGCCCCGCTGTACCATGACTCGGAGGGCCTCGTGAGGTCCGCCGCGAAGCGCATCGCCCTGCAGCTGCTCGTTGCGTAAAGGGCAAAGGAAAACACACACACACACACACACACACACACACGCACACACACACACACACACACACACACACACACACACACACACACACACACACACACACACACACACACACACACACACACACACACACACACACACACACACACACACACACACACACACACACACACACATATATATTTTGTTTTCAGAAGAATATTCATGGCTCTCAGTTAAAATATATAAGAGAAAGTCACAGTGAAAAGTATAAACACATTTACTCTGAGCTTTCGGCCGGGGACCGGCCTTTCCCCGGCCGAAAGCTCAGAGTAAATGTGTTTATACTTTTCACTGTGACTTTCTCTCTCTCTCTCTCTCTCTCTCTCTCTCTCTCGCTCTCTCTCTCTCTCTCTCTCTCTATATATATATATATATATATATATAGGTTGTTCGAACTATCACGCCACAGCACGATGAAAAAAGAGGAACAGCGTTACGCGAAGCAAACTTAGTGCATATTCTTCCCAGTACACTGGAGTAGCCCCTTGTAATTTTAATACGAAAGTGTTTTATGCCGGGGTCCACCACGGCTCCACTGACGCATTTCCGTCACGGATATGACGTTGTAAAATATAAAGACTACCATATGGCAAAGAAAAAACTGGAAGAAAACGTTTCGGCACCGGGAGTCGAACTTACGACCCCTCGATCCCCAGCGCGGAGCGCGATACGACTCCGCCACAGACAGCCCGTTCCTTGTCGTACTAACGGCGTGCTATTTATATACACCTTTTGCCGGTGGCCGTACTCAGAGGTCGGTGGTACATCGGCGTGTTTTCGTTATCACTAGCGAGATGGCGCGCAGGGCTCGAAGGGCGCGCTTTAAAGTATTCGCCCCACACCTTGAGATGAGCGTGCGTCACTACAGGGCGTGGTCGCTCGTGCGCGCGCGCTTATCTTGTCCGTCTTGCGCTCTCACCGCAATTTTGCGTTGAAGTTAGAGAGAGCCCGAAGGTCACTTCGCTCACTGCAGCGGCCGCTTTTGCGAAAGGAGCGCGCTGATCACAAGCAAATGAGTTACAACTGTAACACTTCGCGCTCGTTCTGTCTATACTGGTGCGTTCGTTTCGTGCGTCCTCCTTTGTATTTGACCAGCGCGCTTTAACTGTCGAGCTGTGACAGTTAAAGCGCGCTTCCAATACGGCATCCCTCATAATCATAGCGTGGTTTTTGGACGCTAAACCCCAACAATTAATAATAATAATAATAATAATAATAATAATAATAATAATAATATAATAATAATAATAATAATAATAATAATAATAATAATAATAATAATAATAACAATAATAATAATGATAATAATAATAATAATAATATTATTATTATTATTATTATTATTATTATTATTATTATTATTATTATTATTATTATTATTGCATTAATCTAAGCAATTATGATTTTGAAGGGCTCTTGCTGTACTTATTTACATTTCTCTTAAAATGCGTTTCCATTTAGCCATTTGAGTAAAAACGTCGCAGTTGTTTTCAAACACGCCTGGCTACTTCTGGCTACTTTTGCAGACCTTGGCTAAGGTTGGCTACATTTTGGCTAGTTCTTCCGATTTCTTGGCGTTTTTTGCCTTTTCGATCTGGAAACCCTGCTGCAGACGGACTTAGGGAGACCAGTGTTGTGGCTGTCTTATCACATATTTCTTTTCTCATTTCGTTGGAACGAAGCTTTCTGCTTGTATACTTGAATGACATCGCGCTGAATAGCATCAATATTTAAGTCAAGTTATTTGTCACGCTGCGGGGGTGGTGTTCAGCGTTTAGATGATCGCAATGAACGAACACTAGCAGCACCTCCATCATGAAAGAACTCCCTCAGCCTCCGGTTGCGCGCAATACTGTCAAAGTCGGTAAGTAGCTGGAATTCGTCGAAATGACCCGCTGCGGGACAAAAATTTAAACCGCGCGATAATGCGGTCGCTTCATCATTGGACAGAACACAGCTCGACATGTTAACAACGTTTGAGACATCAGTGGAACTTGCTGTACTTTGGAAACGGAAGGGCGCCCTACTTCAGGAGTTGCACGGGTGTGCTATCAGTCATCACCCCGTCCCGGAGTAACTTCTTACATTTCACGGCGCATATTTCATTGCGTTTCTTTTCCTGAAATGTGCACAGCGAGTTAACATCTGCGGCAGTAAGCATGAATTGACTACACAGCTGCTTCTCTTCGTTCATTAAGGACTTCAAACATAAGCGGTAGCGATTGACAGTAATACGTACATAGTAGTTCTACCGAAGCCTTCCGTAAGGTCTCTCGCCACCTTTTCGCATCAATGTTTCACAATTTAGGCGTGGCAGGGAGTAGGACAAGATTTAGACCTGTAGGTGGAATGGATGCGGCAAGGTAAGCTTCTAATGTGGAAGCGTGCAGTTTATAATGAACTCGTTTTTCGACTGTCTTTCTTATCTTTTGGTATCCCTTAGAACAGAGGTGCGAGGCACAATTATCATTGAAGCTGAAACTAGTCAATTGTCCGAATTGCCTTTTGCAGCACCAGAATATTTTTGTTCGAAGTGGGTACCTTGGGTGAACAGTAGGACCAGCCGCTTTCGCAGTGGGGTCTTTAAGACTATTAGCAGTGTCGACTGTAGCAGTTGGTGCCGGGGTGGCTGTAAAGCGTCCGATACGTCGTTGGAAGGAACGGCCAAGAGTGGACGGGCGGACGGAAGAACTTGCAGTGGGACCGCTGACGCAGGTGGCGGTGTCCGCTGTAAAAGGTGGCGTTTTGGTGGCCGAGCAGTATTCCTTACACCATTGCGACGAACAAAGGCCAGCGGGTGGCTGGACTGCAGAGTTGGGACCGTTGTGGATCACTCTCGAAGCAGACAGGCGATCATCAATACGGTCGCCGCTGTTCTTGATTTCGCCAGTTGGTTTCTTTCGCAGGGGCACGGTTGCAGACGACGCAGGGATCGCCCCTGTCGTTGGCAGCACACGGTGCTGAACAGCTGAGGCACAGTCCTCCCAAGACGCCGCGCAGTTTGTCAACAGCGTTTAAATAAAACATATATAAATATTAAACAATATTCACGAGTCTATAGCATCGGGAATGTCGGGATCAAGATAGTGGATTCATGAAGGTGTCGGTTCGGCAACACTGGCGTTTTCAGCAAAAACGCCCTCATTCTGTAATCATTATGGCGTCGATGGTCTAGTAAAACCTTGGGCTGCATGCATCTTGGCAATAAGATGAATAAAAAAAAGAAATGTTGCCCCTTTCTGTTTCAAGGTTTCGTTCCTGTGAGGTTTTCCCTTTGGGGCTTATTCGAAAAATATTCGAAAAGTATTTGGTATTTCTAATGTGCACTATTTTATTCGAGTACCAAAATGAATAGAACGCTATTAGATTCTTTATTCGAAACTTTCGAATATTCGCACATCCCTATTTAAAAGCCTTTCATAAATATGAAACAAGTTTTCAGCCGTTGCAGGGGACAGCTATGTACCCAGTAGACGCAATGATACATCGGCGCCTTCGTGGCCCCCAGCAAGGAGGTAAAGTACAATTCATGCCTGCGAATAGTCACTGAATGTCAACAATTTGCATTTTAAGTAAATGTAACAAGGAGGCGTTAATGCCAAATGTTCCATGTTTCGCAATTGTACAGTCCTATGTTTTAAAATTTAGCACACCACCAGCGTTGTTCAGTGGCTTTGTTCAGCTGCTGAACATATTTTTACGTATTCGTTTGCATATCCCATTTTAATTATAGTGGAACCGAAAAACGCTTGCATGGCAAGCTTTGTGTAACGCGCGCAAACAGCAGGTGCTGTGGGTTCATGCTTAACATTCCGGACAGTCATTCAAGATGCTCAACAGTGCTCGCTCTTGGTCCCCTCAGAAATACCCGCTGATGACACCACTACATATGTAAAGGGTGAATGCATAAATGCAATATAAAGCAACTAAATTCCGGCCTAAGCAAGTGGACACACACACGACAACGACGACGTTGTCTTTACTTAATCCTGTGTTAGCGAGGCTTCCACACAGATTGGAGAAACAGTCAGTATTGCGGTGCGCCGTAATAGAATATAGCGATGACATTACCGTTCAGGCTACGACAGGATCAGTGGGGAGAACTAGGACATGTACATTAACATGATGTGCACACCAAAGCATCCGCTGAAAACAGAATATGTCGTGGTCTTAATGAACCGTAAACAACAGTAAAAAAATTTCGTCAGGGTTTCGTAATCAGTTAAAAGAAACAAACGGATGATTGCACGGTTCCCCTTTATCCCTATTCTCGAATAATTATTCGACCGAGACACAACAGCAACGACATGGATGTCCATAGTAACCGTGACTGCAATCACATTTCATTCTCCTAATGCGATGTATAACATTGCGATAGGGCAGGAAAGAATCGGGAACCTGATGAATCGTTCGAGCACTCATTACCTCAGATATATTGCGTGGTTACATCACAACCTGACATCAAGGCAAGCAGTGCAGGCGACGAGATCACATCACGAAGCATTCGGCTCATTACTGGTCTGCCCACGCACACGAAGCTGGGAGACCTTAACATACGCAGCAAAGCAATCTCACCAAGGGGAATCGTCGGCACAGTGCATGAGACACAATTTCATTACCGCTTGCACGAGACTTCAACAGGACGCCGAACTTGTCTATCTGGGCGCTTAATGTCAAATTCCAGAACTCCTAGTTGTATCACTGGAACAGCCGTTACTGACGGCGGGCCCGAACAGAGAAATGTCGAAAAGAAAAATGCAGAAAGATACCGACAGGCGTAAGCGTATATATGAGTGGGCGATCTGCTACAAAAATCAAGAATTCACAGTAATTTGTTTATACTACAGAGTGACTGATATTTCTTATCAAGCAGGGAAATACTTAGCATTAATCAGTCCTCATCATCTATAGGCCTAGTCGGAAAGAATAGGAGGTTTAATTAGTCTTGGCCCTTTCAAAGCTGTTAGCTTTGTTCTTGGGAGCTAAATAGGCACAGGCTTGCAATGCAACGAGCTATAATTACTAATATCGAGAATTAGTCTAGTTGGTGTCATTTCACATTGTATAGAAGGGACGTGGCCACAAGCAAAGCAACAAAAGTACGACAACAGATGACACAAACGCAATCGTTAAAAACTCAGTTAAACGTTGTTTTATTGTGCTTTTCCCATTGCACACTCCTATTTAACGAGAGCGATATTCACGTTTATACCTACTTACAAGCAGCATACAACGGCTGATGAAGGCGACAAAGAATGCGCATGCGGATTGCTAAGTAGTTGCAGCAAATAATTCTCGAATGATTGCAAGCGTACGCAGACAAGTTCGTAGTAGGTGGACGCCAGTAAATGCTTGAGTAAAAAGGAAATGAAGAGACAAACAGCAAGGCGGAAGCGTCCCATAGACGGACATCTGTTCCGTTAGCAAAATATATAACCTGTCCCTATCACTGATACGAAAGCTGACTGCCAAGCTGCGCTTCGAAGAACAAGAGGGCAGAGGGAATCGAAATGCGTTGTCCTTCTTCCGAAAATGTCAAATCGGCTATCATGCACAGGGAACACAAGTATTTGTGAAAAGGCTGGCAACAAAAGCGAAAGAGAGAATAATGTATGGAGGACAGAAAGGTTAACCAGATTATGGCTGTCTCCACACGAAAGACATCCCTTGTTTGGTGGCGCGCCAAAAGAAGGAACGTCTCTGCACAACATGCAACCATGTATCTCCACAAGGTACCAGCAACAGGCCACTAAAAAAAAGACACGATGTTGAATTCTCCACGACACGAGGCAATGAATGATGGATGCCGCGAGAAAGCCAGCCGGTCACATCGGATAATTGGATTCGACCTCACCGCAGCAATCAAGGGAACGTCTTCCTTTTGTGGTTGAAGGCCGGCGGATTCATTTACTATGAAGGCAGACAAGGCCATGGCTTTCACGGAAAATGCCCAGGAATACACCGGCAACTGAAGCCAGTGTAAGGAATATGTGCACGCACCTCTAATTCTTAAAAAAAGCCTCCCGGGTTTTTGAATGCGTATACTAATCTTTGCATAGTCCTGAGAATTTCGTCATAGCTACATTCGCGCGGCAGTTCTCTAACTATTAAAAGACTCTCAACCTGAGGAACATGACCGTCCTCTATGTTCGAGTACGCAAACCTAAAACGCGTGTGAACCTTTTTGGAGTTAAAGAAATCGCGCTCTTTAGTGGTGGAGCATATGGAACGGGGAAGACCGCTCAGCTCAGCCGAGCTTCTTACCTATTAGGCCACGTAGGCAGGCGTTGAAAGGGTAAATAAACTGGATCGAAAACGTGTATAGAAAAAAGAGGAGAGGACGTTGAGATGAGAATCAGTAAATGAGGACAAAGACAAAAATGAGAGCGCGCTGCCAAACGTGAGTCCCACAGGCGTTGAGGCGCAGGGGACAAGTCTCTGAAAACTATACAGAAACTTTTCTACGCTTCGTGCCATCTTTCGTTAGCCCAAGTACGGCGCTGATGTGACACTATTTTACAAAGCCACGGAGTGCCGAGTCAGATCCGCCAGGACGTGCGAGGCACTCTTTGAGCTAATTAGCTCTCGTTAAGACGTCGGTCCTCATACCGATGTATGCGTTGCTGTTTCCAACGTTGGTGTTTGGGTTAACCAACAGCATAAGCCCAATAAATTATGACAGTTAACGCTACGCCCTATATGATAATTTATTTCGTTTTTATACCATTTTTACTTAATAAGGAAGTGACAAATGAAACCAGATCATGAGAAAGTCCTGATGATTTTTCATACGACCTGCACTTGTCATTCTGGCTGCGTCACCACATGTTTTACAAACTTCTGTCAACTTCACCTATGATAGCGCTTCTTGGCGTCACTGGACTGCACCACCATTTTCACCGTAGTTCGGTGTACGCTCTCATATCATCAATGAAAAGTGGTTTTTAACGAAGAATACTCATTGTAACGCGCTGCTATTTCTACGCAACACACACGCGCCTCGATTTGTTATTTCTTTAAGCACATCTGCTCATAATGCCGCATTTGGTTTAAGGAAGAGCACTTCAACGCATATTTTACTCGTGCATCATTTACGAAATCAAACACTCAGTATTTATAATTTCCGTATTGAGATGACACACGTAGAAGGGATTTTAAGCCGCTGGGCTGGCCGCTGTATTTAACATCAGGTTCATCAGCGTTCGCTTTATAGTAAAGAAAACTCCACGCTTACGCGGGAAAAGGTGTGGTTTAATTTAGTTGGAAATCCAAAGCTGGCCCTTTCTGTAGCATGCCCGGAGGAAAAGGTACGTGTTCGCTACGTGCGCAACAGTATATACTTAGAAGGTTAATGCGTTCATTGACTCGGGGGCAGAAAACGCCGATCTACCTCTATAAAGGGACGCCTTGGCAGCGACAGTACTATCAGTTGACATACGCGCGCAATATCGCCGCGAAACAGCCCCGAGAACTGGAAATAACTACCGCGCTTTCCCGGAGGCAACATTTCCACCAGCGATACAAGAACGCGCAGGAGTGTGCGCAGAAGCCATCACCAGGGACGGTAATTACACATAGGGCGAGTAGTACTCTGCTTAGAACGGTGGACCGAGAGTCAACTCGGAACACGGGCCATACTATATTACTATATACGTGGCTCGTCTCGGCGTACACCGCAGTTACTTTGGCTGGCTTGGTGAGGGCTGTTCAATAAGGCTTACACAATTCCTGAGAGTGATGGTAAGAGGACTCAAAGGGACGCTACCACGTAGTTTGTGAGCTGTGCCTTAGATCGGCTACGAAGATGAAGGGAGCGGGGGGGGGGGGGAGGCGAACTGTGTTTACACTGTTGCTACCATTTAGTTTGCTGAAGTATTTCGATGTGCTCTCTTCGGGCGTCTCTGGCCTTCTCTGAGCGTATAGGTTACAGGGAATTGAGTATGTCTGTATGTATATGCACTGCAGAGACAAAATTAACGTTACATAATTATTGTTATTGTTTACTCAAGAGAGGTAAAACCCTTTTTTGCAAGATAGAGAAATTAGTCGACTTATAGAATAGCTGACGTGCTACTCTGCGTGGGGAAGGGAAGTGGGAATAGAAAGACAGGAAGAGAGGCACGAGAAAATGAAGAAGACCTTAAAAGAGGAAAATATAATAAAAATCAGGCACTCAGTGCCCCACACCTTAGACACTGACAAAATCTATCGAGAAAGGAAGGACAGGAAAGACTGTAATGCGTGTAGTGGCATCATTGGGATCAGACACATGCTGGAAGGATGCTCTGTGACTCTCACCAACCATGAAGAAAAATGGCTTTACTGGAAGAAAACGTTAAGGACCTGCGGGCTGTCCAGAGGGCCCACGATGTCGCTGAAGGGCTATAGGCCTGACGGTGCCAACGTGGGCGCGGCCCGCCTCGGCCTGAAAGGGTCGAGCCTATGTTCACACACACACACACACACACACACACACACACACACACACACACACACACACACACACACACACACACACACACACACACACACACACACACACACACACACACACACACACACACACACACACACACACACACACACACACACACACACACACACACACACACACACACACACACACACACACACACACACACACACACACACACACACACACACGACCAGAGTTTTCTGACTCTTGCGCGGGCACGTGTGGTGTAGAGTCCTTCATTGTGTGCATCGTCTTACATTGTGGTGAGTATTTTCGCTGCATGAAAGGTGAATGAGGGTGGCAGACAAGGTAGAACCAGGTAGAACTAAAATTCGTCGAGTTGACCGATATTGTCCAAATATGTGAATAGAAAGTTCATCGCACGGCCCAGTTGTGTGAGGGCGGCCAATGGGCCTATAAGGCACAGTGAAGTGATAAAGGTGTAGTTGAAAGTATACAATGTTCATAGAGCGCACGCTCATCTGCATACGCTCGACAGTTTCGATTGAGCCACATTTGTTGCAGTGAGGACTTGCCGCTTCACCGAAATGCTTTGATAAGCAGTGTTAGGACGAAGCCGATCATATAGAGCTTCGAAATGTCAAGGAATGGTGGATGGGAGTCTATCTGAGACGTGGATTGCTTCGGACGTGGCATGACGTCAGAATGAAATTGAATAAAACCATAGGCCAGTTTCATGCAAAAACTGCGAAAGTGACATGTGAAATATGTTGTCTCTGCAGCAGATCATCATCATAATGGGCAGCCTGACTACGCCCACTGCAATGTCAAAAGCCTCTCCCATGTTTCTCCATTTAAACCGGCCATATGCTTGCTGCGGCCAGGTTATACCCGCAAACTCCTTCAAAGGACACTAAAGTCAAATGTTAAGTCGACGTTGATTGTTGAAATAGCGTTCCAGAAACCTCGTAGGGCTTGTTTCGTGCCGTGGAAATGCTTATTTTGAATGAAAATCACTTTTTAGCGGTCCGTACAGCGTTAGCGCACTTCAAATCGCGCGCCTGAAAACGCCTCCTGACGTAGTAGTTGCCTTGCCAATGTTGCCCGCCTTTATTACCCGTCAGCCGACGCTGTGGTTTCTGCACAACATCACTTGGACACGGCATTTTGTCGAACTTTCCGTTAGAGCGACTTTCGTGAGCGTGCAAGGCACACGCGGCAGTACGCGATAACGAAACTACCGCTGAGACGCGACCGCGCGAGCTAAGCGTAGCCCTGCGAAAACGGAACCTGTGCACAACCCGCGCCGTTCTCCACTGTAACGTCAAGTTCTTTTTGTCCATGAATCAAACAGAAACGCACAAGCAGCATTTTATTACGTCTTGCAATGCTCTGAATGCTCTTTTTTATCATAAGTAGCTTGAATACTAGCGATAATCTGTACTCGGTACTCTCGACGTCATCAGGCTCGTTCCAAAACGTCCCACTTGTGGCGCATGTAGTGTCCTGCATTTACGTTAATTTCTCGATTGCTAGAGCACTGCTATTGATAATATTGACGTTTTAGACGTCCTCAAACATTGACCTTTCACTCTGACATAACTTTTTATTTGCCTTTTGTGTCCCTTTAATCGCATGTGCCCACCTAACTTTCTGCCTCTGCCTCGCGCTCTTGCCTTCTCTTGTAATCCAGTCTGTTAATATTAAAGACCAGCCATTATCTTGCGTTCTCACTACATACGATGCCCACGCCAATTTCTTCTACTTGACTTCGACTAAGCCGTTCTTAACACGCGTTTCTTTCCTGACCCACTCTGCTCTCTTCTTCTCTCTTAAGGTTACAACTACCATTTTTCTTTTCCTGGCTCGTTGCGTCGTCCTTAGTTTAAGCTGAACTCTTCGTAAGCAGCCAGGTTCCTGCCCTGTAGGTTCCGTAGGTGCTGCAGCAGATGCCTGCTACCAACTTTCAACACGCTTTCAACAAAGACAGACCGCGAAAGCGCACTTATGGGTGCAAAGTTAGGAAGCTACCATCCCGAAGACTACGAACGATGGCGCACGGACAACTTATTTTACTTATATAGCCACAGATGTGGATGCTAGATGTACCGCCGTCGTACGCTAAATTTAATATTATGACGGCAATGCCTGCGCTTACTGTACAGTAGCTTTCTTCGTATCCCTTCTTTCTTTCTTTACTTACTATACGAGATTTCTCGCGACTAATAGGGGGCACCACAGCCGAGCAAAGAATGTATCCCGGACTTTGTAGGCGTTCAGCTTGAACCTTTTCATATATTTTGCCAATTGTGATAACAAATTACATTAGAACTGAAAACTGAGCTAGGTGGTATAGGCATTGATTTTTTTAGTTGTTGCAGCGCTCACGAAGATGAGGACACGAAGAATAGGAAACTTAATCTCCGTCCTTTTCTATGTGAGCGCTGCACCAACTAAAAGATGAATGGGAAATCACAGTTGGCCCCATCGGTAACATGTTCAGCAGAAAAGGTGCGTGTTCACCATTGTCTCAACCTATATGGCCGTCGGCACTGGGGTGCACAAGGGGCTCCCCTCCCCCCCCTAGGCAAAACCTTGCCGACACCCAAGTACAAAACGGTATACATTCAACGTGAACGTGTTCTGCTGGTCAAATGCTCGCGTTGTTGTTGCGCGGTTGTTGGCATAAAAGAAAAACAAGTCTCTCTTTCGCTAGAAGGGCGAAAGTGCGACTTGAGGGCTACGAAGTACTGATATTAATGCATCCAACAGCTACAAAAAGGTTCGTAGATTTATAGTCCCGGTAAAGTGCAGTGAACATTCACGTACAAACTAAATTATCCAGAGTAGTGTCTGCGCGCACTGGCGAACACAAACAGATCTATACTCGACAATCCCGAACACCGGCTTTTCACAACGCTGGTGTGAGGAACAGCGCAAGCACAACTGAGAGGCGCTGTTCGCTTCTCTAAGGTAACGCCAGCCGTGACATTAGGCCCGCGCGCATCCCGGGGAGACAGTCAACGAACCCTCCTTCCCGCGTGTGAAGGCGGCGCGCTCTCTCGCATGTTCATTGTACCGCACACGCGGCGCGATAGGAGTGTATCGCGCTTTCACCTCATACAGACCACAAGCGCGGCGACGCCGGATTTTCGCTTGGAGTATCTCTGTAATTGCTATAGAGGTCGTAATAAAGGTCGCCGCTATAAAAGACGTAATAGAGGTCGCCGCCTTATGCCTCCGAACGTAGGCACTGTACAAACGGAGTCGCATGCCATGTCGGTGCATTTCCGATGCAAACGCGCGTCCGGTGCGCCGATAACCCGATAGAGGAAAAAAAAAAAACACTCTATTTACGCATTTTACACAATATAAGGATAAACAACGGACATGACTCATTGCCGCGGTGACAATGTAGCTTTCTTTCCAAGAAAGAAATCTAATCGAGCGGTACGTGCATTCTACGCGCTTGATGTTTCGCGACGACGAGTGTTTCAAAGTATTGATCTGTAAATCCTGTAACGAAGAGCAGGCGTATACGTTCGCTTAGCGAAAGCGCCTGAAGGTCACCTGCTTATACGCAAGTAAATTCTTTCTTTCGAGTGCGGCTTCACGCATTGCCACTGTTTTTTAGTGTCCGATACCACGAACCCGTAAGTATGAATTAAATTATGGTTACTTAATATTTTGTGCAACGCATGTTCCTTACAAGCTTTCCATAGCCTTCCGTTCATTTTCTACTTCGCGACGACAGCCATTGTGCATGAGAAAAAGAGTAGCCGGCGCCACGCATTGGCACCAGCCTCTCCTTATATACAATTAATTAAAAAAAAAAAAAAGCTCCGCTTCGCTGGCGCTTGGATGTAAACTATAATCCAATATGTATTATATGTAGTTCATACATACGTCAGAATATTGTGGACCAGAGAAAGTTGAATGTAAATGGCTGCTTATTTAGACTTTCAGATGCTCCGCCACTCTCACTAATTGTAGAGCGAGTTAACTGCTGAGTACCGGGGCTTATTTTATTATAAATCGCTAATCGTCTTAGTGCGACAGCATAAAAAGCCATTGACAACCATGGCTGCTTGTTGAACGTTCACGTTGGACAACCACAAAAAACAAACAAACAAACAAACAAACAAACAAACAAACAAACAAACAAACAGACAGACAGACAGACAGACAGAAAGACAGACAGACAAACAAATATCGCATGTCAGTAACCGATATAAACGAGTACACGAAGTGAAATAATGAAGAGATTTTGAAGTTTGAAGTTTATTCGGTATTAAATACACATACAAAGCACATACATTGTAGTTCAGGAAGAGGTTCCATACTGTAAACGCTGTAGAGGGACATTTTACGACGTTGAAAGAAAATACCAGTACCAATACCAAAGCGAGAGCTTGTCCGCACAAGCTCTCGGACAAGGAAGTTCGCCTCTGTAATCACTGTACAGAAAATTAACGCATAAAAAACAATAAATTTCAAGGGAAGAACGTTGGCGATAACGAGTTTCACACCTACGACCTCACGCTCAGAAGCCGAGTGTCTGATCAACGGAGCTAAACTATCGTGTCTTGGGCAGCAGGCCTGTGCTATCTGCTTTTTGACGTCATGTCACTTGGACCGAAGTTTTGACGTCATCGATTTCAGCACGCCGGGCTTGACAATGAAAATTTCGGTCCCAGTAGGATGATGTGATGAGGCAGAGTCCGCAGGCCTGCTATCTAGGAGGTGTTTTTGCAGGCTGCTGATCTCTCTATCTTTCTATCTGCGCGGGAGTGTCCAATTGCAACTCAATAGCTCGGGGTCCCATGACACGAGCAGAAACGACACCTTTGACATCATTGGTAGAGCGACACGTCGTTGTCGACCCTTGTCTGGCAGTGGCGATGGTGGGAAAATAGTGAAAACCGCGCAGCGTCACGGCATGGGTTACTGGACATCTAGTGACACGAGTCAACCAATGACACTGGCAAGATAGCGATACTTATGCAACACGAAGTAGTACCCTGCCTTTCATTCAAAGTGTACGGCGGGGGTACGACGTCATACGTGACGTTCCTGCTCAGGTCACGTGACACCGAGGAGTTCGGAGTTAATAATTGCTGGGGTTTAACGTCCCAAAACCACGATATGATTATGAGGGACGCCGTAGTGGAAGGCCCGGAAACCCACCTGGGGGTTCTTTAACGTGCTCCTAAATCTAAGTGCACGGGCATCAAGCGTTTTCGCATGCATCGAAAATACGGCCGCCGCAGCAGTGATTCGATCCCATGACTTTCGGGTCAGCAGCCGAGCACCATAACCATTAGACCACCGTGGCGAGTCCCGAGGAGCTCAGGTGCAATATATGCACCTGTACTCCTCGCAATTCACTCAGGTTCAGGTTCAGGTGCAACGGGACAAAGCGCAATATCTGCGCATTGTCCCGTTAACTTCGGTCCGTATGTGTGTCTTCGTTGTAACTATTTCAATCAGCGCATG
This sequence comes from Rhipicephalus sanguineus, assembly GCF_013339695.2. Taxonomy (NCBI): domain Eukaryota; kingdom Metazoa; phylum Arthropoda; class Arachnida; order Ixodida; family Ixodidae; genus Rhipicephalus; species Rhipicephalus sanguineus. The sequence goes on along the minus strand of NC_051176.1, from coordinate 109,993,574 downwards.
TTCAAAACTTCGAAATGAACCAAGTAGCCCTAGTCATCGCCTTACTGACACGGAGCGGCGAACACTGTTTTTTACAGGCTACTGTTCTCTGCACGAGTCACTTACGCAGTCATAGCTTTCTGGTGTTCATCAACATGAGTTACTGCCTGGCTACGGCTTCCATGTCGCGGCATTCCCATGGTGACGTCGCTGCTCATTAAGAAATTTCCATTGGTGGTGGCTCAAACTGTAGAAACTTGTAAAAAATGACACAGTTACTCCTTAAAGGCGAAGCAATGAATGCGATAACAACAAAGTGGAATTTATCACGAAGAACGGCAAGCAGCTCGAAACTTGCAGCGCGCTGCTCAAGCACAAGAGACGCACGAAAAGAACGCACAGAGGACTAGTGCGGGGTGACGACCTTTAAAGAGAGCCCTTCGCGCCATCTCGCGGGTGCTATTTAATATGCTGAAGCACCTTCGAGCCATAGATTTTCATACAATAACCTAGAGAGGAAACTGGCGCTGCGATCGTTCAACCACCATGATAGAGTGTACTATAGAACTGTTGAGTGGCGTGAACGCGCCTCACCGCATGATGCCTTCCGCGTCGACCGTAGCGGCGGCGTTGCAGTCGCTCGGTACTGAAGGCGCGCGGCGCCGCGCGCTAGAAACTGGGAGCATGCGTCGGCTGCGCCCGGCTAATCGGCATTGATTGGCACTGATGCGGCTTTCGTTGCGTGTCTATTATTATTAAGCGTGGGACTTGTCGTCGCAAGCCTTGATGGACGAAACTCTAAAGCTTTTAATGGATGCTTGCTTCATATATTTGAGAGATACTGCAAGTCAGTTCTTGTAGCCGAAGTGACTGCTGGAAAGTACGCAAAATATAAAAATGAAAACGGGCTGACACCGACCGCGAAGATTCACGATCTCTGTGTAATTGAGCCGAACTCATTGCTGGGCTAGTTAGAACAATTACGCTCAATTAACTAGACGCCGAACGACCGCCAGAAGAAAGAGACAGAGGCCTTTATTCTAATTTCTTCTGTCTTAATGCTTTCTTCTGGTGGTGGTTCGGCGTCTAGTTTATTCAGAGTAACTGAGCAGCTGTAATGGAATTCAACTGTGCTCAGAAAGCTGTGTGCTGATATTCTGCCGAAAGCACACCGAGCATTTACCGCGCGTTGGCGAAGCTGCGTTTACGGTGTGTATCTTTACAAATGTGCTGTGTAAATGTGACTTTTTCTATATTACGAGGGCTCAAAGGTATTGGAACTCAAAGGTAACTCGACCGGTACAAATAACGGTCGTCCTCAGGGGCGTTGCACGGATATTGTTATTGCTAGGCGCCGGGTGGAGAGGGGATACTTTATTGTCCGTATTTGTGCGTGTAAATATATATATGCACATATACTATATAAAAACATAATATCGCAAAGCATAGAGCACCACCGCCACTCCTGGCTTCCCTTTTGACACTTTACAAATAAAGCAATGAAATTATAATACAAAAAATTGCCAAAAAGAAGCTTTTGTAATGGCATCGTTTAGAAGACAGGAAAAGTGCAATATAAGCTGTCCATTGAAGAGGAGAACTGGTTGCAGAGAATTTAGGCAGAATAACCGACGGGCTATATTTACATCTGCGCATTTTAATATGCTTTAGATAAGCCCTGATGCATGAAGTTTGTGCCTCGGAGGTGAACGCGCGCCTTCGGCTCGGCTACCTTGCTCGGCTTCCTGGTATTTTAAGCCCTCAGAGGTCACATAACCGATGCATAGTAACCACCGAAGCACTCTGTTGAAACAAGGTAGCCTTTCGACATCAAAGGAAATGCGCGAAACTGGCAGACCTCAGCCGTCACTACTATAAATGTTGTGATAGAGTTATTTGTACTCAGGTTACTCATGAAACAGTCGAGCGCGTTGGATATATCGTAGAGGCTGCCGGCAGAAGAATTGTAGGCTTTCGTCGCTATGGTTTGTTATTTCTTCGTAGTCAGTGTTCGTAGTCACTCATAGTGTACTGCGGCTCGAAGTGTTGCTTGCAAACCGCACAGAAATCAGTGAGCAGCTAGGGGCATGTGCGCAAAATCCGATTGTCGCCTTCTTTGGGGATCGGCAGACTCCAAGAACAGAAAATATCTCGGCGCAATTTTGGCACGCCTGCATATTCACTCGTGCACCATGGCGCGTAGCAGGTGTTGAGACACCGATTAAAGCTCAGTAATGCATTAAACGCGCTCAAAACGCGCAATTACACGCTTTCGTAGGCTGCGACGCGCGCGCGCCAAATGCAGACGCTTTCCACAGCTTCAGTACAAAGTGACTACAGCGCCGCCGCTACGATCGCCCGTCGGAGCATCACCCGAGATGCGGCGAGGCCGCTTCGTTCGTTCCACTGCCTCTTTCTAGTACACTGTAACCATGAGAATGATGGGAAGTATAGGCTTCGGATTGCATTGCGTTAACTAGCTAACTGTCTACGGATCTTTTTCTATAGTTTCAGTTTCGTTCTTTGCGAGGCGTGGGCAGTCGCGTGCGCTGCAAAGCACTCAAACAGTGCCTTTGTTGTTCAAAGAGGCTGAAGACCGCTAGGTTTCTTGGTTCACTGCGACATTGCAGCTCTACAGGTTGTATTTGACAGCTTTAGCAAGGCGTCGTGCACTCACCGCTGCGTATAGATGTAGCGTCCCATGCCAGCGCAGAAAATTGCATAGAGTTCATGTTTTGTGATAAGCGCTACTTGTGAAAACTCTTTCAAATTGACTGCAAAATGACGGCGAAGCTAAGTAGACGCACCGTCACGCTCCTCTGACTCGACTTCACAACAAAACGAGAGATACGTTGGGGCCAAGCTACTTGGACAGACGCATCTGGCATCGCCGCTGATGATACGTTAAGTGTTTCTCACTCAATACGGTACTGTTATTTCCATAAATAGATAATGCGTACTTTCGAGGGAAAGACAAACGCGTTTGTTTTAAGTGTTGTAAAAAGAATAATTCACTATATCGTGATGCCAAATCTGGAACACAATTGCAGAGCAATGCATACCCTGGTGGTTGAATTTGTCCAGGTTTCAGTTCCATCTCAAGGTCACGCAAACTTTATGCAATAAACTTTGCGTACAAGAGAATGAAGCAAGTTTTAATTGGAAACAACATCATATCGTTTTGTTTTACACTTGACAAACAAGCGTCGCGAATTTCAAGAACCTAATCCATCCGTAGCAAATCTGAAGCCTGTACTTCCCATCATTCCCATGGTGGTTGAAGCGCCGTTCAAGGAGCCCACGTAGACACTAGCGCCAGATTCCCCTCTAGGTATTATTGTAAGAAACTCTATGTTTCGAGCTCTGCGTACAGCCAGCAGTAAATGACGTATATAAATAGCTCGCCGTTAAAATTCTGGGAGGCTATTTTGTAAGCGTTCTGTCAAAGAACGGAGGCGGTCCGTTCCATCGGGCCGCACACGATTGGTGGAGGCTCGTTTGACGGTCAAGATATGAGAATAGGCAAGAACGGTCATAGAACGGTCTCCAGCTCCGTTCTATCGATCGATAGGCTCCGTTCTATCGAGAGCTCCGTTCTATAGATGTAAGTGATGTCATACATGGCATGCATGACATTATTTTCGGGTAACCACCTTTCATTTATGTTCGTCATACAGAAACGTCACGCAATACCAACTTTGGTGTATATATCAAGCTAGCAAACCGGCCGCGAGCGCACCATGAGCATGACATGTAAATCATGCCTTACATGACATGCATATCATGATTTTCATGTTACCACCTATAACTTCTGTTCGTCATAGTCACGTCGTGTAATACCAATCTTAGTGTATTCAAGCTAGCGAACCGGCCTCGAGCGCGCGCGCATGAGTGTGGCAAGGATGTCATGGCGTACCTCACATGCATGTCATGTGTTTCAACTTACCACCTGCCATTTATGTTCGTTACAGAAATATTTCGTCATACCAATTTAGGTATATATCACTTTAATTAAATGGCCGCCTACCTACAGCGGAGAAACGCCAGTTCTACATTGAAGAATATTTTGCCTTCATGTTCCGCTTCACCAAGGCGCCTGTGTTGGCTATCATGTCGCATATGCAACACAGAACACCTAAACATAACTGAAAAACAGCAAGGACATTCTCTTCTGTGAAGCACATCTCATGTTTGTTTTAGTTGCACGTTTGGTATGAGTGGAACCACTACAGTTTGTTTCACAACGCCGGCGTACCAGCGTTGCTGGAACAGACCAAGTTTTCCGCTCGACTGCGGTGGTTTTTCAGCCTCACTAAACAAAGCTGGAGAGACTGGTAATAATACTTTATGTGACAGTTTGCGCGCTTTAAACGACCACTATGGAATTTGTTTTATTATTAAACAAAAGCTAATGAAGCCTGCAAAACCTACATGTGGTTCCAGTTTTATACATTCACCGGCACTACAATCGTAATCGCGTCCACCAACCAGCGTTGTGGGCGTCCCCCTACCAATGGAAGAAGACCAAACGCAGATCGAAAAATTCTATTTTAAAATTTTCTACTCCCCTTCTAGAGAAACCGCAATGTTGGACACTTCAGATGGTACGCTTTCTATTGCGATACAAAGCAGAAAAGCGATGAAGGACGGCAGACAGTCCCTTTAACGAAGCGGACACAAGAGCACCAAAAACCGCGACATATAAATCATGCCGTTCATGACATGCATGTCGTGACTTTCATGTTATGCCATACCAATTTTGGTATACATCTCATTAACAAAAAGGCCAGAAGAGCACTAAGTCGTAGGCGGCTAGATAGATAGATAGATAGATAGATAGATAGATAGATAGATAGATAGATAGATAGATAGATAGATAGATAGATAGATAGATAGATAGATAGATAGATAGATAGATAGATAGATAGATAGATAGATAGATAGATAGATAGATAGATAGATAGGCTCAAAGTCACAGAAGTTCGCGAAGAAATGCTTGCATTTCGTAAACGAAAGGACGTTTATAACCGTAAGTCGTTTATAGCCTTCTTTTCAGTGCATGAAAAATGTGTACCTGACTATAGTTGCTTTTGCGGGCTGTATATGTGAACGCTTCATCCATGAACGAAATAGAGACATTTAAAAGATGACGGCATAAAACGCAGCCTTAACTCAGAAAGTATTCAGGTTTGCAGTAAGCGCACGGAATACCAGACCTAAGCTCTACACACTGTCGCCGCTGAGTCATATAAATATTTTTATTCGTTGTTTTAAGTACAAGTGCGCCATGCGCTTTACTACTGCATACAATGCTACAGCTGCGAAAGCGGAACATTTGGAAAACTTGGATGCGGCATCGCACGTCCGCTGCAAACATGCCGTAGCAGCAACGTACCCGGACTGCTGTAGCCGCATTCGAAAGCATGTAACCAAGGGCGCATTATGCTGTCCTCAGTCGCAGGTGCGTTTCTGCTTCCCTTAAGCTAAAATGCAGCTCTACGACAGTGAGATGTTGTTCTGTTTCGCTGCAAATGGGATGTTGTTTGATGGACTGAAGTGGAGAGGAAAAATATCTCGTCCCTATCCTTTATATTTGTTTTATATAGTAAACACTTCCAAGAAAACAAAAAAGGAAACAGCTGTCGGAACGCCGACAGCTGTTTCTTTAAAATAAAATACGGCACGCACTGTTTGACTTTTCATGGTGGAATCTTACTTGCGCGGAAGGCCCAAACATAAAATTTAGTATAAATGCAGTTTACAGTGCACAATATAAAAATCGCAAGTGCATGGCGTAACACCGAGTAACATGGATATTTATCTCACCCTCTCTTTGCAAAGTATCATATGAAAACATCAGAATTTTCCTGCATTCAACTGAGGACACTCAGCCCCGTTCATGACTCAAGCATGTTGTGAATAGCAAATAACCGTTTGTGAGGTCTACCTCATTTATTAGACAATGTTGTTAATGCGGAGTACTTTTGGACAAAGGACGAGCCATGATATTCTCAGCTTTGCAGCCTTAAAGAGCAGGATGCAGGGGAGGCAGAGCGGTGCGTGGCTTCCATTTCTGCTTTAAGAAAGTAAATGAGTAAATTAATGTTTTTGTACGTTGAAGAATACTTGCTAAGTGGAATTTCCCATGTTGTAAATATGATAAGAGATTCTGCTTTAAGGTATTACCACTAAAACATTTCTTGAGGGAGAAGTAGAGCATCGTTATAGATTTTGTAAACATTAGCTTCACTGTACGCGCGCTTTGGAGGGAACGGTGCCGGGTGTACCACCCCTCGCCCGGGAGGAAGTGTACTTCCCGACTCTAGGATGGAGTGTTTCGGGACACTTTATTCACTTTCAGTGAAATAACTAAACGCTACTACTTGGGCAGGAGAATTTATCTTTTCCCACTCACAAACCTGTCCAGACTATAGGCGTCCACATTAGGAATGCTCCAGACCAAATGTTATCCCAGTCTGGACATCCTCAAAGTAACTCCTCAAAGTCAAAGTAATTCTCCCGTTTGACACAATCACCTACCTCCACTAATTAAAAAGTTAATTATATTAACTTTTTAATTACAGTCGGAAATAATTTCTTTAACCATCTTAAAATCCCTGCCACTACAGAAAAACCATTTCTGAAGGCAGCAATCAAATATCGCATTTTCCTGAGTTTTTGAGAAGGTTGGACACATTTCTTGAAACACCCTATACCCTATAAAGTGGACGGGGGGATGACCGCCGCCGTAGCTCAGTGGTAGAACATCGGACGCGTTATTCGAAGGTCGCAGGTTCTGTCCCTGCCGGCTGCAAGTCATCGATTCATCCACTTTACTTTCTTCACATTTATATCCCAATTATTACAAATAACACCACCTATACTTTCCTTGGCATTATTGTCTGTTAGTTCTCATTAATACTGTGTCTAACAAAGAAAAACGAGCTTTTCTTTTATGTATATATATATATATATATATATATATATATATATATATATATATATATATATATATAGGAAGAGAAGAGACACAACTAAGCGGTTGTCTTAATTTTATTTGCCAACGGTTTCGACCGGAGGAGCGGTCTTCGTCAGGACTTGACGAAGACCGGTCCTCCGGTCGAAACCGTTGGCAAATAAAATTATATATATATATATATATATATATATATATATATATATATATATATATATATATATATATATATATATATATATATATATATATATATACATACTGTACCTTGTTTACAGTTTATCCCATTTTATTACGCTCTGCCGCCAAATATTCACGAAGGACGAAAATTTAGTGGCCCGTACTGTTTTTTTGATGTGCAATGCAGAAACAGAAGAATAAATAAGAAATAACAAAAACCGCGGCAATTCCATACGTGAGGGACTGCCCGCTGTTGAAGTCAGACGGGTTTGACGTTTAGGGTGGTCATTTCAACATCTGCTGTAGGATAAGTGATCATAAACCTCTATAACCTTTATAAACCTTTTCTAGTCACGTTTAGCATGCCGCATTTCAATCAGAATTTTTAACGTTTTATAGGCTGAAGACATCCCTCCCTGTATAGTATTTCGCGTGGTCTTCGTTATTTCTTAGTTATTCTTGTTTCTTTGCGTTGCACATCAAAACACGGAAATGCCATTAAATTTTTGTCCTTTCTGAATGTTTTGCCGCAAACCGCATTAAAATCGGATACTTTATAAAAAAAAATGCAGCCAATGAAATAGGTCAGTTTTAAAAGGGTCACCTGGGATATAGTATACACGACGCACGTTTTAGCCCAATTTATTCCCCAATGCCATAATTTATGGAATCAACTGTGCTAAAACGTACGTCGGGTCCGAAATACCTGCCTACAGTACCGCGGTCTGCGTGATACTTTCTGTAACCCTTCTGTATATGTACACTCTTAGCAAACGACCGCTTAGAACAACGCATATAAGGCGGAAAGTAGGTCAAATTTTCGACGCTTATAAATGGCTCTCTAAGCGGCCTACTTATACGGCTCTTTCATGCGCCCCTTCTTTATACGGCCTCTGGCTAAGCGGCTCTTTCTTATGCGGCTCTTCCATATGCGAGGCCATCTCGTTGCCAGAAGGCCGTTTAAAAGTGACCGCTTAAAGTAACGCATACCGTCGATTTGGTTAAGCGGTATTTCAGGTCAAATCTGTCCGGCTTATATACGGCTCAATATGCGGTCGAAATATATGCGGTACTTTTCGCAAATTTTTTTTTAGAAAAGAAGAAATTCTTCTACATTGTAGTTGATCGTGCAGTGTTCCTCCTTTTTTTTCTTTTGTTCTTTTCAGCCTTCCAACTCATGAATATGCATTTACACATCACAAGAACACTGCACAGAGAGTCATAAACCATAGCAACACACACACTCCACCACGGGGATTTGAACCCAGGCCAACCGCGTGACAAGCAGACACTGTAACCACTACGCCACCGCACCACACGATCTGGGTGGACTTCCGCGGCTTTATATATGCACTTCACGTTATCTTAGACGATTTTGCGATCGGCTACAACGCTATAATTACGCATCCCGCACGGAGACAGAGGTGAACAATGAACGATGCGTTTCCGAGTGCATTTCCATTTGCCGGCATCATAAAGCAGCAAAACGTGCCCTGTTGTGCAACCAGCTGCCAAAGAAAAGTTTTCTGCTATGTTTGACGCAGTACAGGCGGTGGAAGTCAGCTGATCTCATCTCTACTTGGCGAAGTACAGTCTCCCACGTCCTTCGCGAGCATCGCGTTGATGTCGGTGCGTTTATGCGGACAGTATTATGTAGAGGTTCATCTCAGAGAATCGGATTAAAACACATAATCGCTTATTCGCGCAACAGATGGGTTTGGTGTAGTGCAGCGCGTACGAGGCGACGGACCAGCTTTCAGAACGGGCGCGCTCATTTCTCTCCCGAGTATAGCATAGACGATGAAGAAACGTTGTTGTTGAGTCGAAAGAACAACGAACCTTCGCAGAAAAAGAATGCAGTCTCCCGAGCTCGAGGCTGACGGCGCCGACGAGCGATGCCGTGGAATTGTCATGCTGGGGAGGACGGCGGGTCTGAGGTTGTTCGTTCTCGTGGTTCGTTCGTTGTTGACAGTTGGAAGTGATGCTCCCCTTGGCTTCCACAAACGATGAAACGTAGTGCATGACTGGCGCGGAAAGAGCACGCATGAAATCGCTTGCATCACTCTTAGAACATATGTTTCCTGCCAAGCGTCGCATCAAAAGAAGCTAGCAATGCTTGAAATCGAATGAAGTCACAATATTATCCAGCTTTCAAGGATAAAACCATGCTATTTCTTCAAAAGTCAGAAGTGGCCTGAAGGATTCAGATGGATCATGTGAACATTTATACTGAATAATGCAAAGATTAACTTGAAGCATTCTAATATTTAATAGGCGCTGTTAAAGCTAAATAACAACTCCAAATTAAATATGCACTTGTTTTGCACCTTGAAGGTTCATGAACGTTAAGCTCTATAACATGCCTCAGTTGACCGCATATCAGCGCCTAAGAGCGATCTGGTGGAGGCCCTGTGTCGGGGAACATGGCAGGTTGAAGGTTGTTTTCGTATTCCACCCATTGTCGACGAGTGAAAGTGATTCTTTCCTTGGCTACGAGATGTGATCGCAGCGACAAGGGCCAGTATTACTTCACTCCACGTCATCCAGTCAAGTATGCTTAGAGCTTAACGACGCTTTAACGTATAAACTAGCCAAATGCTAGAAGTGGCTGAACTCGGGCAGTAATCTTGACTTCTAGGAATAAATGTTCACCTGTCTTAAAAATGTGCAGTCAGTAGCATCCTGCTTGATTCGGATCATGGGACACGACATGCAATAGTAGATATAGAGGAACAATTCTTATACTCAGTAGGTGTCATAATTGCAAATAACAGCTGCAGATAAAAAGCACGCTTTCACACTAATAGCACACCCATAAATGTTGAGCTTTACGTGTCCCAGTCAACCTCCCTCATGTTCGATACCAGGGGCGTAGCCAGAAATCTTTTTCAGGGTTGGGGGGGTGGGGAGGGAGTCATTCATGCTTTATGCATATTTGTGCATGCGTTTGCATGTCTGTGTGTATATATATATGCAAGCAAAATTGAAAATTTTCGGCGGGGGGGGGGTGAGTTGAATGCCCCCCCCCCCCTTTGGCTACGCTCCTGTTCCATACCATGTAGCTTTACGTGCACCTTTATTTAAAAAATTGGGGGACACGTAAGCTTCGCCTTTAAGAGTTTAACGCGATAGCGATATCCTGCCCCTAGTGGGCACTTCGAACACTACGAGTGTTTAAGGGAATGCGCGCACTAAGCTGTGTGCCTTATGTAATGGGTAGCATGCTTTAAACCAGGAGCAGTTATGCGCGAGAAACTTTTCGAAGTTGCGATGCACCCACTACGTGGTCTTAAGGGAATACGCGCAGTAATGTGTGTGCCTTTTGTAGTGGGTGGCTGTCTTTAAACCACCAAGTCGTTATGATATTGGCATGGTGTGACGCCCGATGGCAATGTACGCTTGTACCACGCAATATTACTGCGATATTACATCTTGTACTGTGACACCTGTATACAGGACGCGTATTTTTGGGAAGCATGAAAGTTACTTTAAGTGCAGCTCGAAGCAAAGGCGTGGCTGTGTGGTAGAACACCCGCTTGCCAAGCAGACGGCCTGGGTTCGATTCTCACTCGGACCCAACTTTTTTATTATTTATTTATTTGCAGCTTTTTCGATTTTTCGGTCACGGACAAGATGATGATTTTTCGCTCACAACCAACGGCGCCGACGCCGACGGCGGAATATCTGCGATTCGAGCTCTTTAACGCTATCGCGTTAATATAAGCTGTCATGCAACATCCTTAGCTTTGGCTGGTACAGCAGCTAATACAAACTGTGCTTGAGAATTCAAGATTTATTGCCAGTACCAACACTATGCTATACACAATAACATTCTGTAGTAGTTCAAACGCAAGTGTTGCAGCTTTTTTTCAGAATTAGCAGCTCATATAGCGCTCACATAAGCATGCAGACATACACGTCTAAATGTGCAGCTATTATTCTTTTTTACGAAGAACTGCGCGAAATAAACTGGCACAAGGAGACGCACGGACAAGCGTCTTCCTTGTGCCAGTTTATTTTGCGCAGTTCATTGTAGTCATGAATTACCAACTTGCCCAGCGATCAATTCTTCGATATTATCCTTTACATGCAGCCCACTTCCATGGCAGTTACCACGGCACACCATCTGTCAGACATCGTGCCACATTAAGCGTATTCGCATATAGTACTAGACTTGTCCTTCACTAAATGTTGAGACCTGAAATGTATTTGTTCTTTTTCTGGCATCATTTCAAAACATGACCTTTCCCTTGCAGTGTTGAGAGATATCTTTGCAGTAAGTTAGGCATTGTGTCCAAATCCATCACTGTGTCAGCCTGGCACTTAATTATGTATGCATGGGTCCCTTATTTCCATTCTGTGCTCCAAGCCCTTTCCTTCACCCATTACTGTAGAACTGTGGAATTTAGGTGTTTCATCTGGCAACGCTAATTGTTGTTACATTTTGTGCCATTTCTTCGAGTACCCATGCCAGTATTTAGTGCATTAAGTGAATGAAGGAACATGTTATGTTGCTGCGCAGCTGCACACTCAGCAGAACAATGAGATGCAGAGCCATGAGAGAAAATATAGAGAACATTGTCACGGTACAACGCAAACACAAGACAGTGAAAAGTTCTACAAGAGTAGGACAGCTTGTTGACACAAAAAAATGGCAGGCACAAACATGTCTAACAAGACAGAAACTTGGGCTAGTTGGTTGTCCATGATGAACCAGCAGCACAACCACACACGGACAGAGGAAAGGTACACGAAACACAGCACTCTGTTGTGTGCCTTCTTTCCTATGTCCGTGTGTGGTTGCAGTGTCGATTCACCATGAATGACAAACATGATGTTTTCGGCAAAATCCCGAAGACCCACTAGATGTTGATGTTCACTGATGTCCCCATTGTCTTTCTCGCCTGCAGAGCACACGTGTCAATACATATACAATAGGATGCATCGTAAGGGTTCTTCACCTATATTCTCTATTGTTGGAGTAATAGGGCATTGTGTCAACTAAATAATCAATGTAATAATAAAATCACCCTAAAATATATGCCATATTCCTTATTGCTCAATTCTCAACCTCCACGTATTCCACTTCAGCACCTGTGAACATAATGGCCCCCTAAAGGATCTCGGCAGAAGTTTCTCTGAAGTAGTTTTCAAAGCTGTTATTGGATTAGATTAAGCTAACTGAATCTCATGGACTTATCCTTTCAAAACAAATAAGGGGTAGTCCACTTGTTATTTTCTAGCAAGCTACTTAGCAATTTGGCCTTGAACGTGTGCACTTGCAGTTGTGTCCCAAAAGCAGTCAGTGGCCTATCGGTTATCAGTAAAAATTTTCTTTATGAACAGCCTTACAAGTTCAGTAATGCAGCATTGTAATGGATATATCATTCTGACATATAGTTTATGCATTCAAAACTCTTCAGTTGAAATTCCTAACCAGTTTCTCCGTCAGTCATGACCACAATTGCTATGCGACTCGCGGTACCATCATCTGCATGCATGGATTGATGCATTCTGCAATGCTTTAATCATGCATCTTATCACTGGCCCTGTGATCTCACAAGTCACCTGTGTCCTTCTCTAGACAGTAACAGCTATAAATATTTTGCATAACTTAACTAGTCTTTTTTCCAAACAGCATGACTTACCTCTATTTGCACAGTCAGTAAGCCTGAACACACAGTGCACACTTGTGTAAATTGACATATTTTACTTTCAATTACAAACAAAACTGAGCAACAATGTATACACCAACAGAGCATTTGTAAACTAATAAGTGAATCTTACACTTTTACAGAAACAAGGTAAAAAAACAACTGCGAAAGAGGTGATCAAATAATTTAACAGAACGATTGTTGTTTTTCTATGCTTTAGGGGTTTCAGGCCTTCTCATCTGACTAGAATTGATAATGACCTAGCTTGAGTTTCAGCACGCCTATACGTAGAAAAAACTCTACTTTATTGCAGAGTGCAGGTCAATACATACATAGAAAATTGCACCACATAAATGACAGGAGCTACCTAAATGCCTTCAATTATAATAACTTTACTTAAACACAATAAGATAACACAGAATTGACTAGAGTAACAAAGAAGTATTGAAAGTAAGTGGGCCTTGATCGATGTCATATATGTAGCCTTGGAAACAGACGAAGGGCTTGAGGTGTGCTTCCTGCCTGTTTCTGGCACTTAATTTGCAATATATGAGTAGAATACACAGTGAAAAAAATTCTGTTCTATATCATGAGCTGTGTAGTGCACGTAGGTACTATGATTTATCACAAATGTATGACTAAACTAGATACCCTCTATATTAGTAGGCCTGAAGTTTGAGGACGCAGCTTTTCTGTAGGTAGTGGCTAATAAAATTTCAAAGCATAGGTATCAGCTGTGCATGAACGACAAGTGATATGCTAATATAATGCCCTAATAAATAGGACTTTTCATAGTACATGCATCAGAAATAATATGATGACTGTGTATGTTATACTTCGAGGAAAACTACAAAATGAACAATGAATATGTATATATGAACACACACACACACATACACACACACACACATACAGTTATTATTGCACATGATGTCTGCCACAGATTCCAATGCTAGTGTACCTGCTACTCAGGTATTCTCAAAAGAAAGAGCATTGAAAAGTGCATGGGCATAAAACGAATTTAAATGTCTCTAAAGTTTGTGAAAATTCAGCTAGCCAGCAGCCTTATCTACCCAGCCTAACAATGTAACAAAAAACACAAACAAAATAAAACTGCACAAAGAAGAACATAAGTTAGGCGTTGTCCTTGAGCTTGTCGAGAATCTTCAGCAGATTACTGCTTGCCCAGCAACGTGGAAAACTCTCTTCCTTGTAGAGTAAACTTTGAATTAGTCCCAACGTTTGGGCGAAAGCAGACGGGTACGTAACATCCTTTATGTTATGTACGGTCAAACACCAGAAAAGTGCCTTCTCAAGCGTGCAGTCATCTTTCAGGGTAACTCGCTCGTCCTCAGCACAAAAAATAAGCTTTGCTGCCGAGCTCCAAACAATCATGGGCCCTGGCAACCCATGGACATCTGCAAGATACTGGAAAAAAGTAATAAAAACTAATATATGTTTTATGTTCTGCACAGCACATCTTTATACAAAAAGCTAACAATTCAGAGGTAGTGGATGGATGAATGCCAGCACTAAATATTACAAGCTTTATATGTAAAACCATGCATAAATTGAGATTTTTATGGGCGTGGTTTATGCCACAGTAAATAAAGCAGTTTCAGCAACCCCGATAGACATCTATAGGTGCCACTGCTTGAAATTTTGCTAATGCATTCAAAGCAGCCACACGTACAATGTCAGATCTCACAAGTGTATAAGCAAGCGTTTCTTTGTGTTTCGCACGCAATGTTCATATCATATATCTGTTCCATGAAAATGGGTAAAAACAGCAGCCAAATGAGTGTACTGAGACCACAAGTTATGGAAAGCAGAGCCTTGGCTTGCTTCAATAGTAGGCTGAAGCCACCTCTCAGTGATGACATATCATAGGTGGTGACAGATGGCATGTGTGTTGGGCATGTCCTTTTGCACTAAACTTGAGTGCTGTAGTGTCACGCTCACAGGGCAAACCTGGAAATACCTGGTTTCTGTTTCTGTTAGGAAATGGAAGAACCACAGGACAATCAAAAAGGCCCAAATGGATTGCCTACATTGACTTACATGATTGAAGCAAAACTGCTAGCCGGCCTAGTTGGAACGAATTCATTCTAGCACTTGCGCGAAAACAAACGGGGACGAAGAAAGGAGACACACGGACAAGCGCAATCTAACAACTGATTTATTTTTGAAAAAAGCGTTTGCTTAAAAGCCCAAAGTGATCTGCGCGCTTCCGCCAGAAAGCACACACCATCCGCGCATACAACAATCAATAGACCACAATTCCCGAGGTCATCGCGTCCACACAAAATGAAAAGGGAACGTCATTAAAGATACGCGGACAGCAGCGAAATCTCCTTATCTAATAAAGCAACAGACGGATGGCTGATGCACTTGTCTTCTAGTCTATTAATCCAAAGCGCCTCAACTATTTCCCTCGCAGTCTTGTTCCGGTGTTTGAACAGAATGCCAGTGCCTCCAGGCTGAGGTATGCAGCCACATTATTTACAGTGCATGGCCATATGCGTACTAGGGCGACCTTTGAGGCTGGACAAATGCTCCCTTAGTCTAGTGTTGCAGCAACGTCCAGTCTGCCCCACGTACGCATGACCACACGTCAAAGGAATGTTATACACCGCATTAGTCGCGCATTCCACAAACTGGTTCTTGCTCGGATGTTTGATATTGCATTCTTTTTTTTGTTCGTTCCTTGCATTCGAACATCTTTTTCACCTTGGCACACACCTTTCCTAATTTGTTATGAGCTGAAAACACCACTTTCACTCCGTAGTTTTCGGCTACCTTTTTAAGTCGGTGTGACACGCCGTGTACATACGGAATAACTGAAACCTTAGAAAATGGTTCATTTTTTCTGGGGTTAGCACCGCTTAAGTCATCTTCCTGTTTTAATTTCTTCATTAGCCTAGTGCATGAAGCCTGCAGAATGGTGTTTGGATACCCGGCTTCCCGCAAGCGATCAACTTGCTGTAAAAACACGGTGTTCACAGTATGAAAACATGACTTTCTTAACGCTGATATGAAACAAGACATTACAATATCATTCTTAACAATTCTGGAATGATTAGATGCATAATTCAAAAGCGGCTTCCCCGCTCTAGGCGAGAACTGCCAGCACACATGCCCTGGTTGAAATTCTAACTTGATGTCAAGAAACTGCAATTTGCTGCCTACAGGTACTTCAGACGTAAATGTCAAGCCTTTTCCCCGAGAATTGAAGGCATCAACCACCCTATTCTTGAACCCTTCCTTGTCCTCTTGTCTGCCCAATATCAAATAGTCGTCAACATACCTGTAATCTTGTATGTTATATCTTCTAAATCATTTTCGAGATCTCTGTCAATACTTCCCAGAAAAATGCTGCTGAGGATAGGAGCCACCTTAGAACCAATGCACACCCCCTTGGCCTGTATGTAAGTTCCATCACAGGTTCAGTTATTCCGTATGTACACGGCGTGTCACACCGACTTAAAAAGGTAGCCGAAAACTACGGAGTGAAAGTGGTGTTTTCAGCTCATAACAAATTAGGAAAGGTGTGTGCCAAGGTGAAAAAGATGTTCGATTGCAAGGAACGAACAAAAAAAGAATGCAATATCAAACATCCGAGCAAGAACCAGTTTGTGGAATGCGCGACTAATGCGGTGTATAACATTCCTTTGACGTGTGGTCATGCGTACGTGGGGCAGACTGGACGTTGCTGCAATACTAGACTAAGGGAGCATTTGTCCAGCCTCAAAGGTCGCCCTAGTACGCATATGGCCATGCACTGTAAAGAATGTGGCTGCATACCTCAGCCTGGAGGCACTGGCATTCTGTTCAAACACCGGAACAAGACTGCGAGGGAAATAGTTGAGGCGCTTTGGATTAATAGACTAGAAGACAAGTGCATCAGCCATCCGTCTGTTGCTTTATTAGATAAGGAGATTTCGCTGCTGTCCGCGTATCTTTAATGACGTTCCCTTTTCATTTTGTGTGGACGCGATGATCTCGGGAATTGTGGTCTATTGATTGTTGTATGCGCGGATGGTGTGTGCTCTCTGGCGGAAGTGCGCAGATCACGTTGGGCTTTTAAGCAAACGCTTTTTTCAAAAATAAATCAGTTGTTAGATTGCGCTTGTCCGTGTGTCTCCTTTCTTCGTCCCCGTTTGTTTTCGCGCAAGTGCTACAATGAATTACATGATTGCTTATGTGTGTACGCCTTTGTGCATACAGATGTACTTGAACTATCTTAAACTATTTTAAACAAAGGATTTGATTGGACCCTATTCAATGGCAGAAAAGGAACTCTGCTACAAACAAGGTGGACGTAGCGACAGAGTCCACATTGAAAAAACTAAAGGCCATGTCCACACTAGGATACACAGCAGTTCCCGGTCATCATGTAAGGTGGCTACGCATGTAAGGTGGCTACACATAGGCTAATATCAATATTCTTTGCAGCACCAAGGAAACAAACTTCAATCTACATGGATGTTCCAATACTGAAATTTGACATATAATCTTTCGTTGAGTGAATGATACAAATTACATTCAAAGTCAATGTCAGAGTACTTTAGCAGACTCAAAGGGCCCACTTTGTGTACACAGATGCATGCAGTGATTGGTGCTGTTGTATATAGACTAATATCACAACTTTGCAGGTCATTTCGGCTGTCAATGCACACGTCTGAGAGTGGTGCAACCACCTGCTTATTGAATATTGTCTTTCTTTCATTGAAATTAAAGCTCTTTTGCAGAAAAACATTCTTGTATTCAAAAGTATTTTGTGTTTGCATACAGCATAATTGGGCGTAAAATTACCCTGAATATCTCCTTTAAATGTGGTCTTGACAAACATATGTATTTGTTGTCTGGTCAGACATAGAATAGCTTTTTTTTTATTTCATATGCTGCGCCGAAAATTGGTGCATAGTTGTGACAGAATTGTCATGCGAAAGAAAATTTTTCAATGGAATGAGTTAGCCATAGACTTAATTGTAATTTATCAACTCTCCACCAGAAACAAATATCTAAGTTTTATCTGTTGCAGTACCTTAACGCAGATAAATAGTTACATTGTTTACGAACGTTTTACGATAGTCATGCAAGTACAATACTGATTCCGTTTTTGAGCAATATATGAGAGATCGATCCGCTTCAGGTGCACAATTGCAGATGCTGCTTGATATCGTTCTTGATTCGCGAACCACATAATAGTGAGCAACAGTGTTTCGCTTTCTGACAATTTGCGACCTTCATGCATTTCGAAGAAAAGGTCCGAGCAAGAGGCTCTTCCGATGCGCGTTTCACAGATCTATAGAGACTCGTTAGGAGCGGTGCTTTGTTTCTAACAGCACAACACAAGATTGGGAGCATCGAAATAAACTCACGCAGTCGTGCATGGTTCACGGGGCAGTGCCCGCAGTAGGAGCACCAGGTAACTTGATGTGGCACGCCTGGTTCCCCTGGCTGGCGGCTGTACGCGAGCAATCTGATGCACTCACACTCACATCGCACTGACACGCTTTGCACTCACACGTGCCATCATAACTGCACGCTCCTCTCTGAATGCCTTTGACGTCGGTCGAGGTGTACATCCCACGCAGCACGGCCTGATCGGCACTGCCGAAACGTTGAAGCACGCCAAGACGATCGCGGGACCGAATTCTCAACGAAAACAGAGAGACCACGCAAGCAGCGGGCGCAAAAGAGACGGACACCGCTCGACGCGCATGGGAGAGAGAACTGTAGGGGTGATAAGTCAGCAGCGTGAGCAGGGAGAGAACGCGATCAAAGGTGAAAACCTCCTTCGCACGTTGAGTTTGTAGACGTCGCGGGCGTTGTTTGCGTGACAGTTTTGCGTATTCACGAGTAAACAGAAACAAAGGCACGTCTACTATACGAACTTGTATACATTAAACAAAAACGGTGCGAGGCGAACGAGGCAGCATGAGGCGACTGACGTAACTCGGCACGGCCGCTGCGTTGCGCACGAAATCAGATATGATTGCCAAGGTCAGGGAGGCGCTGGCTGTATTGGCTGTATGCTGTATCTCGAGTTCACCGGCCGCATCCGGCGCCAACACAGGAAACACTACACGACGTCAACGTGGACTTCGAGCCTTGAGCACGCTCGCTCGGCGCTCCCTCGCTTCTCGCCGCGGCGCCGATCTCAATTTCCCGCATAAAACAGCGGGCCCTGTATAAGCGTTGCGTCCGCTCGAGAAATTTTCGCGTCAATAAACCGCGGGCTCCATATAAGCGTTGCGTCCGCTCGCGGCCGCATATAGCGGGCCCAGCCCGTCACCGCAGAATTTGTCACGCTTAATGGCGATTGAAGGGCCGCTTATATGGAGTACCTTGTGGTGGAATAAAAATGGGCCGCTTATGTGCCGGACGTTATACGGGACTTGAATAAGAGTGTAGTGACATTGGAGATATCTAAGTCAAACAACGGAGTGGAGGGCTTACTGCATCGAAGACGGATGCTCCGCGGGTCCGTTCGTTCAGCACTCCTGATCTCAGGCTACAAGCTCCCGTGTGGTCACATCATCATCATCAGCCTCCCATGTTGTGCGACACTTCAGCTCACTACGTTGCATTTCGTGGCAGGCATGCAGACTAGTTTAAAATACATACTATCGAGGATTTTTTCAGTTACAAATACCGTACATACAATCACGATATGAAAAGAAACGACACCAATAAAGAGGAAGAAAAATATATGTTTGAAGTTCCGGCTTCCATATGGGAGCCTTGTTCAAAATCAATTCGGTGCTGGATATACTTCATAAATCAGTGCTGGTAGCCCAATCGGAACCTGTCACAGATTCATAACAGCAGAAGGTATACCGCGTACACTTCGAAACGACATTTCCAACCGATATAGACGTTGAAAAAGAGTCAAAGCAATCCACATGCCTGAAGGTGCCCAGAGAATAGCAACGTTGTTGTGGCTGAGCCTAATGCACGCAAGTTACAGGATTGTGCATCTAGAGCTGAGGAGACGCTCCTGTGCCGCCTGTGGCTTGGGATGGCCTTCACGAAGGCCTACTCATTTCGAATTGGAATGGCCAGCATGGGATAGCTGTAGCTGCGAGGAGACAATCGCCCATCTTCTCTGTGGGTGTCCTCGCTTCAGTGCACCAAGAGAAGAACTGTCCAAAGTGTTATATAGACTTGACAATCGTCCATTGTCGGAGGAAAAGATCTTAGGACACTGGTCGAAACAGTCCTCGGCACGGAGAGCTTTGAGAGTGTTGTTGCGCTTTTTGCGCACAACTAGTCTCAGAGACAGACTTTAAGCAGTGTCGTTTGTCGTATTATTGTTGCTTTTCCTTTCTTCTTTTTTGTAACATCTCTTTTCTATCATCTTTCACTCCCCCTTCCCCTTTCCGCAGCACAGGGTAGCCAGCCGGTCTGAGAACTGGCTAACCTCCATGTCCTTCTGCTTTTCTTCTCCTCCTCCTTGTGCATCTGTGCGATTCATTCAATCATTCATTTTCAATGGCCCAAAACAACACTGAAGGTACGTGAGACGCCGTTGAAGTATCCAAACTAATTTGCTTCTTTGAAACATTTTAATGACCATATGAGGCTCAGTATCTGGGTGCTGCATTAAGAGGTGTGCGCCGCCGCGCCGCGCCGCCGCCGCCGCCTGTTTTTGTTCACGCCGCTCGCACCGCCGTTGAAGTCCCAAGAGAGAACACGCCGCCGCCGCCGCCGCCGCGCAATAATTGCGGCGCGCCGCCGTTAGTCTTTACTTTTAATCCAAGTGGGAAATCTGTAAATAAAATACAGCACTTCGCCGGAGGAGCTCTTCTCGATGTGTCCATGTAATGGACTGTCCATTTCAGCGGCCGCTGAATAGCGGGAGCTCGGCGAGAAGCGCGCCCCCTGTTTCCGGTTCTTGTTCTGCAGCGCCATCATGACATCACGAAGCTTTCAAACACTCTCGACACAAATGACAGGGACGGAATGCGCTTCAATGCAACAAACGCAGCCCTCAGAGATCCGATTTTCGGTGCCCATGTCTTTTGATCGTGTTAGCCATCGATTTAAGTTTAATGCGGCCGCCTGTCTAACGCAGCTTTAAGGTCGGCACGCATTCCTTGCATCGTTCTCAAACATCTGGGACACATTCATATGCAAATTCAGACTTGAAAAGTTCCGGTTTCTGTGCATTTCGTCCACTCTATTACGCTAAATGTGCTGGCGGGTTCGGTGCGGCGATGTGGTCAAGGGCGAGGTGACATCAATCAACGCAGTAACCGCGAAGATACACAGTGACACGGAAGGAAAATGATAATAATAGTAATTGTTGGGGTTTTACGTCCCAAAACTACGATATGGTTGTGAGAGACGCCATAGTGAAGTGCTCCGGAAATTTGAACCATCTGGCATCCTTAACCTGCACTGACATCGCACAGTACACGGGCCTCTAGCATTTCACCTCCATCGAAATGCGACCGCCGCAGCCGGGATTGAACCTGCGACCTTCGGATCATCAGCCGAGCACTGTAACCACTACACCACAGCGGCCGACGCAAGGAAAGTTAGGGAGCTGTAGACAGAGCATCCCTGGAAGACGCTGGGCTACCATCCCCTCGTCCACGTGGTCCACAACGTCGACCACGTGGATTACGCAAAAACCAGGGTCAATTCTTCCTACAATAACTCTGCCGAGAGGACCATGTCCCTCATATTTACCGGTGACTTCAGCATAGATTTATCAAAACCCAGCAACGCCTCGTTCTTAGTCGGCATGAAAGACGGCTTGGATGTGGACAGGGCATCACAAGACCTCGGTGCCACGTCCAGGACAGAAGTCATCATAGATCATTTCTTAGAAGAAGCCATCCGCGGTTTCCACCAGCTCTATTATACCTCGCACTTTACTACACTTAAACCGTTTGCAGCCGCGATCACGAACGGATCCGACAACAAGTCCTGTCCAGCTGCTGGTGCTCACTGATCACGGTGATGATGACCTAATTCAAGAACTACCAAGAACCCCTTCCACATATGCACACGGGTTTGTGAAACGTGCGTGCGTTCTCCGTCATAATGGATAAGTATAAGCATAACATTAAAGCAACTCTAACAACTGCAACTGTGACTGTGACTGTAACGTACGTGCAGTGCGCCTGCGCGTGCCACTCGGCTGTGTATATCTAGGGAAACTTTTCTGAATAAAGCTTAGTTGCGAGTAGCGCCTGTCCTGTGCATCTGTGTTCCTTCGTTGGCCTATTCGAATTCGCGCTATCTAGTATTCAAGAATATAAGCACTACATATCAGCTTACTGCGTTTGGTGTTGGTAACACCTATGTTGCTGTTGGCATCGTTAAGCAACTGTAAACAACTGGTTATATAACACATGTGCGACTCTTCAACATATGTGTGCGTATACCATTTGCACATTTCTCTAGCGTTATTCCGTAACGTTTCACTCAATGTGAAAAATTGCGACACAGTCATGTTCCTGCACATGCTTCGCATAACATCGATTCCCACGGTACGTTGGATCTGCCGACTTTTTTAGAAAAGGGCCCCTAAACAGCCTCTGAAAATACGCGAACGAAAAGTTTGTCTTGCTGCCCCCACGCGAGCACGCCGAAAGTGTGGGCGTGGAAACCTACGTCATCTTCGGTTCCTTTGGCGAAGCTGTGATGCACTCCGACGGAAGATTCCCGTCGCTCACTGATCCGAACCGCGAGAGCGTTGTTTATGTGACAAAGGCACAAGTAAGTGTAGCTAAAGTGTACTAGAAGAAGGGAGTGCTCGGAGCGGCCTCAGCACCAATGTACAGAAAGTGAAGCCCAAACAGGATCAATCCGCTTGTCGCGTTGTGGTCGGTAGTCTGCAACGTGTCTTCGTTTAAGGTTGCGCGCGGCTCCGCCAAAGTGGCGCAAGGGTAAAATGCTCACTTCCCACTTAAAAGGCCCGGGTTCGAATCGCAGCTGTAGATGGTGGGTTTTTATTCTTAGTCTCACCTTATATAGCTGTGTAAAGTAGCCGACATAAGAAAGTATAATATGGAGAGAATTGAGCATGCTCTAAAGAACCGAAGAAGCCTCAAAGCTATGAAGACAAAACTGTGCATAGGCAAAAATCAGATGTATGCATTAAGGGACAAGGAAGGCAAGGTCACAACCAATATGGATAGAATAGTTGAGGTAGCGGAAGAGTTCTACAGAGATTTGTACAGCAGCCGAGGCAGTCAGGATGATAACGTAAGAAACAGTAATAGCCCAGAGGAATCTGACATCCCACCAGTATTGACAGGAGAAGTAAAGAAAGCCCTAAAGGGAATGCAAAGAGGCAAAGCCGCTGATGAGGATCAGGTAACATCATACATGTTGAAAGACGGTGGAGAGATTATGTTAGAAAAACTGGCCACCCTGTATATGAAGTGTCTCTCGACAGGGAGGATACCAGAATCTTGGAAGAATGCCAACATCATCTTGATCCATAAGAAAGGGGACGTCAAGGACCTGAAAAATTACAGGCCCTTCAGCTTACTGTCCGTTGTCTACAAGCTATTTACAAATTGCTAACAGAATTAATACGACATTAGAGTTCAATCAACCAAAGGACCAGGCAGGATTTCGTACAGGCTTCTCAACAATAGACCATATTCATACTATTAATCAGGTGATAGAGAAATGCGCGGAATACAA
This sequence comes from Rhipicephalus sanguineus, assembly GCF_013339695.2. Classification (NCBI taxonomy): domain Eukaryota; kingdom Metazoa; phylum Arthropoda; class Arachnida; order Ixodida; family Ixodidae; genus Rhipicephalus; species Rhipicephalus sanguineus. The sequence continues at coordinate 109,970,111 of NC_051176.1, read as the reverse complement.
CCAACCCCTATACATAGCCTTCATAGATTACGAGAAGGCATTTGATTCGGTGGAGACATCAGTAGTCATGCAGGCACTGCGGAGTCAGGGCATCGACGAAGCCTATATAAACATAATGGAAGAAATCTACAGCGGATCCACAGCCACTATAGTCCCCCATAAAGAAAGCGACAGAATCCCAATAAACAAGGGCGTACGGCAGGGAGACACGATCTCTCCAATGCTATTCACCGCGTGTTTACAGGAGGTTTTCAGGGCCCAAGATTGGCAAGAATTAGGGATAAGAGTTAATGGAGAGTATCTCAGTAACCTGCGATTCGCTGATGACATTGCATTGATGAGTAACGCGGGAGACGAATTACAGCTCATGATTACTGAACTAGATACGGAAAGTAGAAGAGTACGTCTGAAAATTAATATGCATAAAACTAAAGTAATGTGGAACAATCTTGGCAGAGAACAGCGCTTTGCGATAGGTGGCGAGACACTGGAAGTTGTAAAGGAGTACGTCTACTTAGGACAGGTAGTAACCGCGGAGCCGAACCATGAGAGTGAAATAACTAGAAGAATAAGGATGGGATGGGGCTCATTCGGCAAGCATTATCAAATCATAAATGGTAGTCTACCACTGTCCCTCAAGAAGAAGGTATATAACAGCTACATCTTACCGGTACTTACCTACTGAGCAGAAACCTGGAGACTTACAAAGAGGGTTCAACTTAAATTGAAGACGACGCAGCGAGCGATGGAAAGGAAAATGATAGGTGTAACCTTAACAGACAGGAAGAAAGCAGAGTGGGTCAGGGAACAAACGGGGGTTAAGGATATCATAGTTGAAATCAAGAAGAAGAAATGGATATGGGCCGGGCACGTAGCACGTCGGCAGGATAACCGGTGGTCATTAAGGGTAACTGACTGGATTCCAAGAGATGGCAAACGTGTGAGGGGGAGACAGAAAATTAGGTGGGTAGATGAGATTAAGAAGTTTGCAGGTATAACGTGGCAGCAGAAAGCACAGGACCGGGTTGATTGGCGGAAGATGGGAGAGGCCTTTGCCCTGCAGTGGGCGTAGACAGGCTGATGATTATGGTGATGATGATGATGATTATGATATAGCCGTGTTGGTTTTCCTTTGTTTCTTAAAACTAGCTTCTGTTGCTACGCGTTGCTACAAAAAGCAACGTAAAATGTGAAATCTCGTTTCGAGTCTCGTATTCCCAAAAATCTCGGACGCCATGCTCTACGTTTTCGTTGAATCCCGGGCGGTGGCGCTGCAAATAACTACGCTCACTGTCAGATTTCTTTTATTTGATGTCACATTCTGCGTTACCATTTCAAGCAACACGTAGCAACTGAAGCTAGTTTTAAGAAACAAAGGAAAACGAATACAACTATAGAAGGTGACACTAAGAATAAAAACCCAACATCTACCGCTGTGATTCGAACCCGGGCCTATTGAGCGGGAAACGGGTATTCTACCCCTGCACAAGTTCGGCGGAACCGCGCGCAACTCTTAAACGACGACAAATTGCAGACTACCGATCGCAGCGCCACAAGCGGATTGACCCTGTTTGGGCTTCACTTTTCGAAGCTCGTTCCGAGAACTCCCCTGTTCTAGTACACTCTAGCGTGGCGAAGCTGAAAGTTCTGCAGCTGGATTAAGATGGCTGGAATAACGACAAAAAGCCGAGCGCTACCTGAACAAGCGTCTCTCGTATCTTCAGCCGTGACAAACTCGTGGAGAGGCAAGTTAGTCGGAAAGGCAAGTACTTTCCAATGCACTGCGACGACTGGACGATCGGTAGGACTCCGTATTTTCGGATAAATCCGAAAAAATATGATAAACACTCGCCAAGAAAATTTTCGACAATTCGGATTTATCCGATAAATTCCAATTTTAACGGCCAATATGACCCTCTTCTGTTCTTTATCGAAAGGGCATGTTCTAAGCGGTTACTGACACGTCGGCCGGTTTAGCCGATATAAACTTTACCCCACGTCAACAGTATCTCGTAGACCGCACCCATCGCACACTTAACAACGGGCTCGTCGAGCACAGAGCGAGAGACGTCAACGTATGTAGGGAACCCGGGAGCGCGAGACGACACTTGATATACGATCCCCTGGCGGCACTGGGACGCGCCAGACGAAATCGAATAAAGCGGTCCCCGGGAGCTGCGCCGTAAGTTTGCTCTTGTGTGCATGGCCATGGGCAAGGGCATGTCTAGGTGGTTCTCCTTTTACGAAGCTTTACAAGATGTTCTGGACAATTGGCGTACCGTTTTGTCTTTCTTGAGAAACGAAGCCGTCAAAGGAAGAAAGCGTGAGAAGCTCAAAACTTTTGTTTTATCGCCTGAAGTTGTGCACGACATACTGGTTAAGCTGAGGTTTCGTTTAGACAGCTCTATGTACTGTGCTGTGCTCTCAATGATTCAGGAACTTTAGGCAGAGGGTACCCTGTTGCACCAGGTTTACCCTGTCTCGGAGGTTCATCTGCAGGCTCTCCTTAGTCAGTGGTGTGACCCATCTGAGGCTTTCACATCCGATGTCGCAAGTCTGTTGGATCTCCTTGACGAGAATGACCGCTCAACGACTGTCGCCGACCTTCATGTATACTGCGCAGCTGTCGCGGAAAAGTGAAGACAGAGAGGAACCTTTGCGGTGCACTGCAGTACACCAGTGATTCGTTTTGGTACAGCGTTCAAATTGAGAATCCAAAGGTGAAGCATGAGATACCCCGCTCATTCGAAACCTACAGGTATGTGCCGTTTTGAAGTTAGTGTTTCTGGAAACTGACGACGCTAGCCAGCTCATGAGCGATATTGCGAACTATCAGAGCCGTGAAATCTGTAACATCGTTGAACACTTGTCATTTTGGGATACTTTGCGCAGTCCAGTCGCCAGCGCCTTCTCGCTGCGCGCTCAGTCTTATTCTAGCTCGCCCTGTTTCTAGCGCAAACGTTGAAAGGACATTTTCAAATCTGAGAATCATCAATCGAAATGGGCGCGCTTCAGTGACAGCAACTTCGTAAATTGTGCTTGCGTGTATTAGAACAAGCTTTAAGATTCTAATACGCACAAACGTGGGTGTCTTGCATCCAAGTATTTCTATGGTAATAATATTATAATATCTGGGGCTTAACGTCCCAAAACCACGATATGATTATGAGAGACGCTGTAGTGGAGGGCTCCGGAAATTTCGACCATCTGGGGTTCTTTAACACGCACCTAAACATAAGTAAACGGGCCAGAAACATTTTCGCCTCTATCGAAAATGCAGCCGCCGCTGCCGGGATTCGATCCCGCGACCTTCGGGTCAGCAGTCGAGTGCCATAGCCACTAGACCACCGTGGTGGGGCTATCCAAGTATTTTTGCTTGTGTGCATATATATTTGTATATGTTTGGTTTATATATATGTTTGGCTTTTAGAAACCTTCCAGGCATCTAAAAAACGCTTCGTGTGTTCTGATGTCGTCGTGTTCAGGTATCATTTCATCTAAGATTTCGGAGTATTGAGAATAATGCAAAGTTAAACTCCGAATTTTGGAGAAATAAAGAAATATATGAAATAATCAATTAGGTTCAAAGGCCCGTCGCTCAGCCCTCTGTCGTATAAATAATTTCTGCTGCTGGCGCTTGGTGGCTTCGCAATTGTGACGGGACAAGACATTTCCAACAAAAACACCCCTTGCAGTCTGGGTAATCTCGACGTTCAAATAACCTGGTAAGACCATGTCATCCCATAACCTTACAATTCCAGGAGATTTTTCCGAGCCCTCAGTGATCCTGTGGAACAAGACTGCACAAAATTATAACCTATGATGTGTAGTAAGACGGCAGCAGAGTAAGGCTCGTTCTTGTGCAAGGACGGTTTTCAACTCCAATATTGCTTAGGAATTGTCTTCAGAAGAGACCCAGCTTACCGGTTTTTCTTGCGTTTTTGTTGCTGTGGTCTACAAGATCCCTTAAAAACCTTTTTGCGAAACTGTGAACGTCATGCTTCGTATACCGTCACAGTGCTTTTTTTTGTAAGCGCCATTGTATGAATTGGAAAAAGAAAACAAAAATAAAAATGCGCCCCATTAGGAATGTGAAGAGGCTTTCCCCGAAAAATAAAACTCGTACGGCTTATTCAGGATTCTACCGAAAAGCTTTCGAGACACAAGCGTCAATGCGTGTTTAACGAGCAAAAAAATTGCGACTCTTAAAATACGTTCGAAGAAGATAACGACCCGGTCTGTGGCTCCGAGACCCCAACGGTATTTGCCTGTCTTCTTTATTTATTTTATTTTTCCGTGTTCTCATTGCGCTCCTCGGGCCATTAGGTTATTCAGAGGTTTACTCTCCAGGCCAGTCGACCATTATGATAAATTCGCGTATAAACTACACGACCATAGTTTAAAGGCACTCAGTAAAATCGCTCTGAAAGGAGCTTCGGTGTCTACGCGGTTTCGAGGGAGTAACTGAAGAAAAAGTTCCAACCCTTCCTCTACGACCGAGACTCTTTCGTTTCAAACATAGAAGCCCACTCGCTTTGGTTTGTTTTTCGTGTCCCCGTCGCACAATGTGCGATACCTAGAGTCAAACCTGAGGGCCTAGATAGAGCACGCGAAGAATGTATATAAATCCAAAAGTGCCGGATAAATGAAGCAACGTGCTTCGTTTGATGGTCGCAAGTCGTTCCGCTCTTGATTCGGTGATCGTGTTCCCAAAGGGCGGCTCTCGGGGTAGCCAATCCGGCGAAGCGTGGAGCGTGAAACTATAATCTGTCGAAATGCGCTTGCTCCGCGTCTTTCCATCGCTGCACTCTGCGGTGCAACACGGCTTAGATTTGTTCCCGCTGTCGACTTGCCTGTCGTGCGGTATAATACACGGAGTTCAAAATTGTTTCTTTTCTTCATTATCGTTGGGGACAGCAAGTGAATCACTCTTTGTAGTGATTGCCACGTGCCATATATTTTTACCGCGTATTTTTTTTTTCGACCGCGAAATAGATTTTGAAGGCTGGTTTCACTGTATGGGCGGAATCATGCGAATGAGCGTCACGTGGCTCCGTGCCGGCTAAATCACGCCACGCACAATGAGGCCGAAGGTTTTCTGCCGGTGCGAGAGAGAGAGATAAACAGTTTAATGAAGCTGGAGATGTTTGCCTGGCTGTTCGCCTGACATGCTACTCCAGGTGCTGGGTGACGATTATGATATATACAGTGATAACCACATAACACATACAGTCACACAAGTTTACAAAGTTTCGTTCAGGCTCGTGGCCCGCAAGAAAGTCAACAGCGCTTTCGTGGCGCGTAGCGCACAGGTGCTGCTTTGCCATGGTCCCAGAACATGTCGCAACTCTAAGCACGATCCCCGTTGAAGATGCAAGGCCGCCTTCAGAGACTGTCTCTCTGATGCGTATCGCTTGCATTCACAACGAACATGATGTAGATCTTCTTGGACGTTACATTGGACGCACATTGGTGAGTACGACAGCTTAATCTTGCTCCTGAAGTAGTTGGTGTATGCGACGTTTAGCCTGATGCGGTGCAAGCATTTTTCATCTTGTCTGTTTAGGTCTCGCGGCATATCGAAGTTACACGATGGGTCGATCTTGTAAAGTGGTCCATACTGGTGATTAGCATCTGTCCAGAGAGATCGCTGGAGCCCCCAAGCGTGTGCCGATACGAGTGTCGCGGCATCTTTTCTCGAGAAAGGTATCTCGATGATTTCTATCGAGGCGTCATGTCCAGCTTTGGCAGCGTCATCAGCCTGGACGTTGCCTTGTATTCCACAGTGGGCAAGTATCCACTGCAGAGCAATGCGGTGATGGAGGTCGCAGGCTTTGTTGCATAGATATTTGATGTCCATGACGAGTTGGTCCTGCGGGCGTGGAGACTTCAGAGACTGCAGCGCCGCTCTTGAGTCGGTGAAGATGACCCAAGACTCAGCTGTCTGATCTACAATGTAATTAAAAGCAGCCCGTAGTGCAGCCAGTTCAGTCGCTGTAGATGAAGTACGGTGACTAAGAGTGGCAGAGATGGTGACATTGGCAGATGGAATCCAGACACCAATTGCAGACGATGTAGGTGTAACAGAGCCATCAGTGTAAATATGACGGTGAGCCCTGTAATTGTTTTCCACGTGCTGTAGGGTGAAATATGTTAGTGCTGGTCCGGGTGTACGTCTCTTGTTCTTGAACCCAGGCACAAAAGTGATTATTGACCACGAAGGAATTTTCCACGATGGCTCCGTAGGCATTGATGCGCTTTGATAATGCAGCGGGAGCAAGCTCCGCACCACAAGACCGCTGTCTGAAGCAAGCGGATGACCCGGCACCCTGGTGGCATAACGCAAGTGAACTCGAAGAAACTCCTGCTGCAGAAGCACTGCAGCTGATAGGCGTCTGCTTTCGGCAAGGGTTCCAATACTTGATGTGTTTTTTGGTAGGCCAAGGAACACTCTCAGGGCTTTCGCTTGAGCTCCAGTCAGCGCTTGTATGTTGGTTTGTGACATGCCATGTAAAGCAGGAAGGCTGTATCGATTCGGTGCCGCTCAATCTGCGTAACGCTCGTCTGCGAACTGAGAGATCATGGCTCCTCGTGTGAATCAATATTACGATGTACTCACTTTGGCGACAAAGGAGCTGTCCATCAAGTTAATTCTCACAATCTGTTAAACAAATCAATGTCCATTTGAAATAGTAACGTGAAATCAAGTGAGAACGTTAACGGTACCGTGAGATCTCCTTTTAGCGTTCTTGGTTTTGTATGCCGTATAAACTTATGGTGTTCCTTGCTGCTTCTTCGGATTGTTTCAATGTTTGGTTTTTAGTAAACTCGAAAATTTATCGCTACAGAGCATAAGCGTTCTCCTTTAGGACACAACTGAAAAGGTGCAACGCATATTTGTTAATATACGGGCACTTTTCGTCCTCACATGCCTCGTTACCTTTGTCACATTCACATGGAAAGCCTTAATAGCTACATAATCAAAACGTTGAATCGGCAGATATGAAGCTCAGGACTTGTTATTTTTGCATATGTGCATGCTGGGCATATTGAATGTCTGCTGTTGCTTCTCTTTATTCGCATTCAGCCTGCGGACAGCGGTGTTTGCCAGAACCACGTGTTCAGAGTTCATTACGTTTGCAATCTGAGTCCCTTAGTTTGACTGAAATGTATGTTTAACACCTTGAGTGTCAATGATGGGACTCGTATTTTCGTATATGGTATTCCTGGTTTAAAAAAAAAGACAATAGAATTGGCTCATTTTATAGGCATATTGTCGTTTTATATTTATATCTTTTTTCCTTCATTGTACAAAAAATTCCAAGGCACATAGATTGTTCTCTAGCAAAGTAACAAAAGGTATTAATGCCATATAATTACTGGGCACTCTTCCGCGTGCAGTGCTGTTGCTTAAGCCACGTGTCACGCGCAATTGGCGATAATCCGCCTTTTTTTATTTTCCTGTGCTGCCCTCTGCTGTCTTGGCAGGGGGGCGGAGCTTCACGGGTTGATCTGGGACAACCGAATCGCCAGAACAAAGGCCTCCGAGATCGAAAGGCTTGCGGAGACCCAAGCACAACGTTTCGCGACTTCCCGCCAGGGGAAGTGCGTATGCGCCGTGGCACCAGGAGGAAGGCGAATTCTCCAAGCATCGACCAAGAGGCTTCCACAAAGTGTGCGTAACACCCCCCGTGATACCAATATGTCAGCAAAGTATACATAGAGAACCTATCTATAGAGCGATCTACGGGTGGATCCGTGGGTGCATTAAACTTGGGAGGGCAGGTAGGCTCTTCGAATATAACTGCGTTCAGTGATGCTTAAACATGTTGCATAGGCAAGGGCGTAATCAGGGAGTGGCACACCAGGCACGTGACCCTCTCCAAATTTTTGTCTACACTCACAGAAAAGATGCAGTAGAAAGGGCGTCTTTTTGTCCCACAACAATAATCGTCATTTATTTTGCCGCCCTTATTTCCTTGCATTATCGCCGCGCGCCCGGCACTTTCTGATCACGAACGGCATGTGCGGTATCAGCGTGACACAGCATTCTTGGTAGGAAAGTGGCCAGCGCCGAGTTTTCAAGAAAGGAAACGCAAGCAAGCCAGATGACGATTATTTTTGTGGGACAAAAAGGCGCCCATTTTGCTCGATCTTTTCTGTGTGTGTACGCTTATGTGCTTAGCATACAATGACACGGCAACACCCGATTGCCAAGCACCCACCTCACGGTGGTCAAAGAAGAGCCCTTCAAAATGAATGAATGAATGAATGAATGAATGAATGAATGAATGAATGAATGAATGAATATAGTGGGGAGGGGTGAAGCATAGGGGAGGGTGTTTCAGCTCCACTAACGTGAAACCTGCGGAGAGGCGAAGCGTGCTGTGTGCGCCGATGTTTCCCACAGCAAAATCACTGCTAATGGGCAATGAGCGACAGAAGAAAGATTCGACAGAGAGACCCGCAGTACGCTTTTAGTTAACGTGCACGCTGCGAATCTTTATTATTCAACTACGCACAAGAGATATCTCCCACCGGCACTACATTGCAGGTCAAAATCCAGTGCTTATATATATATACGGGGTGGCCGGGGAACGGTTGTGCAGCGCTAGCAGTCGGTTTTTTCAATCAAGAAACTCGCTAGCAGGTGCGACCTGCATCGGCGTTGTCTCTCGCGGGCGAGGGTGCGTTCTCGTTCCTTGCGAGCTGGTAGTTCAGCGTTCATCGCAGAAAGAGCGTTTCCATAGTTAACGCGCGCCGTTCGCTCTCTCTCGCCACAAGGCGAGCGCGGAGGCGGTGGCGCGCCCTCTCTTGCACTCAAGCAAATGGAAAGCAGATGACGATGCACGCCGACACGCCGAGACCTTAAGGGGCTTCACCCCGAATAAGTAAATAAATAAATAAATAAATAAATAAATAAATAAATAAATAAATACATTTCCTGGTTACCTTTTAGTGCCGAGGTATGCTGTATGTACACTCAAATGATCAGGTCACGAGGTTTTCACGTCGAGTTGGTGAACGCAGTTTGGATTTATATAGGGACGGCAATACATATTTGCACATTGTTTCATGTTTTTTTTAACGCCAGTGGCATATTGAGGCTCTGCCAGCTTACTCCGCAATCTAAACTAAAAACATGCCGAGATTTGTTGGTTTCTGAATTCCGTCCGAACGTCGTTTCCTTCAGCTATAGGAATGAGATTCCTTTTTCTTGCATGTATTGTTTTTTTTTTAGCTTTGTTGCAAATCTAAAATTGTCCTTACCTCATTCTCGTGCGCCTAAGATGGATGGACGGAATACGACCTCCCTGCATCCTGGCTTTCATCCTTTTTAAAATATACTACAAGTTACTAACCTACGGTACCATGCTAGGCTGGTTCATCTACAGTTTCTACCTTCTTGCTCGCATTACTTTTTCCGCGAATCTTTCATACTCAGCATTAAAACAGGTTACCGCCAGTTATGGCATATTTAATCGCGTTTGCTTTCATTCACCTGCTTAATGGCGTACTATCTAAGTATAACGTCCACTTTTTCACCGTGAATGCGTTATTAGGCGATACCTTCGTTCCCTTGGGACCCAAATTACGGTGGCGCCAATCTCACGGGTGCGCCCTCCTATCACGACGCCTGACCTCTCGAGGCTTGAATAAATCACAGACTAATTATCTTCCATTCCCTTGCGTTCAACCATTTTTATATATGCATATCGCCCTTTCAGAAGTTCCTTTATTCAGACACTTTCTCTCTTTCTCTGTACCGTTATGTTCTTGTCGGTAGGTTGCATAATGACAAAAGGCTTTAGGTACAATTTATACTACGGAGGCTTAGGCCAGTGGTTCGCAGTACACGTCTACATGCCCACGACAGTTATGAACGCTACCACTTAAAAACCAACCAGTCATAACAGGTCTCAGCACTGCTACGTAGTTGAGTCATGTGCGCCGGCATCAAGCAGTCAAGAAAGGATAGAGCGTCGGTTTCTCGGCTCAAAAGCCACCAACTTTTGCGAATTATTTTACGCCCACTGTGAAAAAAAAATCTAGGTTCAAGCATTTGGCGCAAGGCGGCAACCACCGGCAATACTGACTGTGGCATCGCGCACGTTTTCCACGATACGAGGTGCGCCAATCGGGAACCCCGGGGAAATTGGGAGTAAACAAATATGTCGCCGGAAGGAGTGGAGTTCCGTTGGAAAAAGACGTATAGAATAACACGACGGAAACTTTCTGTCGTGAAACTTTCTGCCAACGTTCTGTCGTGACAATTTGTCTTCATCGGGGCGACGACAGTGATCCCTGGCCGGGGTTATATTAGGCTCCGCTCCCTGAGGGCGGGGCGCTCGATAGCGTTGCAAGTCGCGCTTGCCTCGCTTGCCGAGGGAGAGCGGTGACAGAAGCGAAGAAAGTTTGCGCAAGTTTCGTATATGAAGAGTTGAGCCGCCCTCTCATCAACACAAGGCCCCTCCCCTCCTCTGTCCGTCACGCTCTTTCCGAAAAACTCGCACTCCGAAGCCACCACCTTTACCCTTTCGTAAATCAGTGGGCGTGACGGAAAACGCAATGCAGCTTTCCTTACTACCGAGAGTGGAAACCCCCTCCCCAGGCCTTGGCAAAGAAGTGTCAAAGCGTTCACACCGTGTCGGAGCTTCTGTGCTAGTCCACCTCTTTACAGTCGTCCATATATTGCTAGGACGCGCATTCTACATGCCAACGAATAGATACACTGTCACGCTACAGCGCTGCACACTAAACGCACAGCACGATAATAACGAAATACTTGCCGGAGACGTTGACCAGGAGCTGCCATTGGTTGTGCCAAATGGCCGATACCGCTTACAAGAGCCACGAAATATTTAAAAATGAAAGAGAGTATTCCAGAACGTTGCCCAGTCGCTTCAAAACAACTATCGTGAACTCTTCCCGAGCATTGCTGATCTCCCCAAAGCATTGATAAGGCTCTTGGCTTCTGCTGAGATCACCGTCTTGCCATGTCAAATAAAAGCGATGCGCGTTGAGCAAAACTTTAGACCAACGGTCGAGTTAGGAGTCGAAAGAAGGACTTGCACACTTCTACTTGGACTTTCCATTTACGAGGATGCCGGTTCATTAGAGCCAGGATTCGTTCGAACAACCATCTGCAGCGCCCCGGAACCGTATGCAGGGTAGTTGCGATAAAGTAAGTAAATAAAAGAGAAAATTCCGGGAAGGATATAATGGCAGAGCTCGCGCTTCATCAGACGGGCTTGTTTACAGAATCAGCAAGCGCGACACGCTGCAGTATGCCGCACAAAAAACTTCGAAAGGGAATTTTCCTTTTCTCCCCATAAGCGCAAGTCAGAATTTACCTATTTGCTGTACAGGCAGCGTACATCTATCACTCGACGCTTTTGCTTCAAGAACCCATGGAATACGCCACACCAACATAGGCACTGCATTTGTTGCAACCGATTTCATTTCTCATTATTTTCGCCCTTCCTCATTATTCGGACGCCACCGCACGTGGCTGTGGTCTTCGGGATCGGCCACTATACTATAGGGATGACAGTGATGATGAACCAAGATTGAAAATTGAAATTTATTCGTAGAAAACGCAGGCCTCAATCAGGGCACATTTCGATATGTGAGGGCCGGCACTATCGTTAGTATGTTGCAACGGTCAGCCGAAGAACATAGAAGCCCATTTAGAAACATTGTGCACGCCCTGCGGTGGCGTATGGGTCGTTCGCGCCTTGAAGCAAATTGCTGAACATTTTCCTGCTTCTGAAGTGATGGGCTGCACATCGCAGAGTCACGATCAGCGTCAGCATAAACCTTTGACGTTCTTCGCTATTGATAATAATGTTGCTATATGCATTCTACATATTTTACCATGGTAGTGTTTAGCTAACAGATGAGGAGTATCTAGCATAAAACAAGTCAATTATTTTGCGAAAAAAATGAAGTGGCAGCCGCGGAAGTCCTCCTTAAATTTCAGACCACCGCACCCTCTCTCTTCCCACGAATGGAAGTGGCGTCATTAATGCGTTCGTGTCGAAATAGGATTTCGCTCAATCATGCCCATAATCTATGAGCGTTTAGCCAACGACAGTCTGAACAAAAATCTTCATGAATCTAGTCTGACAAAGTCCCGCTTGAGATTCCACTATACACTGACTGGCAGTTTTCCTTTCACGTGTCTGAGTTCGCTCACGTGTGATGCACTCCGGATGCTTTGAGATCACGTTCTTCCGCTCACTAACCACGGTCATTTAAAACACAACATTTTTGTGTAATAGCAAGCGCATGCAAACAACCAAGCGTTTATGTAGGTGCGTCCCCGCTACGTTTCCTGCACTCGAAGATATTTTCATGTTTAGAATTTATCTTATAGGCTGTATATGCGGTGCCTACTCAAGCTTATTCTCAAGTAATGTATGGCATCAACATGCTAAAATAGCGTATTATATATAGATGCGTTCTGGCGTTATTTGCCATGCATTCTTGAGTGGACGCTACTTCGCTGATGACATGTGTTTTTATCAATTATATGGACACTCCCGGCGCACTTTTGACGTCGCCGTCGGCGTCGGTGCCGACGTGAGGTGCCTTATAAATTCCAAATCAATAAGATCGCCCCGCGCGCATAGTATGCTCTGCGAGTGAAGCATGTGAGGGCTCCCGACGATCGCGGCTGAAACGGCGAAGAAACGCGCCGGCCATCTCCGTGAGAAAGGTGCATGGAGTGGTTGGGTGGGGGGGTATGCTGTCTGGCTATGGCAGGACCTTCGTACTTTGACTGGCCGGGCGTCTCCCGCGGTCGCGCGCGGCATATCTTGAGAGGGATCAGCAGGCGGCTGATACCTTTCTACGTGTTGTGTTCTCATCGCAAAGTTCGCGTTGAAGCCATAGACATCACCAAGTACGCATCGCTCTCCGCAGCGGCCGCGTTTCCTTACGCCAGGTCGCATGCTAAGGAGTGAACTTCTAGCCTTACTTCGTATAACATTCCAACTTGTTGATGCCGCATTCATTGCTTCGCCCTTGCGGCGAAATTGTGGCATTTTAATGCGATAGCAATTATATGTACAATCTAGACGGGTTTTTGCCGTCGCCGTTGCCGTCATGTCCTTCCGGTATGAAGTCCAAATTGATTAGATCCCCCCGCGCATTGTATGTTCTACCGCGGGTAAAAGCGCGCGAGCGGGAGCGACGATGCTGCCGAAGCAGAGTTCAAACGAGCCGGCCCATTTCAGTCGCTCGCAGGGTGCATGCGATAACATCACCCCGCTCGGGAAGCCTGCCGTCGAAGCAGACAGGACACGCACCGCCCGTCTTTAACGAGCCTTAGAAGACGCGAAGACGATGTGTGTAGGGGGGGGGGGTGTCGCGCGAGGAGTAACTTTGAACTTTGAATGTTAAGGCGCGGTCGCGATCGCTGGCGCGCGCGATCTCTCGAAAGCCATCACAGCGGGCGGCTCGTATACCCTTCTACGTGCTGCGCTCTCAACGCGAAGTGACTATGCGGAGAGCATCGCTCCCTGGAGCGGCCGTATTCTCTTACACCAGCGTTTTGTAGTTACGCGTGATCGGATACAAAACAGTTAGCTGCCAGCCTCACTTCGTGTAACACTACAATTTGTTGCTATGGCATTCATTGCTTCGCCCTTGCGGTGAAACTGTGACTTTTTGTTAAATCCAACAGCCCCGAATCAGAAAAGACCGCTTCGGTTTTTGTAGCGTTGGCTACACTTGCCTAGCCGGAGCCGATTTCGCGTGGATCCTCATGAGCCGTGCTGCTCATGCGCAAGGATCAGTGATGTCACACAGCTGGCCCTCCGCTCTCTCTGCCACCGCGATCTCACGCGCTCTCCGCCACCGCCGCGCGCGACTCGCCGCTGCTGGTCTGCGCATTCGAGAGGAGTGACATCGTAGCCATGGTAGACACACTGGCGCCGGCGCGCGCGCAGCTATTCGCCTTCGCTGTGCAGTCGCCGTCTGACACTGCTCTGGAGCCGCGTGATAGCGCCTCTGACTGGCGTTTGCAGGTGGGTAACGCCATGGAGAAGGAGAGCGCAAATGCTGCTCAACGGCGCAGAAGAGGCGAGAAGCTTATCTCATCGGATCCCGAAGTAGTTGCCTGGCAATTAGCGGTTCAGCGTATGAATTAATCAGAAGAAGGCTAATAATCCTAGATAATCTGGAAAGCTAAGAATAATCAGCTGAACCTTTGCTAACGCTACGTATATCCTGGCATAGCCGAGCTAAGCCACTGCAAATTTTTATTATGAGCGCATTTCATAATATAGAATGTATGGATAGAGATGTACATATGTCCTGTGCACTCATAACGTTGACCGATTGTGTGATTGCAAAAAACGTGAGTGTATACAACAATGCTCCTGCATGTGCTGGATTTTGAAGCTTCCAGGCAACGTAATCGTCGACCGTTAAGTGGCCGGGAAAGATGTAACAGCGCCGGCAGCGCCCGCTCTATCAAGTGCTCTTCGAGGTCCTTCTGTTAACTTATTTCATCTAATGGACGTGTCTTGAAAAAATACTGAGAGAAAACAAAAACGAACAACTGGGAAGTTTCTTGCTATCGTTTCAAGGTTCGCGTCTAGCGCTTGTTGACCACTTACGTGTGTATTGTCAAAAACACGACGCAAAATGACGTGCAAATGCATGCGCTACGCGCAGACCATAATTTGGGGCCACGATTTGCATACAAACGTCTCGTGTCTTCATATCAAAGCGATCGCTGGTTTTCACGTGCGCTCGCGGCGCCTTTTGCAAGGCTTGCGACTACGACGGCGACATTTTGCAGCCGCAGCACTGCTGTGAGGCAATAAAGGGAACCACGAGACCACGCGCCCGCGTCGTCGACCCTCATGCACTTTGACGACCGTAGCTCAAAGCAAGCAAAAAGGAAGAGCGGTTAGGGAAAGAAAGAATGAAAGCATGAATATAAATTAATGCAATGACGGTATGAATCTAAACAGTCGAAGGTCTGAAGCATAAAAAAAATCGAGACCATTTCCCTCGGTGAAGGTGAGTGACCAGCGTAGCTGACGGGTGTAATATCTCCTTTGGTAGTTGTCTATATAAGGGATGCGCAAGCGTAAATGTTGTTGCAAACTGCAGCCTTCCCTAAAACGCTGTTTTCGAAAGGCATCGGCATTGAGCCCTCTTAACTGCGGAGCAGTTTAAGGGACCGCCCTGTCGCCGTCTCATGTCTCGCGTTGGCGTCACGCAGGTCCCACGTTTGATGGACATAAGTTGAGCAGGCTGCACGTTTGGAACGCCAGCTTCACTAAGGGCTAATTCGTCGGTCCGAGTCAGCGAAATGCCAGCGTCGGGTGTTAGACATAGATCTACGGAAGAGAGACGAGGAGGTGAAACGCCAGCGCCGGGAGTTATATGCGCCGCGCTTGGGGCCGCAAGCAGTAGAAAAACAGTAAAAAGGAGACGATAGAGCAGAAAATAGACAATCGCAAAACAAATCAGATAATCACTAGAGAAGAACAGGGAAGGGTAGAAAATATCACATAATCACGCGAAAAGAACAGAAAATAGAAGATTAACACAACATAAACACAAGGTAAACAAAGGCGAGTCAGTGCTCCGCAGTTCGTTCAGTTACTTGGGGTGGGAATGGCTTTTTCTAGCGTTCGTCAGCATCTTGGGCTGCCCCATAAAGAGCGCATGGCGAAACGCACGTGTGGCACCCAATTTTCGAAAAGCCAGAATTTTCCTGATGTGTGCAAATCTCCATGTCGGCTTTACATGTTACCCTGGAGAGGGCTTTTATTCCAACACCAGTAGAGCACTATACAAGAACGGGCCGCAGCCGTAACAGGCGCGCCGCGGCAGCAGCCACTGACGAGACGGCAACCGATGTTGTTTTAGATGCGAAGCATCTTATGGCGGAGTTCAAACCGGTGGGGGTTGTGGTGGTGGTGTGCGGCGTGACCACCCTTACTGCGCATTTGCAAACACCCTCTCCAGACACCTCCTTTCCAGTCCCCTCTTCCCTCCTCCTCCCTATTCTCCCTCTCCCCTCCCCCTCTCTCCCCTCCCATCATCATCTCCACTTCCCCTCTCCACTACCCCTCTCCACTCCCCCTATGAAACGCGGGCTCGACATGCCGAAACGCTGCTTCGCATCGCCTCATGGTCCCCTTTAGCGGGAGATGGTGTGATATTTTTTTTTTGTCTACGCACGCAGCGATCCGGTAGAAACCAGCGTATTGGCCGCGAGATCGAGCGGAGTCGCCTCCTGGCGGCTACTGGCTGAAGCGCGCCTAGTGTGGATTGCTCCCTGCGTCGTCTGCTAGCCACGTCGTGTTTGCATGTGCGCGTATGTCATGCACGTTCTCAAAGGGCGGTTTGTTCTGTTGTGTTAGCGCGAGTTGAACTGCTCGTACGTATACCTGACATGGTGTACAGAAGCAAATGGGCTTGGTCGGCTGCATGCGCATTGTAATAAGATCAGTGAGTGTGACTTTCGCGAGGGCTGTGTATTAGTGTCGTACCCTTCGTTCGCCAGGATCATTTCAGTGTTGGTGCTGCTTTCTGGTTCAAGCACGCCCTAAAGTGCACTTGGCATAGTCCCAATCATCAGGAGCATTAAATAGTGTGTGAAGGCAGCGTTTTAGCGACTCGTTGGTAAACAAAAGCTAGGCTCTAGGCCATGCACTTTCGCGTTGTTGTAAGGTGTATAACTGCGGCACTGTAGTTCATCAGTTATGCGATGGGCTGTAGTTGTGCTTAAGCTGTCCTTTTATTGTACGGTCGTGGTCCCGCTACAGCGAAATTTTCTATCAAGTGAAGTCTGACGCTTTGGTACTCAAACTGTCCCCTAAAAAAATAGACAATGGAATGACACGGCAGTGATAAAACGGAGTTGCCGCACGCAATTTTAACTTGGGGCGACATTTACGCAGAACCACCCGTGTGCTTTGATTTAGGTATGCATTGAAGAACCCAGGTGTTCAAAATTATTCCCGACGGCGTGCCTTACATTTCTGTCGTATAATTTCACGCAAAACCTCATCCTTTTTTTACATTATCTCGAGCGTTTGTGTGGAGTTATTATAAAGTGATGGAAGGCAGCGGACATTATTTGTTTGAAAAAGAAAAAGACATTTATTCCATAAAATAACCGCACCTTTATTGCATCGCTGTCGTGCATGTAATCAATCGATGAAAGCTCTGAGCAACACTTTAACTTTTTTATTCTTTTACTAGATCAAGAATAAGTGCGTACGCGTTGAACGTCTCCGTGCCGCTAAAGCGCTGTCGATCACGTAGATCTCCTGACTAAACTTATCAACTGGCCTAAATTTCATGGAAAAAATGCGTATTCGCGCGAGCAGTGCTCGTTCACATCGCTGAGGAATATTGCATTTGTATATATACACGCACCATACAAACGCACGCGCGAACACACAAAGTATGGTTCAACCCCCCGAAGAAATTTTTTGGTTACGCCCTTGGCTGGTATACAAATGAACAAGAAGCAAACACTTAAGTAGTTCAGTCGTGCTACAGCAGTGCGTAGTACACAGACCACAAGCCCAACACGTACAGAGAAAACAACAAAATATGTCATATAGTGCGTAAGCGAAGACTGTCATCCAGGCCGAGCATCCCTTTCATCGGGAGATTTTGCTTCTCTCACTAGTAATAGTAACGTTGGATGATATTCGTGCATCAATTCAACAATGAAGAGCGTATATATTACCAGTAAGCTGCTATCAACGCATATAATTCGCCGACAATCGTCTCAAACCGCTCACAACGAAGCGCCGCTGTGTGTATTTGTATACGCGCCGCCGACGGCCTCTCCACACTAACGCGGCGACGGTGCTGTCACCTATAGGTCGATCTCGCGGCCAATAACAGCTCCGGTGTAGAAGCGTGCTCCTGTTCACACTGCTTTTCTAACTGCACCTCAAAACAGACTATGATTCTACTGCCACTGCGTACCAAATGGTCGATGGCACAAAACGGTTGCGTCTGAATATAAAGTTTTACTCAGGTCGATGGTACAATTGCGTGATTATTTCGAACTGAAAGTGCCGGTGGGTGCAACGTTCTGCGTAACGAAACACTCAATCCCGACATAAAAGTCGCACCCATAATGTCAGCTCATAGGCGACAATAAATCAGGGCGCGAAACTTAGCATATAATCCCCGCTTACGCGTATCTTGAATGCACACGGACCTCTTAATGGAAAAGCGCATAATACTCAACGCCTTCCTTGCATTTTTTATTATTTTTGGCCTGCTTCATTCTTGTGCCGCTACATACAGGTGAGGGTGGGAGCGGGATATGCGCACAGCCAGTCGAGACACACCAGCTGGTAGAAGGACGGCGTCTGTATGTGCTGTGATTGCGGGTGTGCCTTCGTCACAAAGAAGGAATGCTTCAGCGCCGAACAAGCTGATCGTGTAGTCGCAGCCCATAACCCAAATTCATCAAGAAAGACAGCGCATAAATACGAGGGATAGGTTGAAAAGAAAACAGGACAGGCCCCGACTCGCAACATCTGTTGTGTTTTGTGCCACTAGAGTGCATTTAGAGTTAGCAGCTCAGGCTTCTTTTTTCTTTTTCGTTTTGCTTATTGCTACCAGGAATGTCTCATTATGAAGAAGCAGGAAGGTGTCATGGTCGCGCTCACACATGAAGCGATTATGAGGCATCGCCAGGGGCTGTATCAGCTGCGAATGGAGTTCCACAAAATAAGGAGTTGGTGTGAACGTGCATGACTATATACCGCACACGAACCCGAGACGTCTCATACCTCGTGCATGACGACAACTAGCGCAGACAGAGTAAAACAAATTTCTTGCTAAGGTACTGGTCCCCACTATAGTGGTGGGACTGTACACAGCTGTATACAAGAGCTTATGGAATATGCGCGAATGGCACCTTACGGCGGCTCAGTGCACGGCTTTCGCGTTTCGAGTTGAGCGCGACGCCGCGTCGACGTGCGAGGTTCGCATTCCGATAAGCGAAAATATACAAAAGCCTTCGTATACAGCGTTAAGGGTGCAGTTTAAATAACTTCACGTGGGCGAAATTATTCGTAGCTGCCTGCTGAAACATTTGTCTCACGGTGTACAACGCACGTTTCACTGAGGGCGTTTAAACTCACTGTATTAGTAATATACGTAAAGAAGAGAAGCGCAGCATAACTTAAAAATGGTTCATGCTGCTGCGTACGATTTCGAGAGCAAATAGCGTGAGCAACGCTTATAGTTTCTTCATCAAACCAACTTCTATACATTGAAATCTGATATCTTACGCTGGTGTATTCGTTATTTGAACAGCGGGCTTTCAAAGTGAGAGTTGTAAGTCAGCTCATGAAGCAAGACAAGCAGAAAAAAAAATGAAACACCTCGGGCTTCTTCGTGGTGTTGCAAGGCCGATGAAATACATCTGTATTGCAGTATCTTTCTCCGACATGAGTGAGACCGCACCAAATTTAATAAGCTTTACAACGGACGCTTAAAAACAATGTTAAAAAAATGATATTGCAGCAGAAACGCCGAATCCAACTTTATTTTTCTTTGCTGCTTCACTTAGAGGAACGACGAGAAATCTCAAGGAATTAAGTTGGTCTGAATTAAGTTGGGTGAAGTTGTCCTGAAACTTCGTTTCTCTAAAGATCGCATTAAGCTTGTTCGCTGGATGACACTACACGAAAGTCTCTATTGGTCCACAGCGCCAGTCAAGGACATAAAGTGTCAGGGACCTGTTGTGTTGAAGGAATTTTTATGTTTCTGCTTATCTAGCCCTTGGTAATATGACGGTAAATCGAAAGATGGATTTAACCACGCCATCCGTTACAACGCGAGAGTGAGTTTGAAAGAATTGCGATGCCAGATCGAAGCCCCGAATCTGCACCACCAAACCGATAAGCCTTGATGAGGTAAGGCGGGTGGGCTGAAAAGAGAATGCGTCGGGATCATTTAAAATGTTTTCAGAGCCCGAAGCCTTTATGCCAGAACGAATGTGTCCCAATACCCGAGTGCATCTTTATACTTAAAGGGGCATCGCATTGCAAATTGCCGCAAGCATATGGCTGCCGTAGCACCCGCACCCCGCTTTCGGATTATTTATCTATTCTAAGTGCTCGACAGAAGCGCTTTATTTTTCGGCACGCAGTTTAGAAGCAAGCTCCAGGTTGGGAAATACGCGTATCAATTCTTAATGCGAATTTATTTATTTGTTGTTTTTTTTTCATTAAGCTTTCGTGGGGGTCCGCCTTTCATTGCCCATACTAAGGTGGCTCTCCGAAAGGGCGCTGCCTCCATGCAACCGAGCTGCAGGGCGCATGGTGTGGGTATTTACCACAGTATTTTCTAGAGGGAACTGCGGCGCTGCGATCATCCAGTCACCATGGGAATGATGGGTAGTACATAGATTTGCCTATATTCTTCGTACTTGTGACTTCGAACGCACTTGTGGCTTTGTTTATTGTAGTGGCCTGGCTTCTGCTTCGGATAAGAGAATGGCTCGTTGTAAAACTAGTGAGCTGATTTGAATTGGTGAGCCTACAAAAGTCAAGCTGGTGAAGTGGGAGTGGTGAACTTTTGCTGAGAGTCCTGTTGCGACAAAGCGGCTGCAGGCCACACGAAGCCGAAAGAACGAAGCTTAGGTAAATCCATGTACTACCCATCATTCCCACGATGGCTGAAGCGCCATGCGTTGCAGCCCACATAGACAGTAGCGCCAGATTTCTCTCCACTGTACTGTTATGAAACTCTACGGCAGGGTGCATTCGTTGCCTGAACGCATACATTTATCGCTTATTGAGACGACACGGGCTGTCACGCGAGAGATTTGGGGCGTCTGAAAACTTCGATGCCGTGGTGAAGAGCTCGGGAAGAAATGGCTTCCTTCTTCTCCCAACACCCTTTCCCAGTTGTGAGAGAGGGCTCCACTGAAGGGAGAGGAGGATGGCGTAGTTTTTCACACCGACGTCCGATCGCACTGTTGAATACAGCACACGTGTAAACAAAATCGTCCGTGCTACCGCTACTTAACATGTACAAACTCATGTAAGAAAGCGTTGCTCACGCCGACACTTTAATTCGAAGGTTTGACTCATGCGGTTTACAGTGCATTATTATTATTATTATTATTATTATTATTATTATTATTATTATTATTATTATTATTATTATTATTATTATTATTATTATTATTATTATTATTAAATGCAAAGATGCCCATATACAAACAGGGGAATAGGGAGGGAGCCGACTGAATACTGTCCCCGAGAGGGGTATCCCGCCTTTCGACTCTTTAGCAGTGTTGGAGGTAACGCGTTATAAGTAACGGCGTTACCGGTAACGCGTTACTTTTTCAGTAACATAGTAACGTACTCGTTACTATTTCGGAACTGTAACGGGTAACGTACTTAAGTTACCATTTTTCGGTAACGCGAGGTGTGACGTTACTCATTACTTTTTATTCCAATGATAACAAGAACTTTTGACAAACTTTTTTTCGTCTCGTAGGAGCTACTTTACCAGAGCTCTCCACGATGTTATTTCGTCGCAGTGGCGGACTGCTGTCGGCCCGCCAACCGTTGACAATGCGACTACGCGCGGGGTCCTTTGTTGCGCGGGGAAGATTGGATTTGGGAGCAAATTTTCGAAATTTCTGAAATGGATATGTTAGTTTCGGCTACCATTCTATCGAGAGTCAAGTTGTCGTCGATCGTCGATGAATCGAAGCGAAATGCGGTCCTCGTAACCGTCAAAAGCGAGCTGTCGAGATTTTCTTGGCTTGTGGATATGGGTTTAGCGGCCTGCCTTAGCTCAACGATGACTTGCATTCTCAACATCGCCAACTGTCGATGAACGACTGTCTCGGTACCTTTGGTGCATCATTACAGCAGGATGAGTGGATTCAAGGAAAACCCGTCCGTTCACCAGCTTTTTCTTAAAGTGAATACAGGAGTACCACAAACCGTGTCCGTCGAGCGCCTGTTTAGCGTAGGTGCGGACGTATCCACCAAGAAACGAGGCAAGCTGTCCGATAACAGCTTTGAAATGCAACTGTTTCTTACATTCAGAAAGTTGCAGTTACATTAGGGAGTTGCTTGTGCATTAGTTTGACACTGCTTGTAAACTTCGTTTCCAAAATTAGTTTTGCGTCTTGCTATCTGTAGCTGCGATTAGCTTTCTGGCTATTGAATTCCCGAGGAAGCGAGGCTGGCCCTGAACAGCTTCACATTCACAGTCGCAATTTTTGCAGTAATTATGCAGGTTAAAATGATTAAAAAAAATTGCGCGCAAGTACTTTTTGCCGGATTTACGCCATTTAAGCATTTTTTGTTGCTAAAAGTTTGAGCATTATTTTTGTTAGTAGAAGCACGCCGTTATAATTACTGCAAGTTTGTTCAGTGATGTTTTCTTTGCGGAGAGCGTTGATGGTGACATCGATCGTCTTATATTTAATGTCACATTGAGAATAATGGCCTTACCATGTGCCACAGAGTTAGAAGCCACCAAATATAACTGTACACAGGCAACTCTATAGGCCACTATATACAGTATTGCCAAGGAACGGCACATTTGTTCAAATTATTCTCGTTAAATCAGTACGTTGGGCTTTATAAAATGCTTACTGTGTGTTCCTGCAGCGAAGATGCAATGATTAAAATTTCTGATTATGGAGTAACGGCAGAAGTAACGCCCGTTACTTTTTTTTCGGTAACGGTAACGGTAACGCGTTAACTTTTTTATGGGTAACGCCGGGCGGTAACGCGTTCCTTTTTTGTTAGCATAACGAGTAACGTATTTAGTTTACTTTTTTTCGGTAACGCATACAACACTTCTCTTTAGCAGGGAACGAATGAAATAATAACTGAAGAAAGGAAGAAGAGAAGTAAAGCGGCAGGAAGCAACAGAATGCGTGTCACAAAAACTAAATTAAAAAAAAATAAAAGTGGTAGCGTATTGCCAACCAGGCTATAATAACACATTAAGCGAAGCTTATACAATATTTGTTCCTCCCACCAACCCCACACCCAACGCACCATACCCTCAGCCGAGCCCTCACCCGAGCATCAACTGCTCACCCGAACCGTCACCCGAGCATCAACTGGTGAACAGGGTAAGGCAGACGGCCAGTTCGAATGGCCTCCTGGACTGAGGAGGCCACCCAAAAAGAACACGGCCACACAAATTTGTCTGCTCTTACATTAAAGTTTATGGAGGTAAAGACAATGAAATAATAATAATAATATCTGGGGTTTAACGTCCCAAAAAAGACAATGAAATGGCGGTGACTTCGTTGTTTTAAACAACATCAACTCGGAGGAAAGATTTCATGGCTGCTACTCAGGCTTAGAATTTTCTACAAAGTTAAGACTTTTTTTTTCAGCTTGTTTTTGTTGCCAAAGACTCGTACTCGGCCCCTGTACACAAGTTATGTGCGGCGATGCAGAAAAATATTTTAAAAATCGATACAATAGCGTAGGTGTTCGATTTCTGACACGATGCTCTAGAAAGCACGGCAGAGACCCTTCATAGCTGTAAACCTCACAATGGACACGTGACTGTCTATGTCATGCAGTGCTGTGCTTTTCAGCTTTATACATAACTGCGAACTTCTCCTAGTGCAGACTTCACGCTGCTCGTTGCATAGCACAAGAGCGGCGAGCTTTCCAGACGCCCGACACGGTGACCAATTCGCTATGTTCACCCAGGGTTTTAGTAATATCACTTACATTCCTACGGCAACACAACCATTTTTTTAGATGCGAAGCAGCTCTTTGACTAGCCTGTGTAACGCTGTCCCACCGTCCGCACAAACGCGAGGCAACGCGCTTCCCTCGGCGCAGGTGTTGGAGCGGTGCCAAGTAGGTCACGCCGCAGCTGGGCGTTGACGTCACGCTCCCCTCGCACGCTTCCCTCGCAGGTGCGCGCGTACGTCACTCTCTCCCTCACCCGCCGGAGCGCCCGCAGCTGCCGGCTCCAACTCCCGCTCGCCTCCCGTTTCTGCGTTTCAAACAAACGTTTACACCAGTAAACGCTACACCGAGTTTCGCTTCAAACGAATCTTCCAGCGCTCACCGCAGCAGCCGCGTTAGCGCCGTTCAACCCGTGACGCCACCCGTGCGCAACGCTGCTGCTTCGCATCCCATCAGGGATCCCTTCGGGGAGATGGTCCAATTTTCTACGCTAGCTTTTTCAATCGACAAATTTCTATCTTAGAAGAATAGACTGTTGGGCGAGCTGGTAATTCATGATGAATGAAAATAGCGCGAAGAAACGTAGGACGAGGCGAAGAAGGCTACAGCACAAGCGCATACAGAAGGCTACAGCACATGTGTTTATGCTGTAGCCTTCTTCGTCTCGTCCTACGTGTTTTCGCGCTATTTTCATTCATCATGAACTACTTATTTTGCAGCAGGTGATCGCTGCTGTGCGTAACGCTGTGCATCAGTGACCAGCTACCCTCCGGAAAGTATGCGTTTGACCTGTCGGGCTATGTAGAGCCGATTTATTGACGCATATTCTCGGCTAAGTCATCACCGATATGTATAGCATCCATGGTTTTGCGAGGTATCGTTGACAGGTATCGTATACGCAATCCCTGACACTTAGCTATGTCATTTGCGGCGCCATTATTCAGAAGTTGCAGTGTCTTGACATTCTGAATCATATTATTTAAGCTCACTGTTAAAAGCGTTTTAGTAGTGCAGCCGGACCGTTATTCTTGTCAAGAAATGATAATGATTGTCATTTGCTTCATTTGACCTATTGCCTTATTGCGATTCGTTATTATCATATGTAACATTAACGATGAAAAGAAATGACCGCGTAGACAGACCCTGTCCCCTTGTACATAGAGGCAGACGTGAGGCATATCCCATAAAGAGAAGGTATCCTGCGGTAGTTGAGAAAAAGTTATGAAGGTAACAATAAAGAAAAAAAAGCATATACGAAATGACGAGACGTGCCTGCAATGGCGGAAAATAACCGAGGATAACCAAAAACTGAGTCACAAATGTGAGCACTAGACTGACTATACGCAACAGAGAAGCAATATACAGCTCACAATGCCGCTCGAGAGGAAAATCGTTGATTTCATGGCACGTTGTACAGATTTGGCTTTAGGGAACCATAAGAAGAATAGCCCTAGAGGAACACGTTCGTGCGCCGCGCCAAGGTCATGTTAGATTCCCGCTTAGGAACAAGCTTAATCACATTTACGACATTTACGTTAACGCAAAGCGAGGCAATTGCGAAACAGGCGTACTGTCTGTAAGGCTGACATGAATGCGCGACACGCGCACGTATCCACTATACTTGAGAAACGCTAGTGATGCCGCGTGCTCCTGCACTAAAAGATACAGGTATACATATATTACTTTCGGGCGCACGTGGCATGCGATGCTCCAGACGAGTACGTGTACTCCCTACAGGCGCGAAAGCGGCGGACAACGGAAAGAACTGAGGGACGTGAAGGGGCCTCAGGAGCACTCGCACTGAAACTCTCCTGCTTTCTGAAAAGTTACTGCATGCCGTGAGCCATTTCACCGTCCCTCGTTTGAGTGTGGTTCTTTCAATCTGTTCCAAGGTCATCTGTTCCTCGTTCTCGCCTCTGATTAGACGCGCTCCAAAATGGACGCGCTGGGCATTGCGTAAACTTGATGTATATAATGCTTCCAGCTTCGAAGAATGTTATCAGCGACGCTCGCCTGACCCAGCTGCGAAACGAGTAGCGAGGCAGTGCCGGTGAGTACGAATGGCTCTTGCATTGGCTACGTTAAGGTCTAACAGGACAGCGCGTTTCAACGCATCGCGATACGCGCAGGCGAAGTCGGATGGAGCTCGCACAGCTGTCCCAGCGCGAGTGCACACGTACATCGTCGGGGCCGCTTAGCCTGGTGAACCCGCTCCCCGCACCATTATGCGGAAACGTTATGACGTAGCTTGGCGTATAACCCGTCGTTCAGCGCAGACATTTCAGAGCCAACGGAGAAAAGCATTCAAAGGACGTTTCCGCTAACACTTCCCGCCGCTTCGAGTTCCGGTGCCCGTGCCGCGCCAACTGACATGGAGTGTCCCAGCGCTCTCCTGGCGTTCAAAGCTGGACAAACTTTGCACACATGGCTTGTACCTCATGGCTTGAAAGGCGCGTGGGGTAGCGTGAGGAGGAAATGCAGAAGCGAAGTTCCCACAGACACAATCACGGAGCGTTGCTGTCAATATGCGTCGCTGTTACAGGAGTGCACAATAAGGCCGCGGTAAAACGCGCTCGACAATGGATTCATCCTGTTTGCATACGGGCACTCGGCCTGTACATGTGTGGATTGTGCATGCATTGACAGAACTACCCAGCCTATCGATTTTTCAGGCACCGTGATGGAAATATTGCCTTCCGCGCCGCTTTGAACGATGCGAGACGGAAAACCAATACATTCGAACAAAATATTCGAGCCATAGCGCCCTATGGCGCTGCTTCAAAAGGCAACAAATACGTGGCAAAAATTCCTGAAGGCGAGCGGATTGAGGGGCGGTCTGTGATACCAGTGCTGATATGAAGCAATTTAGCATGGAAGCTTGGGAGTGTTGGCAAACCATTACGAAGCCGGCACAGCGCGAAATAAACAGGGAGAAGAGAAAGACCGACACACAAAGAGCG
Source organism: Rhipicephalus sanguineus (assembly GCF_013339695.2). Classification (NCBI taxonomy): domain Eukaryota; kingdom Metazoa; phylum Arthropoda; class Arachnida; order Ixodida; family Ixodidae; genus Rhipicephalus; species Rhipicephalus sanguineus. The sequence continues at coordinate 109,943,449 of NC_051176.1, read as the reverse complement.
CTGACTTGCAACAATTTATTGCTGATGAAATGAAGTTGATATATACTGCACTGACAAGCGAAACACACGAATGGTCAACAACAAAAAAACAAAAAAAAACATCATGTACAATTTCGCAGTGGCGATAATAATAGGCACACGTTGACAGTGCACATGGAATGTTTCCCATTCATACGTGATTTAGATATGCTATTTCTGTAGATCGGCGGAGAACTGACTCACAGGCTATCAAACTTTCTGATGAAACCTCCCTCAATGACCTCACGCGGTAGTTGTGAATAGTGTTTAACTAGAACCTCGCTTTTTTTCAAAGGGCACGCAACCGCGAACAAGACAATGAATTCCTATATGACCTTTAACCGTGTTGTTGGAAGAGACATGTGGGACACAACACAACAGGTGCTTAAATTACCGGCTAATGGAGCGCAAAAGAAAGGGATGAAAGAGGAAGACAGAAAAAAAACTTGGGAGGTGCGAAGCATGTAGGCAAGGGTGTTTCAGCTCTACTAACGTGCAACCTGGGGAGAGGCGAAGCATGCAGTGTTTTGAGAGAGATTTCTTTGATGTGTGGTACTAAGCCTGAAACTGGGCATGTAGGGAAGGGTTTTTCCGCTCCGCTAACGTCTTCGGAAAACTGCGTAGGAATGCAGCTTACACTATGGCGCTTCTTCTTCTTCTTCTTCTTCTTCTTATTATTATTATTATTGTTATTATTATTATCCTTCTTCCTCTTCCCTACAATGCCAGAATTCAGTTCCTTGCGGCATGGAAGGGTGTTTCAGCTCCACTAACGTCGTCGGCTATTTGTTGGGCTAACTGTTGCCTTCTTCATTTTTAGTGGACCGGTGGCGAATATATAGTAAGATTTCCCCAATTTTTGTGGTCCGTACCCATTTTATGATGGACTTTGACTACATGACACATCGTGACATTAGACATAACATTGGGTATAACACGGTTCAAAGCATGTCTCTGGATGAGGGTTAGGCTGAGAATTTGTTGAGACAGGCAATACTGGTCGACAAAGGTTCCGCAACGCTGGCAGAGCTCGCACGCAGTAAACCAGATGTGGGAGAAATATCCGTTCGATTACGGCGCCGCTTCATGTTGAGGAAGGCTCTGATGACTATTGAATTTTGATGCTGAGTACATGGTTGTCCCTCGGATTCGGAAGAGTACGGAATTAAAAGAAAGCAAAAAAAGAGGAAAGTGTGATGTGCCTTGGATCAACGTTCAAGAACCTCAGGTGGTCCTAATAAACTTATAGCCCCGCCCTTCTCTAAGGCGTCTCTCATACTCGTTACACGTGTATTGCTTCGGGCCTTTGAATCCCACCCGGAAATTTGCGTTGAGACGCGTGGATTATCCCGATAGCGAGGGGAACGTTGGTTTAAGGTGAACGGGATGGCCTGTCATGGGTTACGTGCGCTATAGCAATCGCTTGAACGAAAGCATCGGTGACAGATGAGGTACTGAAAATAGTCACAGGGGATTCCGCTTGCGAGTACCCTCCGGCGCCATCCATACAAGATGGCCACGAGGTTTCGGTAGAAGTTACTGATCAGTTAAACAACGCGAGCATAGGTCGAAGTAAAGCACTCCTCCTACTTTTTATTCTACAGGGATTTTTTTTGAGAAAATACAAATTTTTTATAAAATACTATAACAGTTAGGCACATGTCGTCTTCGCACGTGAATTCTACGTCGAGGTGGAAATACTTTGCCGCACCTAAAGTTAGATTGGAATGCGTAATTAACAAAACTCGTTCAATAACTTTTTAATGGTTAACTTGAGGGCATTTGTTAATACGGATAAGTTGTAGGACATGACAATCCATGGCATGCCATTTTTTTAGAAATCCCCGAAGGACACATGTAATTTGAGATTAATAATCAAAATTGAAGGTCCTGATCCAGGCGATATCGGAACTGAGGGCGCCGGGCGCGCATGAAACGCCGCCGCTGTGTTACGTCGAGAATTTCACGCGACAAACATGTACAAATGCCTGACTACATGCGATAACTGCAGGATATACCGGCGAGGTGGCCGAGTGGCTAAGGCGATCGACTGCTAATTCATTGGGCTCTGCCCGCGTGGGTTCGAGTCCCACCCTCGTCGCCCATTTTGCATAATTTTTCCTTATAGGTTTTCTTAGATAATCGCTTAGATGTACAAATGCCTGACAACATGCGAGAAGTGCAGGAAGTACCGGCGAGGTGGCCGAGTGGTTAAGGCGATGGACTGCTAATCCATTGGGCTCCTCTGCCCGCGTGGGTTCGAGTCTCACCCTCGTCGTTATTTTGCATAATTTTTCCTTATACGTTTTCTTAGATAATCGCTTAGATGTACAAATGCCTGACTACATGCGATAACTGCAGGATATACCGGCGAGGTGGCCGAGTGGTTAAGGCGATGGACAGCTAATCCATTGGGCTCTGCCCGCGTGGGTTCAAGTCCCACCCTCGTCGTCTATTTTGCATAATTTTTCCTTATACGTTTTCTTAGATAAGCACTTAGATGTATACAAATGCCTGACAACATGCGAGAGGTGCAGGAAGTACCGGCGAGGTGGCCGGATTATGCTTCCGGCAGCCGAGCTGATCGGATAGCAGTGTCATGGGCTCCAGCGGAGCGGCGATAGCGGCCACTGTGGGCCGCAGAAACAGGAATACGGATGACAAGGAATACCAGTTTATTTTGCCTTCGCTGCTAAAAGGAAAACTTTTTTATTTAATAACACCGTGTTTTTACACTGAGATGTCAGAGCCAGGCCTTACAAGGTTGAAGATTTTCGGGATGCGCTGACGCCGACGGGCCTGCTGCCCGATGTGGTGAGCCTCGGTGCGTATCAGATAAACTGCTTGTGGGCGGTGACCTTCAATGACGGTGCTCCTATAAAACGCCGACTTGCACTGAAAGAGCTCCAGGTGAAGGGGAGGCGTTGCGTCGTCGTCGACCCGCAGGACCAGCAGGTGAAGCTTAGGCTGCACTGGCTGCTGCACGGGGTGAGCGACGAAGATGCGCGGGCTTCACTGGCAGCATTTGGAAAGGTGGTGGAAGTGAGCCGTGAGCGGTGGCGGGTCCCGGGCATGGCAGACAAGTGCTCAACCACAAGGACAGTCTTACTGAAGTTGAAGAGTGGTCTCATGGTTGAAGACCTTCCACACCAGATCCGCGTGGACGGTGACCTAGCCTTGGTTGTTTTGCCTGGACGGCCGATGCAGTGCTTGCGCTGCGAAGGCACAGGGAATGTCCGCCGTGAGTGCAAGGTGCCACGTTGCTCCCGCTGTAGACGCTTCGGGCACGTGGAAGCCGACTGTGTTAGGACGTATGCCTCTGCAACAGGACCAGCGAAGAGCGAGGTGGTTGCCGAGCTCGTCATGGACGCGGCCGAGATGGAGGAGGCCGCTGAAGGAGCCGGCAGCACAGTGGTCCTGGCGACAGCCGGGGAGTCGGCCTCGACAGACACACACAAGTTGGCGGATGCTCCTCAGCATTTAACCATACCTGTCATGACCCCGTCAGCAGCTGAACCTGAAAAAGTCGAGCAGGAAGCGGTGCAAGTGGAGGCGGACGAGGCAGCAGAGTTCCAAGGAGAGACGTCCGGAAGCGGGGACGAGATGAGTGTCACCACTGCCACACTAAAGCGTTCGCGCGACGAGACCGAGAAAATGGACAAGACGTCGTCTACCAACAGCGAGGAGCCGCCTGCAAGGACTCAAGGGAGGCGGTTCACGCTGAGACCCGAACCAAAAATCCCAACTGACAAGAAACCGGCGGACAAGACAAAGCAAAGGAACGCCTGCAAGCAGGATGGTCCTGGAGGCGGCTAGCCGTAGGCTCGACGTGAAAGGTAAGCGCCATGCTCCAGGCCTACTCCTTTTAGCGTAGAAGTCACAATGGCACCATTTCCACCCCTCAGCATAGCTACGCTGAACGTGAGAGGGTTGGCGGCTAGGCGTAGGCAAAGTCAGCTCCTACGGTTGGTCACCGACCAAGGTATCGACGTCCTAGCCGTCCAGGAAACTAAGGTTGACGGGGAGGAGACCGGCAGCATGGTGTGTCGTTTCACTGACAGACACTATGCAGTCGTGAGCCATGCGATAGGGACGTCCGCGGGATGTGTTCTTTTTGTAAAAAAAACTGCAAGGCCTTCTTGTTCAAAGTGTATATTCATATCAGTCAGGAAGAGTTGTGTATTGTGATTTCGTGTTTTGTGAAACAGAATTCCGAGTAATTGGCATATACGCACCGAATGGTGTGGAAGAGCGTACCCTCTTTTTTTTTCGAATCTTTTTCAGTGGACGAATTGTGATAAGCGGGTTGTGTTGTTAGGAGACTTCAATTGTGTTTTAAGTGCATGGGATAGAGTTAACAGAATGGGCATTCGCGACGAAAGGAGTGACGTGTTGTATAAGTTAATTAGCGAGAATTACCTGGACGATGTGTACGAATGCGTTGAAGCGGACACGCGATTTCAAGGCACTATAGCCATGCGCGGTTAGACCGCATGTACTTATCGCTAGACATTATACCATTGTGTCACGGTTACAATGTTGTGCCAGTTAGAGTCACTGGAAAAATTTCAGAGTATCGCATCTGTTTTCCGCGCGCCGCCGCCGCCGCGATTGGCTTATTCGCATCACGTGACCTCTCGCCGCCATATCCCTTCCAAGCGCTTTGGGTGCAGGCGCGTTCAATGCAGAGCGTGGCCCGACATTTAGCAGTACCGCGGTCCCCAGAAGTACTTCGTCGCTTTTTTAAACGCATCATGCAGACAAGGGCGTAAGGAGACACTTTTTTCGGGGGGGGGGGGGCACCGCTCGGTGTGCCACCCCCTGGCTACGCCACTGCATGCAGATGCCAGAAAAGAGTAGCTCACCATCAATCGAACGTTACTGGTGAGCTACTCTGGGAATCTCGTTTGCCGTGTGGGAAAGGTTAATGTCAAAAAGCGCCGTTCTACGTGGCTGCATAGTTGGCCTGAACGAATTCGCCCCCCTCGAATAACACTCCTTCCTGCAGTGAACTACATTAATTTTGCTGGAAAAGATCTTATGCGACAGGATACTTCACCTTTTCGGTTCGCTATGGTCAGCGATATTGCAAACTACATACCTTTCTATTTCCTCGGCCGTTTATATCTCGATCTGTTGAACGGATTACGCATGCTATCGGAATTTTAAGCGTGCCACGCACGAGAGCGAAATCGAAGATTTAATAAAATAATAACTGTTTACTGGTATACCTTGAAGGCTATTGTGGCATATTTGGCATTGCACAGAACAGAAGCGTGGAACTCCGTTGATAAACTTGGTATAAGGCAATGTTATCAAGCGTATTTTTAAATTTGTTGCAAAAAAATGCCGCTAATGCTGCATTGCACCGAGCGTACCCTTAAAATACTGTATAGTTGGTGAGAAATGGTCAGAGCAAAAAAAAAAAAATCAGATCCCACCCATTGAGGGAGTCGATTTTATGCGCGCCCTAGGTCTATATACATACTGTGTTGCAGTAGCATGCGCTTTAAAAATTCCGGGATGCGCTATTTCTGATCAAAAGAACATAAAGCACTGTGCCGAGGAAGTTTTAATAAGAGTGCATTATGAAAAAAAAAGTGTAGCAGTGCAGAAACCGAACCCCAGCTGTTTACGCACTGGCAACGCCAAAAAAAGAAATGTTATTTGTCGGAAACAGCAAAATATTTGCAAATTCATTGCAACGTTGGGAATATTGAGGAGACAAGAAATAGGAAATGAAACAATAAAGTAGTGATGTCAATCATTTTTGATGGCCTATTTTCTATGTATCGTAAGATAAGATGCACCTTACCTACCGCACGCCGATTCGCCCGTGGGTTCGGCTGCTGGCGTGCCGAATCAAGACGTCGCGCACAACTTCCAATTACCGTACACACACAACTTCTATTACACATATCAACCAGTTGAACAGCAAGCACGGTGCGCAAGCAAGCTATGCGTCAGCGATCAGTCGAAGGACGCAATGTTGAATGTTCTCGATGTTGTTCGATAACGTTCTCGAGTGCAGTGAACCTGAACACCGACTGCAAAGCTAGCGCAAACAGTCAAGATTCACCAAATGTCGAAGTAAATGGCATCTCGCACGATGTCACTGCGCTAATGCAACGATGTTTACAGATCCAGACCTAGCTCTAGCGAACAAGCCCGGGCGTGACACGAAAAGAGACCGATGAAGCCATGAAGAGAGTTCGCGAGCACATGGCAACGTTCGCCGTACGTTTCATTAGTTACACCGCTAACCGCGCAGTCGATCCATACCTGTCGATGACTCGAAATCACTTCTAATATCCTCTTGAAGAAACACACACATATAATGCCGTTCTGCCGAGCGTAACACGGCACTGAGGCTAAAAGATCGGTCACTTCTCAACACACGCTAGCAACGCGCCGGACGGTCTGGAAGGGACATGGCCGCCGCCACCCAATGTTGCCCGCGTGCAGCCTACCTTTGCGGTACTCTGATTTTCCAGTGACTCTAGTGCCAGTGTCTTTCTCGGATCATTGCTTGGTTGTATGTCACTTAGGTATGAAGAAACAGCGAAAGTCTTTTAAGTGGCAGTTATGGAAACTGAACGACTTATTACTAAATGATGAACAATTTATAGAAGCAGTACATAGAACTATTAAGGAAATGCTTACTGAAGAAACTGAAACTGTAGCAGAGAAATGGGAATGTTTAAAGCAGACGGTTAAAAGGAAAGCGCTGGACAGATCGAGCACTCTAAAATTCGAGGGGCAAATAAAAGAGAGAAGCCTGAATAAAACACTTCAGCAGCTGATAGCCCTCAAAAGCAATGAGCCGGGGACCTGTAAAGACGAGGTGCGCAATATAAAGGAAAAATTAGAACAGTACGACAAGGAGCGCTACAAAGGTGCCTTGGTGCGCGCATGTGCTAAAGAACTGGTGGCGGGAGAGACGCCCACTAAAAGAGCGCTTGGACTAGAAAAAGCCCAAGGTCGACGTAATCATGTCAATATGATTTATTGCAACGGGACACTTACTGTGAGCGATAATGAAACTATCGAACGCGCCTTTTTTGCACACTATCAATCACTTTTTGCATTTCAAAAAACTAATGTGGGCGGATTCAAAAAGTCGCCCGCATCTTCCCACGGGGGGAACTCGAGTAAATGCGTCGCAGAGTGGTGGGGGTATCGCGTGAATATTGCGTAATTGGGTATGGTTTAGGAATGCTTAATTGTTACACGATGCGCACACCAAGTACGACTTGAACGGCTCCAGCGTGCACGAAGTTCCGGGTCCGCAGCTCGCTTCAAATGCTTGCGTTCAGCGTCGTATGCTCGTCTCTTCGCAGCCTTGTCTTGTGCGTTGCTTGCTGTTGTTGACGCCGACGACGCTGAGGGTGGGGTAACGTTGTCTTCAACGAGTGGTGGGACGCTGATTGAAGGTACTGTTGCTTCCATCGCATCTACTCGAGTCAAGCAAAGCGTCAAGTCAAGCGAAAGCCAAGTAAAGACGCCCTTGACTGAATTCCGAACGCGCGCTCCGCCGCTTATTTACACACCGCCCGCGTTCGAGGAAGAGGAGGGAGGGAAGGAGGGAGGAGGGGAGGGGGGGAGGGTGGGAGGGAGAGGAGAGGCTTGCTGCCGGGACGAGACGAGCCGAGCATGCGCAGTGGGGGTGTGGGCTGCTAATCCATTGGCCTCTGCCCGCGGGGGTTCGAGTCCCACCCGCGTCGTGCATTTTGCATAATTTTTCCGGATAGGTTTTCTTAGATCGTCGCCGAAATGTACAAAATGCCTGACTACATGCTGCTGCAAGTACCGGCCAGGTGGCAGAGTAGGGATTCTACTTCTGGACACTGTCGTGAACGGCTGGGGAATGTTACGCTCGTCTGGGGTAGCGTCGGCGGTCATGTCCCGCCGCGGTAACCGGAATGCTGCTAGTGGAAACAAGAATGCTAAGTTATTTTGTGGATGCTTCCAACTGGTCGCATTATTTTAAATATTGTTTTAGATGCGAAGCACATTATGGCGGGGGCTTTGTCCCTCACTCCCGCGTCCCGCGGCGTCCACCCCCACTGCGCTTGTGCGTCCCCTCTCCCTCTCTCTCCTCATGAAATACGGAGTGGCGCGCGCGTTCCCTCCCCCATCTCCCCTCTCCTACGCTTCCCCCTCTCCTATAGGAATCCTCTACGGAGCGGCGCGCACGGCAGGTGATGCGACAGCTGCATACTCCGCCGGGGGTGCCACGGTAGTTCCGCGGTATGAAAACGACGGGGCGCGCGCGCCTCATTCTCTCTGCTGTCCAGTGCCGCGATGAGCGCTCGGGCCGCTGCCGCGAAACGGGAGCGGCGACGTGGCGATCTGGAACTTCGGGCTCGCGAAGCCGAAAGGAAACGTGAACGGCGGCAAGCGGACCCTGAACTCCGGGCTCGGGAAGCCGAATCAAAACGTCAACTTTGAGCGGCGGATCTCGAGGCGGCGCGGCAACGCGAAGCCGAATCGAAACGTCAACGTCGAGCGGCGTTGTCTCTCTTCTCTTATGCATTCTCATTCGTCCTCTCAATAAAATTACACCATCTCCCGCTCAAGCTAACCATCTCCCCGCTGCTTCGAATCCACACGTGGTTCCCTTTAGTGGGAGATGGTGTAATTTTTCTTCATTTGAATGTTCATGGAAAGCGATATCGTGTATAGGATATACGTGACGCACTTTAATATTTGGGCATGCTACCTGACATTGAAGCGTTAGGCGCATACCAAATAAATCATGTGTCAGCCGCAACGCTGAAGAACAACGAGGCCAAGAAGAAACTACTTTCGACAACTGAAGACTCTGTGAAGGAGTGGTGTTGCCTCATGGTTGATCCGAACAACCAGGGTAGACTAAAGATGCACTGGGTTGTTCATCATGTCGATGAAAAAGATGTACGGACGGCGTTCGCACCGTACGGCAACGTGACAGAAGTGACAGTGATACCGCATACTAGGCGTTTCCGATTAAGCGTGAACGACGCGGCTGATAAGCCTTCAGCTCAAAGCAGGCTACACGAAGGTAGACATCCTGCATGAGCTGCGTGTGGCAGGGGAGCTGACTTTGGTTGCTGCCTCCTGGAATAGCTCTGCTCTGCTTGCGATGTAAACGGACAGGCCATATCCGACGTGAATGTCTAGTACCATGATGCGCATCATGTAGATGTTTTGCCCATGCTGAGGAGGAGTGCGTAAGATCCTACGCGAAGGTTAAGGGGCCCTCTGCCTAAGATGATAAAGCAGAGCTGCAAATGAATGAATCAGAAGCCGTGGTACTAGTTGCAACTGCAAGGTCAAGAAACTTGAGGCTGTTAAATTTCCTCCGATACCATCGGCCAGTACCAACAAAACAGAAGAGCCTGTTGGCAAGCTCGTTAAACAATGTGTTCCGCTTCCTGTGCAGTCAAAGAATACGCGTATCAAATCAACGGAAAACATTGCCAGCTGTCGGCAAGCGCCCACAGAGAAACCTGATCATCACTTGGATGACATGGTGGATTTGAAGACCACCGTGTGGAAGAGACGCGCGACGAAATAGCAATAGAATACGGGATCCCAGCTGAGTCCATCACTGGCGAACCACCTCCAAAAGCAGCCCAAGTCTGCCGCATGTCCTTGAAGCCGAAACCCAACGTACCACCGGGCCGCCATACCTCGGGAGGCTCATAGCCTCCTGGTTCAGCGGGCCTTTAGTGCTATGGCCGGCGCTGCACACGCAAGAGCTGAGCAAGACCAAGCGGAAGGGGTTGAACCCCAGTGCCTTCACAGGCGTCACAGAACCCGTCACAGAACCCGTCACAGGCGCCTTGGGTTGAACCCAAGGCGCCTGTGACAACCACAAGGGCCAGCTATCAATGTACTCTTCGCCAAGTGTTAAGTGACAAGGTGAGCCCCATGCGGTCCGATTTTTATTCTCTATACATGACGCTAAGGATAAACAGAGAGAAAGCAAGAAGAGGAAAGGTAGGTAGGTTAATCATATGAGCGTCCGGTTTGCTGCCCTGCACCATGGCAATAAAGTGGAGATTAGAAAGAGAAAAACAGACGGAAGGAGAGCACTGCACGTACAAAGGGGTACAGTCAGTTATTGAGGCTGGATCTTCTCTGACCTGCATGGCTTCAGCGCTCTGACATTCGATTGGGGAATCGCGGCCTTTGAGAGGGCCGGTGATTACTGAAGCCCTGAAAACACTGGATCAAAAACCTCCAGCAGTTGTAGGGCTGTTGGGTCTGTCGGAGTATTCAGCTTATTCAAAAGCATGAGTATGGTGGTTTTTTTTTTATTAAATGTGTTTTAAATGTGTTTAAGGAGAGGATGGCGCCTATACATGGCTCCGACTACTCCTCTTCCCTTACTTATTAATTAGCGTCACGTACTTATAAATAAGAGTACAGTATTGTAAAAATCACTGACGGCAATGTTTTTTTTTTAAGGAATGTTCTCACGTCACGCATAATGTCCACGTGTCGGCAACAATGTTGACATACAAGAAACGTTCGCACTTTGCCGAAGGGTTCATCTCACAGTCCTTTGTATAATGCGATCACACAACAGTCACTGGGCCCTTGCCCGCACTTTAAACAGAGCTGTCTTGAATCACAAGAGGCAACGCGAAACATGTGACCAGACATTTGTAATTATTCTTCACAATGAGTATGGTGTCCAGAAGAGATCGAAATATTGCAGCAATGTCCTAGTCTTTCGCAGGCAAGTCGTGGGGAACCAGAGCTGTCGTTGACTCGGTCAATGTCTGCTGCGACCATTGGAGTTGCTGTGGATTGTAAAGGGGCTTTGGCTGTGACTCTGGCTGCAACCTTGCAGCCAGAGCTGCAGCTTTGGTAATGCCGGCCATGCTTCAGTGTAGGAATCGACTCGGATGTGTCTTGTCTAGGAAGCAAAGGGGGAGGTGTCACCTGTGAACTGCGCTTCACAGAGTTCCTTGAACGGCTTCGGGAGCGTCGTTTTCTGACGACAGTAACAGCTTCTCGACGAGACGAACGGCCTCACACCACCTGTTTTAGGTTCTCTTTTTCCTTCTGTTTCTTGGGGCAGTCATTTGACGAAGCGTCATGGGACCTGAGGCAATTGCGGCACTTGAGGACCATGGCAGCGCAGGACTAGACACGCTAATTGTACGAGGCCTATCTCCAAAACGCCGACAATATCAAGTAAATAGGCTGTTGTTGGAAAATTATATTGATATCTTAGCGATTCAACAAACCAAAGTGGAAAGCCAGGCTCAGACGAACCGCATGGTGAAACCCTTTACCGCACGATATCGCATATGTTTATGTCGCGCAGTAAGGTCATCTGGCGGGTATGACTTGTTATTGCGCAGCTGCCTTCTCATAACAGTAGAAACTGTAATTGTGTTTAAAAGTGGGTGGTTAGTTGCGCACTATTTTTCATACTCTGATTTGAAGTGGTGGGCTATATGCTTGTACGCACCGAACAGAGAAGCTCAGAGCTTACTTTTTTTCAAAAGCGTTTATCATATTTAGATTGTGAAAGAATCATTCTGTTTCTTGGTGACTTCAATTGTGTACGTGCCGCAGCTGATAGAGTGCAGAACGAACCTGTACGTACATGACCGCAGTAGCACTAAACTAAGCGCGATAGTTAAAGATATTGTTTAGGGTTTAGAAGATATTGGTGACATTCTGGCTAAGGGAAGCCGAGCTCAGTCCACGCATTTCCTAGATGCAAGCCAAGCACCCCTAGAGAGAGTATACGTGTCTGTAAATATATATGGTGCCGTTGTGCCAAGATTACAACGTAAGGCATGAGTCTTTTAGCGATCATAGCTTGGTAATGTTTTTCTTAGGAGTAAAACACAAAGACCCGTCGTTTAGTTGGGCGCTTTGGAAACTTAACGGCAAGCTCCTACAGGACGATGATTTTCTGAGCAAAGCAAAAGGAAACATCGAAACACTTCTGTCTAAAACCTATCGTTTTGTCGCTGAATGGGACGTCTTCAAGCAAGAGACCAAAATATGTGGCATCGAAAGAGCATGCACAATGCGCCGAAACGAAAGAAAAGAAGAATACGCACTTCGAAGACAATTTGACTATTTGTTGAATTCACAAGATACACAACCAGGAGCATTAAGTAATTAAACTAAAGATGTAAAGAGTAAACTGGAAGCCATAGATGTTGACAGATATAGAGGAGCCATTGTTCGTACACGTAGTGAAAGATTCTTGTTGGGGGTTGCGCTGTTAAACATGAAATAAAAGAAATAGAATATGGGGGTGCTATTACAAACGACAAACGGACAATTGAACTCGCTTTTGTGCAATACTTCAAAAACCTGTTGGGGAATCAAATTAGCACTGCAACAGGCTTTGAAAATGAGTACTTTCATTTAGTGCCTACGTTAGAAAATGATGCGAAGACTTGTCTATACGCACCTATTACTGTACGTGAAATTGAAGATGCAATCCATGATTTAAAAGTAGGGAGATCTCCTGGCCCTGATGGTCTGATAAGTTCCTTTTATAAGGCCTTTAAAGGGCAACTTGCAGAGGCCCTGCATCGTGTGATAACTGAAGCGTACAAGGAAAATGTAGGGCCACCATCTTTTAAATCTCCGCATACTGTACTAATCCCGATGTCGGACGACCCAGCAGAGCTCCTGTCAGTTGCGTTCTACAGACCAATATGTTTAGGAAATGCCGATTACAAAATATATATGAAAGTGCTGGCCAGAAGATTGCGAACTGTTGTCATAGCTTTGGTGGGAACGCACCAAACGCGTGGAAATAAGGGACACTCGATTTTTACTAACATTCATGTGACAAGAAGTGCACTAGAATACTGTGATGATTGTTCAGAACGGCGAGCTATGTTACAGCTTGATCTGGAGAAAGCGTTTGATCGCGTTTCCCATGAAATCTTTTTCAGCCTTCTGGAACATCTTAATCTGGAATCTGTAGTAACCGATGGAGTGAAAATGTGCGACAGTAACGTTCAGCGAGCCTTATTGTAAACAATATTGTTACCGAAAGTTTCAAGATTAAATGCAGTATCAGACGAGGCTGCCGTTTGTCATCATTATTGTTCAAAATCTTTCTCGAGCCATTATGTTTCAAAATACTTGGTAATGAGAGAATTCATGGCTTCAAATTGTTAACAAACGAAGTGAAAGTGCTATGTGACGCTGATGACATAGCTGTTTTCTGTGCCGATAAGGAAAGCATAAATTAAAGCGTAAAAGGAGCTGGGTTATATTGCACAGTTACAGGAAGTGATATCAAGTGGATCAAATAATGGGTTTCTGGCATGAACCGTGGGAAAACACGCCACATTACTATGCAAAGATGACATGTACTACCACACCGGTCAGATATCTAGGCGTGCCTTTAGAACACTATCGTGATACGACGCAACACTGGAATGAGGAAACAAAGCGTGCTAAGGAATGAAACGATAAATGGGGTGGGTGGGACTTCTCTCTATTCACTAGGGCTTCAGTTTGCAACGTTTTTCTAGTAGCTAAAGTTTGGTATGTTCTTCAAGTGCATTGTATGTCTCGGGTCGTGTTTATTTTAGATTGCTGGAATGAAATATTCCTGCGGGATGTCTTGCAGACGGCCCTCAAAAAAGCGCTCCCTGTATCGCCCTACGGCATGCGTTTTCTTCCTGTAGAAAATGAAAATGGAGCACGCTACGACATGATCATGGCTCCGACCCTACACGGCTTATGGAAAACTTGTATGGCTGTACGAAATGTTGATGTAGATGCCAGGCCCGCCAGAGAATCAGCGAGATATGTATAAATTACAATGCCAATCACCAGATTGGCTACCTGTATTGGATATTTTAGTAACGTTACAACCTTTTTAATGGTTAAGTAGAGGTTGTATATGCAGGCTAATTATTCTTAGTTCTGTTGGCTCCACAGTATGATGAATTTTATGCATTATTGATAATCCGGCAATAAAAAACGCCAGGCCTGCGCTGAAACCGCAGCACAGTCACAGCGAAAGCTGGAAGAGCGGCGTTTCTAGAGCCCGTTAAGCTCTCTTGGGGCTACAATACAAGTACACTAGAAAGGTACCCACTACGTCATAAATCACAATTTTTGTGAAGTTGGGAAGCACCTACTAAGCCATTATTCGTCATTCTGCGGAGAAGCGAGGCACCAGCTCTGTAAGGCATTATGTGCACTTTGTTGACGCGACGACTGATGACGATGAAGAATTATGGCTCCCCCGCAGGGGCGTCTGCGCAAGCAGGCGTTTGGTGTGTAGCGACACCACGGACCCGAGCTAACGGGGGGGTTTCGACCCCCTCCCACGCCTCGCCGTGCGTGGCTTTGCCGTGTCCGGGGAAACGGGGATCCTGGGGGTTGAGCCGACGCCGGGTGATTGGACCTTTAAGGCCCCCCGGCAGAGGCAACACACCCCTTTGGCCCCGGCTTCACGTAGACGGCACCCCTGGGCTGACCCACCCAGGGGAAATCGGCAGTCGCCTTTTCCTGTCTCTCTCTCCCCTCATCTTCGTCTTTTCCTCACACTTTTCATCTGTCCTGTCCTCTCCTATCTTCTGTTTACTTCAAATTTTCATGGCGGCAAGGGTTAACCTTGTGTGGATGACCAGTCTTGGCTCACCATATGTGGTTATAGCGGTGGTGTACAGCTGGCGCTGGCAGACTTGTCCTCGCACATTTCCTGTCGCGTCCCCTTGTTGGGCTCGGTGGTGGGTGGTTGGCACCGCCGCCGAAACATAACGCGAATGCTATGTTAAGCACATCTTTTTCGAAATCCGATCGTACCCTGAAAAGGGTACGGACCGAAGCACCTCTCCAACTCTTTTCAAAGACACACGAACACTTTCCGAAGTACCACGTTATTCACAGTGAGCAGTCAGACGAAAAAGCGAGAACGATCTCACCCTTTTTGGTGGCAAGAAGCTTAACTGAAAAACTGGGACCTGGTTACAAGGCATCTAAGATGGCTAGTGGCGATCTGCTCCTTGAGCTCAAAGACAGAAAGCAATATGAAAACCTCTCTCAGCTCACATCATTTGGAAGTATCCCTGTAACAGTCACCCCACATAGGTCCATGAACACCGTTCGTGGTGTCGTCTCAGATGAGGATCTGTTGAACATCTCCGAAACTGAACTTCTTGAAGGATGGAAACAGCAAAACGTCGTCAATGTACAAAGAATTAAAATAAGAAGGGACAACCAAGAGAAGGTAACCAAGCACCTAATACTAACATTCGGATCTAGCGAGCTTCCAGAAACTATAGAAACAGGCTACACAAAACTGAGAGTCCGTCCATACATTCCAAACCCACGAAGATGTTTTAACTGTCAAAGGTACGGCCATAGCTCTCTAACCTGCAAAGGACAACCCACTTGTGCCAGGTGTGCCTCTAAAGACCACATGTCAGACAAATGTGAGGCTGCAGCTCACTGTGTGAACTGCGGTGATGACCACCCAGCGTACTCACGGTCCTGTGCTGTGTGGAAGAAAGAAAAAGACATTATTTCATTGAAAGTCAGAGAAAATATTTCTTTTAGGGAAGCCAGAAAGAGATGCTTACCATTCCATGGCACGACTTATGCCGATGCGGCGCGTCAGGGGGCAGCGTCGCACCGGCCTCCGCCACTTGCCCTGCCCGCGCTGAGCGGACCATCGGCTGTGGCACCTGCCCCCAAGGCGGCAGTAGCTCAGGCTACTCCGCCAACTCGCGAACAGAGCCCGGCGACTCCAGGGTCATCGGGTCTCAAGGCCTCGTCTCACCAGGCGAGGCCCGAAAACCGAACTGCCAGCTCGCGGATGCGGGCATCCAGTGCCTCGCAAGAGGCAATGGACACGACGTCGGCACCTCAGGTGCCTAAAGAACGGCGCGGTTCTTCCGACCGTGCCAAGAAAACAAAACAACTCATCAGGGGGCCGGACGGCGGTCCTGCCTCTTGAAAGAGAAAACAATGCACGTGAACACTCACCACTTTCTTACAGTACACGCAGCACCATTTCATATTTAATATGGAGCCACATATAATACAATGGAACATAAGAGGCCTTCTTAAAAACCTCGATGATATACAGGAACTTATCCACAACCTTAGTCCAAAAGTGCTGTGTGTACAGGAGACACACTTAAAATCTAAGCACACTAATTTTCTCCGCCCTTACACCATTTTCCGAAAGGACCGCGATGATGCTGCGGCGTCATCAGGTGGCGTAGCCATTATAGTAGACAGAAGTGTAGCGTGTGCACAACTAGAGCTTCAAACAACCATTGAGGCAGTTGCCATCCGAGCCGTCCTTTTAAATAAACTAATGACCATTTGCTCACTCTACATACCACCACACTTTCCGCTCCACAAACAGGACCTAGAATTATTAATCGGTGAGCTACCAGAGCCCTATTTGATTCTTGGGGACTTTAATGCACACAATGTCCTGTGGGGCGACTCTCGCTGTGACGCCCGAGGACGTGTTATTGAACAGCTTCTTTTCACCTCTAAATTATGTCTCTTGAACACGAATGAGCCCACGTATTTTAGCCTCGCAAACAAATCATACTCCGCCATAGACCTTAGCATTTCATCGCCCTCGCTTTTAACCTATTTTAAATGGAATGTTTTTAAAAACCCTTACGGAAGTGACCATTTCCCGATCATCCTGAGTGCACCAACTGAAAACGAACCTATTCCGCAGGCGCCTCAGTGGAAGGCTGACTCAGCCGATTGGGAACTTTACCAAACCCTGACGCACCTGTCATGGGCTGACATATCTGCTCTAAGCATAGAAGACGCCGTAAAGTACTTTACAGCTTTTTTAGTTGATGCCGCTTCCAAGTGTGTTCCTGAAGCGAGCGGTGCAGGATCAAGACGCCGGGTTCCTTGGTGGAACGATGAATGCAGAAAAGCGCGAAGAAAGCAAAACAAAGCATGGGGTATGCTACGCGAATCTCCAACAGCAGAAAACCTCGAACACTTCAAGCTTGTCAAATCACAGGGAAGGAGAACGCGCCGACAAGCACGGCGAGAGAGTTGGGCAAAATTTATAACAAGTATCAACTCCTACACAGACGAGGGGAAAGTATGGAACAAGGTAAAAAGAGTTAAAGGCCAACAAACATGCTCACTGCCCCTGGTAAACACCCAAGGAGAAAGCTTGGAAGACCAAGCTAATTTTCTGGGCGCACACTTCCAACACATATCCAGTTCATCACACTACTCTGATACATTCCAAAGGTACAAAGCACAAATGGAACAACAAAAGTTAGAACGAAAATGTACAAAAAACGAAGCATATAATCAACCATTCTGCTTAGCAGAACTTCTGGCATCACTAAACAGCTGCACTAAGTCTGCTCCTGGTTCCGATCGAGTCATATATGAGATGCTGAAACACCTGCCCTCCGAAACACAGAAAACCCTCCTTTCCTTATACAATGTTATATGGACCTCTGGAGAGATGCCCTCTACTTGGAAGGAGGCCATAGTCATTCCAATCCTAAAACAGGGAAAGGATCCATCCTGTGTTTCCAGCTACCGACCTATAGCATTAACAAGTTGCCTATGCAAAGTGTTTGAGAATATGATTAACTGCCGCTTAACACATTTCTTAGAATCAAACAAGCTGCTTGATCCATATCAGTGCGGCTTCCGAGAAGGTCGATCCACCACTGACCACCTCGTACGTATTGAGTCACAAATTCGCGAGGCTTTTGTCCACAGACAATTCTTTCTCTCAGTATTCCTCGACATGGAAAAGGCATATGACACGACATGGCGCTTTGGAATACTGAGAGACCTCTCACACTTAGGCATACGTGGCCGGATGTTAAATATAATCGAAAGTTATTTGTCGAACCGCACATTCCGTGTTCGTGTGGGCAATGCGCTGTCACGACCGTTCGTGCAGGAAACGGGCGTACCACAAGGTGGTGTGCTTAGCTGTACGCTTTTCATTATAAAAATGAACTCGTTACATCTTTCCATCCCAAGAACCATGTTTTATTGTACATATGTGGACGATATCCAGATAGCATTCAGATCATGCAATTTAGCGATTTGTGAGCGGCAGGTCCAGCTTGGGCTGAACAAGGTGTCGAAATGGGCAGATGAGAACGGATTCCGCTTAAATCCACAAAAGAGCACCTGTGTTCTCTTCTCTAGAATTAGAGGCCTCCACCCGAATCCCGAAATTGACCTGCATGGTCAACAGCTACCTGTAGAGGCGGAGCATAAATTTCTAGGACTAATACTCGACTACAAGCTCACATTTATACCACACATCAAGTACATAAAAAACAAATGTATAAAAACAATGAATATCCTAAAACTACTGTCACGCACTGCGTGGGGTAGTGACAGGAAGTGCCTGATGAATCTCTATAGAAGCCTCATCCGCACGCGCCTCGATTACGGGGCCGTTGTTTATCACTCCGCGACACCAAGCGCATTGAAGATGCTTGATCCTGTCCACCACCTGGGCATTCGCCTTTCGACGGGTGCTTTTCGGACAAGCCCGGTAGAAAGCCTGTATGTGGAATCCAATGAGTGGTCACTCCACTTGCAGAGATCCTACATGACTTTCGCATATTTTCTCAAGGTGAACGCGAACAACGAACACCCCTCACACTCCACTATCAATGATCTGTCCAGTTGTGCCCTCTTTAAGAATCGTCCGGCGGTGAGACATCCCTACTCACTTCGTGTGAGGGGCCTGGCTGAGGAAATTGATGTGCCACTTCTTGAACACCGTCTGATGGCTCCCGCTGTGCATCTCCCGCCGGGGCAGTGGCAGGTTCTAGATTGTGATACATCCTTCGAGGAAGTTACAAAGCACGCACCTATCGCACATATCCGAACGTACTTCCTCGAACTGCAGCACAAGTACACTTGTCCGGAATTTTTCACCGATGCTTCGAAGTCTCACAGTGGTGTGTCCTATGCAGCGGTCGGCCCATCGTTTTCGGATGCCGGCGCTTTGCACCCGAATACAAGTATCTTTACAGCTGAGGCTTATGCGATATGTGTGGCTGTTAAACGCATTAGACATTTAAAACTACAAAATGCAGTTATATACACGGACTCCCTAAGCGTCGTAAAGGCTTTGAAAACATTGAAAAGGCATAAAAATCCTGTCCTAGTCTCACTTTTCTCACTGTTATGCACTGTCTATGCACTCGGACAGCACGTCGTGGTGTGCTGGGTGCCAGGGCACCGCGAGATTCAAGGAAACGTGTTGGCGGACCAATTAGCTGCATCCGCCCACGACAACGCTGCCGATACATCTATAGCTGTCCCTGTTCTAGACCTAAAACCGTTCCTAAACGAAAGCTCAGAGCTTACTGGCAACGCTTATGGGACAGTGAAACACAAAATAAATTGCACTTGGTGAAGCCATACCTAGGACACTGGCCACCCATATCAAAAACACGTCGTACAGATGTCACATTTTGCAGACTTAGAATAGGACACACACACAGCACACACGCACACCTTCTCTTCGGAGGCGACCCACCGAGGTGCGATAGATGTGGTGGGCCACTAACTGTGCTGCACATACTCGTACAATGCTCAGGACTGGAGTCTTACAGGAAAAAACACTTTGCGTTATTATACCAACAACGCATACCACTTCATCCATCAATGCTAATAGGAAATGAACCTCTTTTCAAACATGGAGCTCTATTAGAATTTCTAAAAGATGTAGGAACTTTTAACGTTATATGCCCAGGGACTCCGTAGCACGGCCTCTCAGCAGAGGCTGCTGCTGCGGTATGTAAAATTGAGAAAGCACTGACCTCCCAGCCCTTGGAGTCAAGGGTATCGACGAGGTAGCAGTGCTAATGCCACGCTTTGTCACTTTATTACCATGATCGCTTATCACTCATCTTAATCACGCATGTTTCACGTCACTTCCATGATTTTAACGATTATATATTTTTACGCACCTTTAGTGCGCAGAATTTTAGGCCCTTATACAGCCACTAAACACCATCACTGATCACATCGTCTGTCCTATGACCTGGCGCTCTTTGGCCATCATTGGCCCTTGCGCCATTAAATACCATATATCATCATCAAGAATTATGGCTCAGCCCTTTGTAATGGGTTGGAATCTTTAAACGGCCCACCAGTTATGTAATTTGCATTGAGTGACGCCCGGTCGCTATTTCCCTCTCCCGTCATGCTGTATAACATACGTTGACGTGGGAAAGAGACGGGGGGGTGGGGCGCGAAGAAGTTTACTGAGACCCCGAGGAAATGGATCATGCGCTAATGGGCTTCCTTGACAACCAATACAAGTGCACTTGCGAGGAACCCACTACGCTATAAATCATTGTAATTTTACTGAGACCCCGAAGAAGTGGATCATGCGCTTATCGGCTTCCTTGGCAACCAATACAAGTGCACTTGCGAGGAACCCACTACGCTATAAATCATTGTAATTTTTGAGAAGTAGGGCAGCAGGCACTGTGCCATTTTTCGTCATTCTACGGAGAGCGTTGGTACCGGCTAAACCCATGTAAGGCATTATGCGCACTTTGTTGATGCTGTGCCTGATGACGATGAAGAATTATGGCAGAGTCCTTTGTAATGGGTTGGAAGCTTTCAACAACCTACTCGTTGCGCAATTCGCATTGTGTGACGCCTGCTTACAGAATTCGCATTGTGCGACACTTGGTGCTTATTTTACTCTTCTACCACGCTATATTGCATATGCTAATGTGGTTCCTTCCCGACATGAAGCCTGTATAGGACCTTTTTGCAAAGCAGTTTCAAGCACCGGCATGGCTCAGAGGTTGAATACTGGGCTCCCACGCAGAGGGCCCAGGTTCGAACCTCGTTCCATCCTGGAATTTTTTCTTATTTAGTTTTTTTTCTTATTTCGAGCGATACTGGTTACGGACACCGGCGGCGGCGGCGGCGGCGGCGGCGGCGGACAACTACGGCGCCAAAAACGGCCGGTGAAATGATCTCATAACAGCTTTCGCTGTAAAAAAAGGTATGGCATCCGTTTTCTGCATGTCATAAGCGTAAGGGGTGTGCCCTACGATACGTTCATGGCACTGGTTCTCCACAGTGTGTGGAGAACACGATACGGACATACGAGCGCTATGGGACGGGGACATAGACAAGAGGCACACAGGACAGGCGCTCAGGCATACCAGGACAGGGCAGGCATACCATATTCACAAGTCTGGTGATAAGTGTGTCAGTGTACCTTCTATCACACTCTGTGACAAGGAAGTCGCCTTCCTAGAAGGTTATTTATAAGCTTCCATTCTTTGGCGTAGATGTTTTGTGCTGTTGTATTTGTTTATAGGGTTGAGTGGGTAATTTTTTTTTTAATACTTCGTTTACCACTGTTTTCTGACGCAGCTCCTTGTTGTTTAAGCATTGTTAATGACCTATTGTTTTCTTATGGTTTTTGACGCGGATCTTATGTGTTCAAGTTTTGTTTTTGGTTTTTATGGTGTTAGGGAAAAATTGTTTATTTTACTTACGCGGCTCGTGGTTAGGTTTTTTAGGAGTTCCGTTGAGCATATGTGCAGAGTCTGTAGCCCACATTTCCTTTTTTTTTGTCCGATGGTGGGGTAGTTTGTTTCCACATTGCTAGGCTGGTTCGTTGACGGCCTGTTCGGTTTTGATGGCGCTTGCTTCCTTTTGGGTTTCGATGTTAAGGCTTGTTGATTTTGATGTTAAGGTTTCTTGGGTGCGCATGCGCCTTTCCAGGTATATATTTTTTAAATGCAAGTGTGTCGCGGTCTTCAATATCGGACGTTTTCTAACGCCTTTGAGCGGTAGGAACTTGATTCGGCGTGGTGCGTGGCCATGACGCGATTTTTTGGTGAGGTCTTGGCACTTTTGTTATCGGGTGGATGATTCACAATTGTTATCGCCCTTGCTGGTTGCTTGTATAAATTTTACATGTCTGCTCAATAAACCTCAGTTGAAAGTTGAGCGCCTGTCCTGTGTGCCTCTTGTCTATGTCCCCGTCCCATAGCGCTCGTATGTCCGTATCATGTATGAACCAACTTGCCCAAACACAAGTCTTGTGGAGAACACGGATGGCAGTGCGAAACGCAGACGTGAATCCCCGGCCTCCTCCAGAGCATTTTATTGAAAGTGTACAATATTTGATGACTGCATACCAATCACAAAATGATAAGCAGAGTGGTTCCCCTGCTTGGATGAATTGGTTGGCCTGAAACGTCTGCCTATTTAACTCCCATGTGCTGAAAGTTGGGGCAGCACTTTTATATGTGCCACTGCAGTATATTTTTAGATGCGAAGCATCTTATGGCGGAGTTCAATCCGGTGGTGGTGGTGGTGCGCGGCGTGATCACCCTTACTGCGCATGCGCATAACCCTCTCCACACACCTCCTCCCCACTGCCCTCTCCCCTTCCCATCTCCGCTCCCCATCTCCTGCGCAACGTCGCGATGAGTGCCAGCGCATGCGCGTCCCCTCCCCTCTCTCTCCCCTCTCCCATGCTCCCCCCCCCCCCTCGCGCGCCTGTCGACCGCGTTCCCCGCTCGCCCTGTGAGAATTAAGGGCCAGGCTAGAGGGAAGACACGACGCGCGTAGCGTTCCTCTTCGCGTTCCACGACGCGAGGTCGGTAGCATGCCCAACGAACGCCAACGAAACGCGATCGTGCAAGTGCTTCGGCTTCGCATCGCCTCATGGTCTTCTTTAGCGGGAGATGGTATAATTTTTATATGTTGATTTCTAGTTCGTTTGCTAAGCAGGCAATAAAGAAAAAAAAGAGTGAGGTGGCCGAGTGCTTGAGGCGATGGACTACTAATCCGTTGGGCTCTGCCCACGTGGGTTTGAGTTCCACCCTCGTCATTCATTTTGCTTAATTTTTCCTGATATGTTTTGTTATTTAGTCTCCTAGATGTACAAATGCCTGACTACATGCGAAAACGTATGGAAGTACCGGTGAGGTGGCTGAGCGGTTGAGGCGATGGACTACTAATCCATTGGGCTCTACCCGCGTGGGTTCGAGTCCCACCCTCGTCGTTCATTTTGCATAATTATCCTGATAGGTTTTCTTAATAAATCGCTTAGATGCACAAGTGCCTGACTACATGCCAGAACTAAATTGTTGAAAGTCTGCGCCCTGTGCGTTACGTCGTCTCTTCTTGTGTCCGCGTCCTTTATGCGCAACGTTTCGTATACCCACTAATGGCAAACCAACAGGCCCAAATTGCAACCTTGGTTCAGGAATAACTCCCCCCTTTGTGCGAATTGTTGCGACTGAAGCATTTATATTGAAATGCTGCTCTGGAGACTGCACGTAGCCATGGCTGTCGAAGAGCGTGTCGCGTTAAAGAGATCAAGAAAATGTTTGTTGCCATTGAAAAAAATAGACAGGCCCTCGATGAAGTGCAGGATGCGCCTTGGGGATATATCTAGCGTATATCTCTGATGTCGATCGCCGCTTACGCAGCGGAATTGTCTCTAAGAGGCTGTTTGCCACATGCTCGCGCCTCCCGGAAGCTTTTGCGGTTGACATACAATTGTCTGACTACATGCCAAAGTTACTTGAAATTGAAACGTTCATTTCGCGACGCGCAAGTGAAAGGACGTGTTATCATGTGCTACGTTGGGACGGTGACAGTGGCTGTGCCAAGCCGCGGAAATGGGATGGATGGTACTTCTTTTGAAGATTACCAAGTGGAACGTTCCATCGCGATTGCCTACTGGTTTGTGTGTTTTCGATGTGGTTTTTCTACACGCTGTCTTAAAAGCTCGACCGTTCCGCGCGGAGGATTTACGTGACCTGTTGATCCTCCTGAGATTGCTTCCTGAGGTCGTTGCCCTAGGAGCGTTCCAGATGAATCGTGTGTGGTTGGCGACATTTAAAATTGCGTAAGTCACGGAAAAACTTTTGTCTCTCGGTGATTTCAAGATAAAGGAGCAACGCCGTCTTGTGGTGGACTCGGGAAGTCCGGGCGTTCGCGTCAAGCATTTTTTCCTGCTATACAACCTGTTGATAACGAGGAAGTTTGTGCGGCACTAAGCCCGTGTGGAAAAGTGGCAGAAGTTATCTGAGAGTGGTGGCGCAAACGAGCTTGTGCCATATTGCGTGGAATAGCTTTTTTTGTTGTTGATTGAGTAATGAATTTGCGTACAACTGTTGCGTAACGTGAGTGAGTGAGTCTTGCTGTGCCCGTCTATTCGTCACAAGACAATGATCACTACGGAAACAGCTTGCCTTGCGTATTGCCGCTATTAATATCATGGGCTTATCAGGACGTAGGAAGCAATACCAACTGCAAGGGCTTAGCATTAATAAAGATTTGGACATTGCTGAAATGCTGGAACCGAAGAATGAAAGGAAGGAGAGACGGGCAGAATGGCAGAGCTTTTCATGTCGCGCTATTTTCTTTGCGCGTCTCATGCTGCTAGAAGAGCTGGCGGTTGTGCGCTCTTTATTGGGAAAAGCTTAGGCATAATAGATGAGTGCTACAACGGATTGCATGGGGGCCGTAATTGTGCGTGATGTAATGTTTTGCTTAGTGAGTTGGCGCAGGCACGTAGGCAAGGAGGGGGGAGGGGCAGAGGCCCCCCCCCCCCGAAATTCGTTCAGCCTTCTATATTACCGGGAAACTTTTTTAGGGGCGAAGCTCCTAAAGCCGTGGGTCTGTACATGCATGTATTTCGTGGTACGTGACCGCCTAGTTCTATGAAGTGCACTTGCGAGCAACCCACTACGCTATAAATCATAATTTTAGGGGCGAAGTGCATTTGCGAGGAACCCACTACGCTATAAATCATCATAATTTTAAGTGCACATGCGAGGAACCCACTACGCTCTACTTCCTAAAGCCGTGGATCTGTACATGCATGTCTTTCGTGGTACGTGACCGCCTAGTTCTATGAAGTGCACTTGCGAGTCTTACGAGTTGCGAGTTCTATGAAGTGAACTTGCGAGTCTTACGTCTTTCTTTATGATGTAATGGGCGAACTTACACGGGAGAGTTACGGTTTTACCGATGATCTCCCCTCTCGGGCTTCGCCCCACTCATCATCATTCATTCCGTGAATATGGCGTGATTTTTTTTTCTTTTTGCCATGGGACGACTTTCTTTCGAACAATTAGGCCTTGGGCCCTCCCCCGAAAAAAAAAAAATCCTGGCTACGTGCCTGAGTTGGCGGATTATTTGCCTGCACGTGTTGAATGGTATGAATGAACGAAATGTATTCTCTTAGGATCGTATAAGGGTTGAAGGGGCATTGTTATAGTGGATGACTTCAACTGCGTATGTAACGTCGAGGATTGAAAGCGGGGGCCACCTAGTTATGACGCTAGTTCCAAGTTTCACTCTAGAAGTGCAGAAGAGTGATAACTAGCAGATTTGGGTTATGTATTTGCAAAGACTGGTGTTTCTAAATTTACACACTACCAGCCAACCACGCGAGGTTAGACCGCATTTATCAATTTGCAGAAATATTATCAGATTGCAGTGACATTACAGTGCATATGATGTCTCAAGTGTGTCATTTAGTAAACACAGAGTAGTTCAAGTTTCGAGGCGACCCAAGAAATCTTCAAGGTTTAACTAGAAGCTATGGAAACTTAACTCTAAGTTTCTTGAAGATCAATTATTCGTTAGCAAAGTAAAGGAGGATATGAAGGCATGCCACGAAACACCTAATACGAGTTATGCTGAAGCGTGGTAATGTTCTAAGGAACCAATCCAGTTAGATGCCATCGAGAGATCGTGCACCCTAAGACAGAAAGAAAAAATAAAAGACAAGTAGCTTCAAGCTCAGATTTTCTTTTGAGCACGGAAAGCAGCAATCCCGGTAGTTTAGCGGCAG
Organism: Rhipicephalus sanguineus; assembly: GCF_013339695.2. Classification (NCBI taxonomy): domain Eukaryota; kingdom Metazoa; phylum Arthropoda; class Arachnida; order Ixodida; family Ixodidae; genus Rhipicephalus; species Rhipicephalus sanguineus. The sequence continues at coordinate 109,917,597 of NC_051176.1, read as the reverse complement.
CAGTGCGGCACGAAAGAGCTGAAATGGAACGCTATGACGTTGAAAAATTCAAAGGAGCCATTTTCGCGCACGCGCAGCGAAAGCTCTGGCGTGGCGAGGTAACCACGAAGCGGTCAATTTCTGACGAGAAGTGTCTTGCTGCACTAAGCGAGATAAATGCCACAACATGTCAGAATCATGCCACTTGGGAGAAAGAAACTGTTGCGCGTGCTTTATCAAGAATATTACGAAGTAATATCCGTTTGCGAATCGTTCAATGAGGATTTCTTCAAGCAAGTCCCTAGGCTAGACGAAGTCGAGGGAGGGAAGTTGGAGACCCCCACTATAGTGTTGTGGAAATAGGACAAGCAGTCGACAAATTGAGCAAAAGAATATCGCCAGGCCGAAATGGTCTTACAGCAACCTCTTATAATATTTTCGAGCAAGAAATGGCTGGTATCTTGCAGGACGTAATAAAAGCGGCGTATGATAAGCAGCTGCTACCACCTTTTTTTCCCCCAATACTATCGTACTGTACCAATCCTAAAGGCGAGCTACCCTGAAACATTACCCGCACGAACGTATCACCTGATCCAGCCTGATGAACAAGGGCTACAAGATTTTTGCGAAGCTACAAACAAGTAGGCTGCAAAATACAGTGCGACAACTGGTAGGACCCCAAAGAAGTGGGGGATAAAGGGCATAGCAAGGGTGGATCTTTGGCCTTGTTGGTGCGACATATGCATAACGTTAAGCGCAGTACTGAATTGACGAGGACGGGACAGGGAGTGAGTCACTCCCTGTGTGTGTGTCACTCCCTGTCCGGTCCTCGTCAATTCAGTACTGCGCTTAACGTTATGGATAAAGGGCAGACCGCAGACCTGTAAACGTATTCGTGCTGCAAGGACAATCGTCGAATACTGTGACGCCTTCTCAAAAAAAGTAGCCATGGTACAGCTCGAAAAGCTTTCTACACATTGTCGCATGAAATTCTGCATCTAGTCTGGGAACACGCCAATTCATGTTTCATAGTATTAGAAGGCGTAAGTATGTGCTCCCGTAACGCCTCCACTCAAATTGTGGTCAATGAAACACTGATCCTGTATAATGGCATCATGACTGGTGTAAAATAAAGGTTTGCTCTTTCACCTCTTCTTCTGCAGTACTTTTAGAGCGGTTTTGTCTAAGCGAGATCTGAAATGATATCAGAGGATTTTGGATAGACACAGCGAAATAAAGGCCTTGGCGTACGCGGACAGTATTGCCATTTTCTGTAAATATAAGCCCAGTGTTATCAAGGCGGTTGAAGTGACCACAACGTTTTGTAAGATGACAGGTAGCGCTATAAATTAGGACAAGTCTCTGGAAATATGGCATGGAAGCTGGGAGGATACTCCAATGGTCTTTGGAAAGGTGACGTGGTCCATGACACGAACGAAATACCAAAGAGTACCACCAAGTCATTACAGACATGAAGGAATATTGGTAGCAAGGAATCGAATAACAGAGCTGAGCTAGTTGGTAAGTATTCAAGTTAAAGAGACAGGGCGTGCAAACACGGACACAAGAGAGAACTCAAGACGCCACAAACGCTGACTATCAACTGAAAAGGCGCACAACGGCGGAAGAGAAAGAAGGTACGAAAACTTATCTGCGCATGCCCAAGCAATAGGCGAACCTATCAATCCGGCACGCGTGGTGGTCTACGTGAGAGATAACTATTCAGACACTTGATTTCTTCTTTGTGCAGGCTAATCGATGGTTGGCTCACGCATGCGCTACCGCTATTATCGATATGCCAGGCCTCAACCATTAAACGCGTTTCTTCATTCCTGTGCCCGTACAAAATCACACATTCATCGAAATTTGGCGTGCGCTTACACTCTCGAGAATGTAAAAATAGATTAGATGGTGAGCCTCCGGTTAGCGATATCTTATCTTCCATTAATCTCCGGTTAACACAGCGACCCGTTTGCCGTACGTAGAAGCGGCCGCAGCTAAACGGAATTTTATGCGCCACGCACGTACGGCAATCAGTAAAGAGAAACTGAGGGTGAAACTTCGGAAGCTTCAACCATGTAAGAGGAAGATTTTTTTCTATTTTACCGCCAAATAACTTACTTGTCCTTGGAGGAGCTGTCGTAGATGATAGTCACTGCAAAACCCTAGCCTTGGGTCCAAAATATTGATTTAAAGGGACACTAAAGAGGAAGAATGAATCGGTTTAGATCGATAAACTGTGCTCTAAGAACTCTAATGTCGTTAATTTCGCCATCATAGGTTTATTAATAGAGGAGAAAATCAAGTTCAAAGTTTCATTTTTAAATTTCGCACCAAAATCTCCCCGCTTGACGTAACGAATTTCAAAGTGTATTCATCGTATTTTGGCGCCATCGGCTCAACAAAATTGCCCCAAAATTGGTATGTTAAGTCTATGGCCCCCTCAGAGGACAATGTACTTCATTTTTACCGATTAGGAACTACGTAGTCCCTAGTAGGCACCGTCAAAACATCTGACGTCCCGGCGAATGGTGCGGAAACTCCAAGGTGGCGTCGCCACCCACATTTTGTTTTTGCGCGTTTTCTCGCTTACTAAGCGTCTTCTCGCAGCAAGCGTGGTGTTTTTGGTGTCGTGAAAGAGGACTTTACTAATATGAGAAAAATCGTTTTGCTCTTTAGTGTCCCTTTAAACCTAATCTAAAACCAACAGACGTCTTAAGCCTGCCGCGCAGTATCACTAGACGAGCCGCGGAAGAAGAGCGCTCGCATTGCATTTCAGACTGCATTGCTATACTATCATGGGATCTAATAAGCAACTTAGCATTCCAGATCCTATTCATCCTTTGGTTAAGTATTGTGGGAAGAAGAAGCTCAGGCCTGTAATTTCAGATAAGGGGAGGTATTTCGTAATTATGCCAGACGGGATGTTCTCAGAAAAAGCGTTAACCGCCATAAAGAACAATTTTAGGACGGCAAAACTTAAACCATCGGTAGTTAGGCAACCTTGCTGTTGATCTTTTGTTAAGACATAATCTTGAGAGAATAGCGTGTAATGTCAAGAAGGCAGAATCGCTCACTTTAGAATTGTTTTTTTTTTTAGCGAAAGCACATAAGAACAAGATTCCTTTTCGAGCTATTGTTTCTGAAAAAGGCATCTGGCAAATCGCTGTTTCTAGTTACTTGCAGAACTGCTTAACCTTACTGAGTTTCTCATACCCTTTTCGCATGGGTAATTCTCAGGTGCTAGTTCAGCTCCTCTCAAAGGAGAACCGTGGTGGTTGTAAAGCTTTTAGCATGGTTATCGAAAACCTTTATTACTCCTTGCCGCACGAAGGGTTATTTAAATGTGTTTAAGATTGTATTTATGAACAAGTGCAGGAAATGGTTTTCACTGATAAGTGTGGTGTGTCTACGGAGGCTTTTCTAGAAATCTTTTCCACGTATTTGAAGTCGATGTTGTTAGATTGGAAGAAGGAATTTATTAGCTGAAATCAGGACTTTTCATTGGCTCTAAGGTTGCTCCGATTTTTAGTGATTTATACCTTAGCAAGATCGACAAACGTTTAGAGGACGGCTTAGGTATTGCTAAGGTTTTTCCGTACGTGGACGATTACTTGATTTTCTGTAGTGGTGGTGACTTTGAATCGGTGGTTACATCAGTGAGCGAACAATTTGACTTAAACGTAAGAGGGCTTAACTTCACGAAAGAATTGCCTCAGAATGATGGAATAAAATTTTTAGACATTTCCTTAACGTTTCAGGAGAACCAGGTCTGCTGACAATATTCTCCTAGATGTTCAAAACCGCTGTTAAACTTCTCGTCGAAACATTCCAAGATTGTAAAAAATGGTTTAGCCATGTCACTCCTTAAGTCTTCTCTCGCTAAATCATGTGAACACAAAATGAGTGCCAGCTTTAAAGCACAGGTTACGCGTCTTTTAGCTGTACGTTATCCTCACGTGGCAGTGGCCACTGTCGCTGAACGCTTGAAGAAATCCATTTTGTCAAGTCCAAGCATGGTTGCAGAAAGCAATAGGAAAAAGCGTGTCGTCGGTATTCCTTATAATCAGTGCGTATCTCATAGGCTAAAGAAAGTAGGGGGTAGATACGGCGTTAATGTTGTTTTTACGGCTGCCAATAAGCTAGGTAAGATGTGTGCCGCACTACGGAGAAAGAATGAGCGGGTGATAGACAAGAAGCGGACTGATATTTGTTTTGTGAAACATACCAACAAATTTACTGATTGCCGTACGTGTGTGGGGTATAAGATTCCGTTTAGCTGAGGCCGCTTTTACGTAGGGCAAACGGGTCGCTGTGTTAATCAGAGATTAATGGACCATAAGAGATCGCTAACGGGAGGCTCACAATCTAATTTGTCTTTACATTGTCGAGAGTGTAAGTGCACGCCAAAATTCGACGAATGCGCGATTTTGTACCAGTTCAGGAATGAAGAAACGCGTTTAATGGTTGAGGCCTGGTATATAGAGGGTGTATTTTTAGCAAAACTGAAAGTTGGGCTAGTTGGTGGTACATAATGGGCAAAAACAGCGCTCAGACGGACGGGACGAAGAAAAGGATAAACAGAACAAGGGCTGTTCTCAAATGTGATTTATTGGCATGTGCACATTATTTATACACAAACGATAAGCATAAAAGCATGCGCGGAGGAGCTGGCAAGGGACCATAACTAGGGAAAATAGAAAAGGCTTTTATACCGTGAAGAGAGTGCGCAGGAGCGACAAAATATCAAACAAACATACCACTGATTAGGTTACTTCTTTTTCTTGTAAAGAAACCGATGTTTGGCTGACGCAGAACTCTCCTGAAGTCTTTTTTTAATGTAGAAAGATTCCACAAGTTTCCGTGTCATTTGATCACTGTGTCTAAAGAGCACTGTCGTATCGCTGAACAATGGCTTGCACCCACACGTGTTACAATGCGAAGGCAGGTTGGCATACGTGCAGGACTCGAAGGTTCCGGATTGTTCTTTTAGCCGTACATAGAGGCAGCGCCCCGTTTGCCCTATGTACACTTTTTTACAGGTTAAGGGTATTTTGTACACTATCCCTTGTGCACAGGGCATTGCTGCGTCCCTGTGTTTCACACCACATTTAATTTGGCGAGACCTCAATTTATCATGGTTTTTGTTCACTATTGGGCACAGTTTTCCTAACTTATTTTTGGCTGAAAATAGTACCTGAACATCGTAACGTGACGCCACATTTTTTAACCCATGTGCCATTCTGTGCTTGTAGGGCATGGTGGCACACGTTTTTTGGCCGCTCTTTTCTTACAATTTTTTCTCCCTTCTTAATCTGACGCACCAGTCCTTCGCAGACGGAAGTGATTACAGCGGTCGGGAAACCCGCTGCCTGAAGGCGACCCACCTGTTCAGAAAAGCTTTTTTCCCCCCGGTGCCTACACGACTTCCTAATCGCGGCGCCGGGGCTCGACGTAGCGATGCCCTTCTTCACTATTTTCGAATGCCCGACTTATAATTAAGGAGTCGTCTTACAGATCTGGGGTTATACGCCCAACAAGGGTGGTTGTTAGAAAAGGTTATCTTTAGGTCTAGGAACTGTATTGCGTGTTGTGAAGGTTTTTCCGTGCTGAACTTAAGCCCCATTCCAGTGTTTCGAAAGACCTCCAGAATCTTATCAACATTCAGGGACGCTTCATATTTGGACACTACAATTAAGTAATCATCCACGTATCGGGCGACATCAACAACATTCCCTTCAAGCTTCTCTGCTAGGCTTGAGTCGACTTTTCCTAGAAAAATGTCGCTCAGTACCGGTTCCGCCTGGACCCAATGCATACCCCGGCTTTTACAGCGAAAGCTGTTATGAGATCATTTCTCCGGCCGTTTTTGGCGCCGTAGTTGTCCGCCGCCGCTGTCGCCGCTGCCGCCGCTGCCGCCGCCGCCGCCGCCGCCGCCGCCGCCGCCGCTGCCGCCGCTGCCGCCGCCGCCGCCGCCGCCGCCGCCGCCGCTGGTGTCCGTAACCAGTATCGCTCGAAATAAGAAAAAAAAACTAAATAAGAAAAAAATTCCAGGATGGAACGAGGTTCGAACCCGGGCCCTCTGCGTGGGAGCCCAATATTCAACCTCTGAGCCATGCCGGTGCTTGAAACTGCTTTGCAAAAAGGTCCTATACAGGCTTCATGTCGGGAAGGAACCACATTAGCATATGCAATATAGCGTGGTAGAAGATTAAAATAAGCACCAAGCGTCGCACAACGCGAATTCTGTAACCAGGCGTCAAACAATTGCGAATTGCGCAACGAGTAGGTTGTTGAATGCTTCCAACCCATTACAAAAGGGCTCTGCCATAATTCTTCATCGTCATCAGGCGCAGAATCAACAAAGTGCGCATAATCCCTTACATGCGTTTTGCAGGTACCAACGCTCTCTCTAGAATGACGAAAAATGGCACAGTGCCTGCTGCCCTACTTCTAAAAAATTACAATTATTTATAGCGTAGCGGGTTCCTCGCAAGTGCACTTGTATTGGTTGCCAAGGAAGCCCATAAGCGCATGATCCACTTCCTCGGGGTCTCAGTAAGATTGCAATGATTTATAGCGTAGTGGGTTCCTCGCAAGTGCACTTGTATTGGTTGCCAAGGAAGCCCATAAGCGCATGATCCATTACCTCGGGGTCTCAATAAAGTTCTTCGCCCCCCCCCCCTTCCCTGTCTCTCTTCCACGTCAACGTATACAGCATGACGGGAGAGGGAAATAGCGACCGGGCGTCACCCAATGCAAATTGCATAACTGGTGGGCCGTTTAAAGATTCCAACAAATTACAAAGGGCTGAGCCATAATTCTTCATCGTCATCAGTCGTCACGTCAACAAAGTGCACATAATGCCTTACAGACGTGTAGCTGGTGCCTCGCTTCTCCATAGAGTGACGAATAATGGCTTAGTGGGTGCTTCCCAACTTCACAAAAATTTTGATTTGTGGCGTAGTGGGTACCTTTCTAGTGTACTTGTATTGTAGCCCCAAGAGAGCTTAACGGGCTCTAGAAACGCCGCTCTTCCAGCTTTCGCTGTGACTGTGCTGCGGTTTCAGCGCAGGCCTGGCGTTTTTTGGACCATCGTTTTCCCTTCCCACACAATGAAGGTCGATTGCAAATAAAACATTAATAACGTATCCACGTTCAAACGACACTCACTTTGGAATTTTCGCTCACCGTTGTTCTCTGTAATGCATTCCTTCACGCAATTCAGTAGCTCCCGCTGTGGAAGGGAATAATACAAATCTACAACATCAACACTGAATACAGTACATCCGTCAAACTTTCCACGGCGTAAATCTTCAACAATTACTTCCGAGTTCCTTCATACCCAGGAATTCGGGACATCGCTTTTAGTTCACTTTTTTTCACACCACGTGGCGTACGGACCTTCAACGTTCAAAATTCGCGCGATGACGCTTGCCGTAGTCGCGCGAATCGAGAAAACCACAATACATAAAAAAAAGCACGACGACGATATCCGCTACAAGCAGCGAGCGCGAACCTAAATCGACGACTGATAACCGCAGCGCATGCAACGAGCGGCCGGTTGGGCTGCTCGACCATGAATCAGCAGTTCTGTTGCAATGAAAGGAGGCTTACGTGTCGCTTGGCTGCGCTTGATAACGACGAGCTCTCGAAAGAGCGTGCTGCCCTTCTTCGCATCCCCTGCCTCTTCAATATATTTCGTCCGATTATATTGTTGTTGGCTCCCACGGGTTTCTTAAAAGTTCTAAAGCAAGAACGTCCTTTAGCACTGCTGTTTTTGTAGTGCGAAAAAACCTAACTTCCAGAAAATAATACAAGCTTGTGAGGCGGTGATGACGATCGCGGGTTTCAAAATGTGTAGACAGACGCTTGCCGTCCCTAATTTCAATTGGTCTCAATTTATGAATTCAATATTTTGCGCTTTTACAAGACGTCTTGCCGTGTTATATTCGCTGCCCACAGTCATTTTTCTTTAAAGCTCAATTACCAGCAGAGGTAAAGCAACAATACCTTTGCAAGCACAATATCGTTCAATGATCTTCTTAAAAAGAATCATTTTAATAAAGTCACCTTAGTTTCAACAGCGCCCCTAACAAGCTCTCGCGGCTATGCGCCCGTGTGTCTGAGAAAAACAATAAGGCCGCCTGTGACATACAGCATGTAAAACCGTATTTCCCATGCGTAATTGGGGTGGTTTACGAAATACCCCTCAGCTGTGGTAGGACATACATCGGCCACACTGGTCGATGTTTAAATATCCGATTAATGGAACATGAAGCCTCCCTTAACAATGTATCTGGTTTACACTTGCCTTCGCACTGCAAGTCCTGCGCATGCGCGCCCAGGTTTTTCGAAAGCAGGGTGCTTGGGAAAATTCGAAACCAGGTGGCCTGTGAATTGTTGGAGGCTTTTTGCATAAATAAGAAGGGTGCCCAATGTGTTAGTGTGCCTTCCCTGAATTTATATCGCAACGAATTGCAATTTTTAGACAAGTCTTGATAACTCAAAGTAGGTTGTCATTCTGTTACCGTGATTGTCAATGTGACTCGCCCATGCGCGTGAAGCTACCTGGAATGCAATGTTCTTTCCAATAAAACAGTTTTTAGTTTGGCACCAGTCCTGTCATTTCTTGTCCTCGTTCCTTTGTGCCTCCAAATTTCTGTCAGACCATGCACCAACTAGCCCAAGAACGCGTTTTAGTCGATAACTAAAGACGCCGGAAATCACCGACTTCATTATGCTCATGACATGCTACCCAGGCCGCGTTTTCCTCTCCGCTAAGTGTTGGTGAAAGAGGGATGAAACAGATTAGACTGATATAAAGTATCGTGAAACCCGCCTTCTTGTTTGACTGCCTATGCTGATCTGCAACCCTTCAGGGTGGTCTAGTGAATAAGGTGCTCAACTACTGACCCGCAGGTCGCGGGATCGAATACCGGCCAATGGGAGCTTAACTGAAGCCACGTGCTGCAGTCAATGACGCTGAAATCAGTGTGCTGCAGTGCGCGACTCACATCTCGCAGAAAGTGTGACCCCCCTCTTGAAGGCATGGCCTACTTTTTGATTATTTTCATACTTAGTAGACACGATATTCGCCTGCTAAGTGACGGACCGAATTGTCAGAATCTTATATGATGAAATTCTTCGGTTTCCTCGCATTACTCATTGCCATCGTCTCAATCGTACAGTAATGCCAATAAACACTAGAGGGTGCTAAGTAATATCATTAATTAAGAGGGCAGTGTTGTATGGCTTGTGATTTTCGAAGCTCCTAGTGACCCGGTGAGCTTGGAAGCGTGGGCTCGTGCCATGCTAAGGAAAGATCGAAAGCGCACGCCTCGTGACTACGTTTGCGAGAAGAACTTCTCGTAGACAAGGCCTATCATTCGTATAAAGAAAACGCACTGGGCCCCTTATGCATTAGACTAAGACGACTCGAAGGTGAAAGTTTTCTTCTTGTCGTCATTCGATGTGTCTGTTCTGACCCACCCCCGTGCAAAAGCTTTCTGCACCTAACGTGGTTTTGCACTGCCTCTGTGATTGGCCAACCGATCACAGAGGCAGTGTAATGTGACAATGTCATGTGATGAAGTCACGTTATGTGACGTCATCATGCCGTCATAATTACGTGATCTTGGGAATGTGTGACGTCATAATAACGTCCCATCGTGATGTCATCACGTGATGATTTTTTGTTGACGCCGCCAACACTATGGAAGCAATTGGCTGATAAAGTGTGGCGCTGCTGAGTAGCGAGGTCGCGTGTTCTATTCCCTGCCACGGCGGTCGTATTCCGGCGGGGACGAAATGCAAGAACACATGCTTACTTAGGTCTGTTAGATGCACGTTCTAGACCCCCGGGTGTTTAAACCTATCACAGAATCTCCCACTGCGGCTTGGCGATAATGACAATGGGGTTATGGCACGTAAAGACCCTTAAAGTATTATTGTTTACGTAGGCCGCTTGGGGGCAACAAAAATAATGCATGAAAAGCAACCTCGTACACACGCGTCATCATTAATGCGGGAGTGTCACGCACAGAGGTCTGCCTAAATTAATATTCTGCATGTTCCATCACAAGCATCTGCTTATCAATAATTCGGAAGTATCCATGTGAATGCGCACATGGATACTTCGGAATTACGCATGCTCTTGCCGCAGGATAAAAAAAAATCGAGATATAAAGGGAGAAGGCTATGATATTCCTCTAGTCATGCTTGCTTTATTCGCTAGGCCATCTTCTGCGCATCTGAAAAGCTACAGCGCAGTGTGTCCGTATTTTGGCGGTGTCTGTATTTTGGCGGTGTACAAGTAAAGAAATGGCTCCTCCTGGTCTCTGTATATATATATTTTTTGCAGTGAGATTGCAAGTTGTGATATCCACAACCCGACTAGACGCTTAATACGAGTGCGGTTTAAACCGATGCACCGTGGAGAAAACAATAAAACAGGTTGAATATAAATGCTTCAAGCTTTCATTTGTGGTAATTCAATTTACATAAACCAACACTCTACCAGTTTCACGCCTTAGTAATACTACTACTACTACTACTACTACTACTACTAATTATTATTATTATTATTATTATTATTATTATTATTATTATTATATTATTATTATTATTATTATTATTATTATTATTATTATAACAATATTAATAATAATAATAATTGTTATTATTATCAGTAGTAGTAGTACTAGTGGCGTTTAATGTCCCAAAACCACGATATGATTATGTGGGACGCCGTATTGGAGTGCTGCAGAATTATTGACCACTTAGGGTTCTTTAACGTGCACCTAAATCTAAGATTTCTTCCAGTATTTTTATATACGGTTCGTCGACGCCCTGATTCCGTTGTGCCTGAATGACTGCTGCCATCTCGACCGAATCAAATCCCTTCTCGTAATCTCTGACGGCTATATATAGGGGTCGGTTATATTCCGCGCATTTCTCTATCACTTGATTGATCGTGTGAATCTGTTTATTGTCGAGTAGCCTGTACGGAATCTTGCTATATTTTTAAATCGCTTGTAGACAACGGACAGTAAGCAGATCGGCATGTAATATTTCAAGCCCTTGACGTTGTCTTTGTTATGAATTAAGGTGATTTTAAAATTATTCCAAGATTCTCGTACCTTCATCGTCAAGAGACACCTTCTATACATGGTGGCCAGTTTTTCTAAAACAATCTGTCCACCGTCTTTCAACAGATCTGATGTTACCTGATCCTAACCAGCGGCAATTGCCTCTTTGCGTTCCCTCTAAGGATTTCTTTACTTCCCATGTCATTACTGGTGGGTTGTCCGATTCCTCTGGCCTACTAATATACTTCTTACGTTATCGTCCTCGTTGTCCTGGCTACTGTACAGATATTTGTAAAGCTCATCAGCTATTTTAACTTTCCTATCCATATTGACAGTGACTTTGCCTTCCTCATCCCTTAGTGCATACGTCCGGTTTTTGCCTGTGCGCAGTTTCCTCTTGACCCCTTTGAGGCTTCGTCCGTTCTAGAGATGACCGATAAAAGGATGGGACGAAGTCAGTCACGTGCGAGTCACGTTTGAGACCCCAGCCCTGCAGCAAAAATTAAATAAAACGATACAACGTGGCTTCCTAGATGAAGTCCAGGAGCGGTCTATAGAATTCGCGCATCCACTTGGAATCAACGTCCATCGGCATTGTCGACGAGCGCAAGGTGAGGCTGTGATATTTACAGAGTACTCGAGAGACTGATTAGACCGCGTGCTCGTCGCTCGCACCGCATATACATGTATATAAAAAATAAGATTCTAGCGCCCTTCGTTGATACTAACTGCAGTTGTTGCATTTTAGAAACGCTGGTTGTACTTTCACGTGTTTGCTTTGTTTGCTCGCAGGTGAATGCATGCTGTAGATATGTGTAGTCGTGCGCAAGATGAGTCTCTAACACTGAAATTATCTTTGAAATACGCCATAACGGCTAAACGCAGTGAGCAAGCGCAAAAGTGTTCATGACACCAAATGCTGAGGCGGAAAATTCTATGGCATTTCAATACGACACATTCGCATTAGTACCTTCCAAGTATTCATACACTAAACATGAATTCGGTGTTCCGCTCACATTATTGACAAACGAACGTCGTGACGGCATCGGCACGCGATAACGCACATATCGATTAACTGCTACGTCCGATATACATACGCTCGGTAATACCTACACTGACTGTGTTATTCCTTTCACATTTCATGCGTAGATATACAGGCAGATGCGTTTGGATAAGTGTAGTCTTTTACGATGTAAGAATATTCAACAAGCCGCGACGTGTACCTTCCTTTCGTTTCGTGCTCCCACTGCACCAACGAGCCGCGGGCGACCGAACGGCCGGCTCGCTCGATGTATGTACAAACTTTTCCCATAGTGCGCCACGCTCCCGCGGGGCTTTCTGGGAATGCTTGAAAAGGTTCATTAGCAAGAGAATCTCGCAATTTTTTCACCGTCTCTCTTTAGACTATCATCTGATGCTTTGCAATCATATGCCTCAATTTATTTTTATCAATCTGCACTTAATTATTAATTTCCTAAAACTATCAGTAGATTTAATTACTCCTTTAAATTGCAGAAGGGTGTCTTGAAGGGTCAGTTGGTAGATGTTACTGCGTTTCAAACAGCGCAAAAACGGGGCGAAGGCTTAGGAACAAACAACAGAAGCGCTGTTCCTTTGTTCGTTAGCCTTCCTGCCGTTTTCGCGCGGTTTTGAGTGCAGTAACATGTAGCAACTGGTCCTTGAAGACACCCTTCTGCATATTGTTTCCCTTACATCAGGCTCTTTTGCACCCAGTGTTTTGCATAACTCATCAATGTGCGAGCGCTTGTGTTATTTCTTCCTTAGCCTTCGTCCAATTTTCGAGCCGTTTTCAACGCAGTACTCCTTTAAATCGTTATCTCTCGTAAACATTTCTCTTGACATTTGTCGGTGATAGATGGTATCTATATTAAACGAATAATTATAATTGTTTACGAATTAATGATATTTATGACTGCTAATAATGAATGATATTCTACTACTTCCCACCACTGTACTGTAACTGCATACATTGAGATCTATAGCTGCATAGATTACATACTATCTATCTATTTTACTGATGTCCTACACTGACAGCTTTCACCCCTAAATTGAACATATGTTGAATTCATTGTCACCATTCATTAGCAATGCACTGTGTACCAAGGTGCGAATGTAGATCAACATTAGTAAGATACTCTTACCGTGAATTCTGCATAGCTGACCTAATTTTAAAAAATTTGCGCAGCTTGCACTGAGTCGCGCGCCCCGCCACGGTGGTCTAGTGGTTATGGCACTCGACTGCTGACCCGAAGGTTGCGGGATCGAATCCCGGCCGCGGCGGCTGCATTTTCGATGGAGGCGAAAATGTTTGAGCTTCGTGTACTTAGATTTAGGTGCACGTTAAAGAACCCCAGGTGGTCGAAATTTCCGGAGCCCTCCACTACGGCGTCTCTCATAATCATATCGTGGTTTTGGGACGTTAAACCTCAGGTATTATTATTGCACTGAGTCGCGCAAACCTTGGCTAGAGCAGAGCTGGTCGGCACTTCGCTGGTCTTGGCTTGACTAGACACACGCGCCTTCACACGGCGATGCACGAAGTGTTCACGGGGTCACATTGGTAATCGCGAGTATAGACTAGGCGTTGATCGGGTTCGATTGGGTATCGCTCGGCAGTCACAACACCAAATAGGTTAATTAGCTTAGTCAGATTAATTGGAATAATTAGCATAATAGGTCTAATTTGCACATTTGGAACGTGGTCTAGCTTAACCTGCATCCCTAGTAAAGCTATCATTAATTATATATTGATTAGCTTAATTACGCTAATGAGCTTAATTAGTATAATCTACATACTCGAGGCTTCATCTCGACGAGCTTTCACCACAAGTCAATCTAGACCTAATGAGTTAATTAACGTAATTAATGCTAATTAGACTCATTGATAATTAATATATCGGTATCACTCGGCATCTCTTGCCGAGCTTGGCATGACTACGCAGACTAGAATCTCAACTCAGATTAATTAGGGTTAATTAGCCTTCTGGCTGTATTATGCTTGGCTAATTAGTCTTCATCGTGCTCAACTAAACTTAATTACAATTGGCTATGATTAACATGGCTTAACTAGGCACAGCTATGCTGAGTGCGCCGGCATAATGATGATTGTGTTTTGTCTACATCGCGAGTAGTACAAAGCGTGGGCATAACTCTGCTGTAAAAAATATTAATATTATTTACGCTCCAGAGCCCCTAAATGCCAATTAGCACACATTCCAAGTGTATTCAGCCTCTTCCTATATGCTTTCATTTGATGCATTACTATGTTGTCGACCTATTAATTTATTGACCATATACCCGCACTTGGCAACTGCCTACAACGATCACTAATAAACTATAATCGTCATCTTTAATTGCTAGGTTCCATAGATTTTCCCCAAATTATCCCTGATTACTAATTATCGATTACTATCACTAAAGATAATTGCATGTTACTATCTATCTCGGATGTTAATTTCATACATTGAATACCCTATATATATCATGTACATATCCTTATATACTGAAAGATTTCTATTATAACCTTAAAATTGGTGAATTCATTACAAGTGATTACTTATATGGTCAGGGTGCAAATGTGCATAATGTTGCTAAGTAAATCTCACTCAGTGTGAATTCTTGGGGGTCATTGTCAACTCTGTTAATTTTTCATTGTAATTAAGCTAAAAGAGCCCTAATCACTAATTAGCAAGCTAAGATTCTTATATCTTTGATCCTCTTCGTCTCCACTTCCATGTGATACATTACAACGCAATCCTCGGATTAGTTGATTCTTATTGACCCCTTTTCTATTTACTTCAAGGTGTAAGTATTAATAATGACAGAGTACAATCACCATATCTCTTATACCTTTGATTACTAATTAGCTATAACAGTATCTACTGCTAGCTACTTGCATGCGACAGCCATCTAATATTAATGGCTTGCATTGCAATACTATATCTAAATATATATATATAATATACATGTCCTTCTATACTAACCGCTTTCACCAATAAGTTTTAAGTAAATTGTTAAATTCATTAGTACCCTTGATTACTTACATGCAGTGGAGCAAAATTCGTATCCGTATCAATATATCTTGTCAATTCTTACTTACTTTGAATTACGAGGAGCTATTCTCATTTTTTACCATCTGCTCTAATTAACCTAAGACTTCTCATTGCTAATTAACAACTTAAGACCTCCACAGTATTCATACCCTCCATATCGTTAGCAGCTTCAAGAAAAACAAGGTTATATAAAAACACTGACATTTTCACCTGTTTTAGGGCAACCGTAAACACTATGAAGCGTATGCACCCCTATAAGGCGGTTTCGCTGCAATGCACCTTAGACAAAAGTTCCCGTCGAACCTCAGAAACTTCGCCGACATCCGCCAAACTTCACAGGTACGAATATTGAATCATCGAGATTAGGTCCCTTCAGTGATTTAAGCAGGTGAGGGCGCATTGTTTTTACATAAATTTTTAAATTATCTCCTACGGAGTTACACATAGCACATAAAAGTGGCTCTCGAACCCAGGAAGTTAATGGGAATAAAGCAAAACTTCTCGCACTGTGGCATAATGACTCCCATATTATATGAACGAAGTGATTTAAGCGTACATTGAAGCGTTACACAACAATAAATGTTCAAAGGTCGGTTCCCATTAAGTGACGGTGCCACTTAGCAGCCAACACAACAGATGGCGCTAGTTGTCGATGTTCCGCAGAGCCGTCGATGGGGAGAGTCTGGCGAATGGGCGGGGCAGTGACGTCGCGGCGCGGCGATGACGCTGTTCACGTCACCGCCACGCCTCCGCTCCGGCGGCGTCCGCCATATATAGTCTTTCCGCGCGACGGGCGCACGGCTGAGGCTATGTACGCGCTGTTCATTCGTGAAATCTAGCGCTCCTAAACAAATTGCGAAAGCGAAATTTTGCAAGAACATTGTTATACAAGTTTAATGAAGAATATGGAGTGAATTAGACGTGTCCAAATCATCGTGAAACCGAGTTGTGCACGCCGATTCGAGTCCGCACTGTGCCTTTAGAGCGGTTAGGCGTCTGTTCCTGCGTTGTTCGGCATCGCCGTTGGCGTAGTCGGCGTAACCGATAGAGCGAACGAGGACGAAAGACAGCGAACGTGGATTCTGTCGATATCACGAGCCACTGGCCTCTAACATCGCTTTCTTCCTCCGTCATGCGTGCTGGCCCTTCGGTCGGAGCTCGTGCGCATGCAGGGCTGGTGGGTGCGCTGCTACTGTCTTGCTTCTCGTGACGGGGATGTTGATGCATGACGCCTGCAATGCACAGAGTGGCGTGCGTAGCACTCGAGCACTGGCAGTTTCTGTGGCAATATGTAACGAATGTTCCAATGCGCATAGCCAGGAATTCACAGTTCGCGTTACCTCAACACAAAGCTGCGCTCAGAGTTCGTATGACGGAGTATCGTGATCATCGGTGACTTTTCGAGCTATGGAGACCTTTGGGATTGCGTCTATCTTGGTTTTTTGAAATGCGAAGCATTTCTTAGCGAACATCTGCGACTTTGAGCATATTTATCTGTCTATCTACTATCTAGCCGGCTAGGACTTTGTGCTCTCCTGGCCGTTTCGTTCATGGGGTGTATGCCAAAATTGGTATGGCATAATGTGACTGTATGACAAACATAATTGACTGGTCATAACATGAAAATCATGACATGCATGTCATGTACAGCATGATTTACATGCCACAGTCTTGGTGCTCTTGCGGCCGTTTCGTTAATTTGATATATACCAAAATTGGTATGGCTTGACAAGAGTGTATGGCGAACATAAATAGCAGGAGTTATTATGAAAATCACGACACGCGTGCCATGTACAGCATGACTTACGTGCCACGCTCATGGTGCGCTGGCGGACGTTTCGCTAGCTTGATATACACCAAAATTGGTATTGCGTGACATGACTGTATGACGAACATAAATAAAGGGAGTTAATACGAAAATCATGACAAAAAATCATGACACGCGTGTCATGTACAGCATGACTTACGTGCCACGCTCATGGTGCGATGGCGGCCGTTCCGCCAGATTGATATACACAAAAATTGGTGTTGCGTGATGTGACCCTGTGACGAGCATATATAACAGGTGTGATTTTTGGAACATGTCACGTGATAAGTGTTACGTGAGAATCATTGCGTACCACGCCGGAAAAGTCTGTGCACGTGTTCTGGCAGCAAAGCAGAAGATAAAGAAGAGGACGGATTGCGTGCCGGTTCATGATGATGACAATTTTTATTCGCCACTAACGGGGATTCTCCAAGCTTAAACAGCTCTGCTTTTAAAAGAAACAGATACCAGCGCACGTAATTGTATTAAGGCCACAAAAGCGCAAAAGCGGGCGTACACAAGCGGCTTGGGGATCTCGAGCCCTAAAATTCCCTCTCAGAGAATTTTAGTGGCGGGACCCCAAAGTGCCTTGCGTAGGTAAGCCCCTTACGTTTCTTTGTATAGTCATGGGTGCGGCTGAGAGTACAAGGGAACGTAAGAGGGTGAATAAGGAAGCGGCTTGGAGTCCCCGGCATTAAACCTCTCTAGTAAGAGAGAAAAACTCGCAGGGTTCCTTATGCATTCGCCTAAGACCACTCGAAGGCGAAAGCCGTCTTCCTTTTCTTCAGTTGATGTATTGTTCCTCACGCCTCCCCCCCTCCCCTTGAAAGCTTTGTGACTTAACATTGTTTTGCACTGCCTCCAAGATCGGAGGCACTGCAAGCTTTCTACACCACATCTGGTCATGGGCTGACGTCATCGTGTGAAGTCACGTTATTCGGCGTCATGATGACGTCACAATCTTTGGTCGTATGGTCACGTCATTACGTGATGATTTTTTACATCCCTCATGTTGACGCCGCCGACGCGGGACGCCGACGCCGCGGACGCCGGCGGTCAATTTTCGCGTTTGCTGTGGCATCTAAGGTTTTCGTCAGAGCAGGTGCAGGGCCCCCAGTAGGCGCGTGTTAAATGAAAACAGTACCTCGTTTGGCTAGTCTGATAGCGGACATCCTGTTGGTTTACTTTTTTTCTGCTCAACTTCTTCGCGCTCTATACTTCCTAATCACGAAATTTCATCGAGCACATAAGGGCCCCTTGCTATAATGGAAGAGCTTCCTGCACGAGCACAGACATCGTGCACTATACGTGCATGACTAAAAAGCGCAAGGCACATTCGCTTAGCAGAGGCACAGATTAATTTACATGCGCGAATTAAACGTGAAACTGGTAGCATGTACACAAGCGGCAACACAGCGGTAAATGACACCATAGGCTGACAGCCACAGAAACGCAGACCACATAACGCACAGCACATGCCAAGTAACCGCCGCAGCTGACGCGCGGCGGCACTAACCTGCGATATCGAAATAAATCTTCCCCTCACAACATCACGGTAACATCCCAAGCTCGTGCTCAGAACGCGCGATAAATTACGTAAACGCAACACATCACGCTTGACACTTATAGCGCGATCGCTGCAAAATTTCAGTCTGCCCAAGCGATCGAAACGCGAACCATAAAACTCCTTTTTTTTTCAGCGTGACAAAATTATTTTTAAAGTTTGTGCGCCTGAAAGGGCCCCATTGCACAACCAATAATAAGATTGTGTTAATGGTACGCTGTTTATAATACCAGCAATATTCAAGCTAAATACTCAAGTACGTATCTCGCATAGCACGGAGCAGTCGGTCGGGGTGCATTTGCTGCGTTTGATGTTTCTGATCTAAAGGCGTCGTCGCTTCTTTTCCATCGGAAGCCTAAAAAGGCGGAAACCCTGCGCGCTGCTGTTTGAACAGCCAACCGCGCAACAGCAGCAACAGCAGCCCATCTCAAGCAACAAATTCACGCTTGAATGCGAGGAGCAGTCGCCATGAATACGCGCGGCTTCGCACAAGAGTTTCTTAACCTACGCGCGCTCCTCAGCGATGTGCGGCGCGCCAGCGTCTCTCCATCGCGGCAGCGCCGGACTCCGCGCCGCGCTGTCGCCACTGCCGCCCGCCGCCGCCGGCGAGGAGAGAGGGTTTACGTCACGAGAAGAGGGCGGCGCTGGGGCGGAGCTCGGAGAGCGGCGAGATGAAACAATCGCCAAACTCTCCCGAAGGGTATATATGGCTCTGATGTCCCGAATTCCTGGACATGTGTTATGAAGGGATCTTGCACTACTGATTTTTCTAGTTGTTTCTGCAGAAAGGTTGAATCAACTACCTGCCACGTGCCATTCTCAGAGACGATAGTGCGAAAAGGCTGCTCCGGTTTGTGGGTCTTTATCGAGAAGAACGGTTCCAAGCATAACCACTGAGCTTTCGCTACACTTCTCGACAGGCGTTCCAGGATCAATTCCTGCAAAAATTCCTTTGCTCTTTCCTGAACCTTTTTTGACTCTCCTGTCGCTAACCGGAAGTTTTTCGTCAATGCTGCAGAGGCCTTCTCGGAAAACTGTCCCTCGGTCAAGAGCACAAAAAAACCCTTCCTTTTCCGCTGGATACACAGAACAGCGCTTGTTCTGTGCATCCTTTTCTTCGTCCCGTCCGTCTGCGCGCTGTTTTTGCCCATTATGTTTTTTTTAGACAATACAGATTTTTTATAAAAATTCTATGACAGTCCGGCTCCTGTCGTTTTCGCACATGGACTCTGTCAAGGCGGAAATACTTTTCCGCAGCAAAAAGGAGGCTGACGCGACTAATTAACAAAAAATCGTTAATTATCTCTTTAATTATTGACTTGGGGGCAGGTGCTTATATCACAAAGTTGTAGTGCGTGCCAATTTATTGTATATATCTTTTTCAGAAATCACAAAAGTTGCACGTAGTTCGAGATATTCATAATCGAAATTCAAGGGCAAAATCGAAACTGATCGCACCCGGCGCGCACGAAGCGCGGCAGAACACTGGAATGACACGTGACAGGGAAGTGATGAAAGCTGAATGAAGGCGCGCCAAAGCAGAATCTGGTCAGAAAAATCGGCAAGCATTCTGAAATACACTAGTAGACAGCTTAATGTTTGCGTGCGATGGGTGGTGCCTATATGTTTCTTTCTTCAACTATAAAGAGTCGCGAAAAAACGCCAGGCCTGCGCTGAAACCGCAGCACAGTCACAGCGAAAGCTGGAAGAGCGGCGTTTCTAGAGCCCGTTAAGCTCTCTTGGGGCTACAATACAAGTACACTAGAAAGGTACCCACTACGTCATAAATCACAATTTTTGTGAAGTTGGGAAGCACCTACTAAGCCATTATTCGTCATTCTGCGGAGAAGCGAGGCACCAGCTCTGTAAGGCATTATGTGCACTTTGTTGACGCGACGACTGATGACGATGAAGAATTATGGCTCAGCCCTTTGTAATGGGTTGGAATCTTTAAACGGCCCACCAGTTATGTAATTTGCATTGAGTGACGCCCGGTCGCTATTTCCCTCTCCCGTCATGCTGTATAACATACGTTGACGTGGGAAAGAGACGGGGGGGGTGGGGCGCGAAGAAGTTTACTGAGACCCCGAGGAAATGGATCATGCGCTAATGGGCTTCCTTGACAACCAATACAAGTGCACTTGCGAGGAACCCACTGCGCTATAAATCATTGTAATTTTACTGAGACCCCGAAGAAGTGGATCATGCGCTTATCGGCTTCCTTGGCAACCAATACAAGTGCACTTGCGAGGGACCCACTACGCTATAAATCATTGTAATTTTTGAGAAGTAGGGCAGCAGGCACTGTGCCATTTTTCGTCATTCTACGGAGAGCGTTGGTACCGGCTAAACCCATGTAAGGCATTATGCGCACTTTGTTGATGCTGTGGCTGATGACGATGAAGAATTATGGCAGAAGCCTTTGTAATGGGTTGGAAGCTTTCAACAACCTACTCGTTGCGCAATTCGCATTGTGTGACGCCTGCTTACAGAATTCGCATTGTGCGACACTTGGTGCTTATTTTACTCTTCTACCACGCTATATTGCATATGCTAATGTGGTTCCTTCCCGACATGAAGCCTGTATAGGACCTTTTTGCAAAGCAGTTTCAAGCACCGGCATGGCTCAGAGGTTGAATACTGGGCTCCCACGCAGAGGGCCCAGGTTCGAACCTCGTTCCATCCTGGAATTTTTTTCTTATTTAGTTTTTTTTCTTATTTCGAGCGATACTGGTTACGGACACCGGCGGCGGCGGCGGCGGCGGACAACTACGGCGCCAAAAACGGCCGGTGAAATGATCTCATAACAGCTTTCGCTGTAAAACTATTTTGCCTCTCTGGAAGAAGCGCCGCAGTGGCCGCCCCTGAGTTTTATGCTTCCCAGAAAAAGAGGTTGATATTGCGGCTTTCTTGTGCACAGTTCGAAAGAAGCAGATAAGCACCAAACACTACGCGCAAAAGCAAAGCAATGCGAGGGCATAGGCGAGATGACTTTGCAGCTTTTCACGGAAACATACGGCCGCGGCGCGCCGTCATTCGAAGTTCGTCACTCCCTTGTGACGGGTAGTTCCGGTCTGCATGACGTAGCAGAACAGGCGCGCTTCGTGCGCGCCGGGCACGATCAGTTTCGATTTCGATCTTGAAATTCGACGATGAATATCTCGAACTACTTGCAACTTTAGTAATAATAATAATATCTGGGGTTTAACGTCCCAAAGCCACGATATGATTGAGAGACGCCGTAGTGGAGGGCTCCGGAAATTTCGACCACCTGGGGTTCTTTAACGTGCACCTAACTCTAAGTACACGGGCCTCAAACATTTTCGCCTCCCTCGAAAATGCAGCCGCCGCGGCCGGGATTCGATCCCGCGACCTTCGGGTCAGCAGCCGAGCGCCATAACCACTAGACCACCGTGGCGGGGCTACTTGCAACTTTCGTGATTTCTAAAAAATAGGTATGCCGTGAATTGGCACGCACTACAACTTTGTAATATAAACACCTGCCTTCAAGTCAATAATTAAAAAGTTAATTAAGAAGTTTTTGTCAATTGGTCGCAACAGTGCCATTTTAACGGCGGCAAAGTATTTCCGCCTCGACGTGGAGTTAGGGTGCGCAAACGGCAGGAGCCTTACTGTCATAGGATTTTTATAAAAAATCTGTATCGTCTAAAACAAAACTGTTTCACTGCAAGGGCGAAGCAATGAATGCGATAGCAACAAATTGTAGTGTTATACGAAGTGAGGCTGGCAGCTAACTGTTTTTTATCCGATCTCGCGTAACAACAAAACGCTGGTGTAAGAGAATACGGCCGCTCCAGGGAGAGATGCTCTCCGCATAGTTACTTCGCCTTGAGAGCGCAGCACGTAGAAAGGTATACGAGCTGCCCGCTGTGATGGCTGTCGATCGCGTGCGCGCCAGCGATCGCTACCGCGCCCTTAGATTCGAAGTTCAAAGTTGCTGCTCGCGCGACACCCCCCCCTCGCGTCTTTTCATGGTCGTTAAAGATGGGCGGGGCGTTTCCTGCCTGCTTCGACGGCAGGCCTCCCGAGCGGGGTGATGCTATCGCATGCACCCTCCGAGCGACGGAAATGGGCCGGCTCGTTTGATATCTGCTTCGGCCGCGTCCGTCGCTCCGCTTTGTATGTATTTATTCCTTTTATTTCTCTCTATTTTCGCTTCCTCTTTCTTCTATCGCTTTCTTTCTGTCTCTCTTTTTTACGTGTTCGTTTTCGTTTGACACTCGCACCTTTTGTACACGGTAGTGAAGCTTGCCCAAATCCTGCGGCGCATACCCGCCTGAGGCGTTCAGACAGTCGGACCCAGAGATATTAGTCGGATATATGAATGCGCACATGAAGGATCTAGACGCATATACATGATTACAACGACTCACTTATCTGGATCTGTGAGAGGGATGGAACAATCTTGTAGTAATTACCAGAGAGAATAGGTGGCATGGAAAGATAACATGGCAATGCGATTACAAGGAGTCGCCTTTTGTTCTCAGAAACGGTTCACGAACGAATAGACCAAATGACGGTCGATGAACACGGAAAATATAGCTCGGGTAGATCGGAATCAAAGACTTACAACCTTATACTTTGGGAGAAATACCGGAGCCATACACGAGTAATCGCACCAGTATACTTGCAGCTGAACGAAGGGCAAACAGCAGAGATCACAAAATACACCGAGAAAGCAATGGAGGCATCTCCTGAGCAGGCTGGGATTACGAGGAAACGGAAAAAGGTCGTGCAGGAGGAGATAAGAGAAGTAGAGGTAAAGAATAGTTGCTGTTGAAACGGAAAACCACGCAAACACAGGAATAAAGATATGAAGCAAGCTATAGGTGAGCTCTCAACAAAGCGCCCAGGGATCACAGATGAGCTAAAAAGTTGGGGATTACAGGAAGAAGCGGTGCTTCTTAGATGGAACAAGTCCCACTAGAAGAAAACAGTAGCAAGTGAGCTAACGCAAGAAAAAATGAAAAATACCCAAGAGAACGGTGAGTGTAGCGAATTCGCAGAAGGGATAGCGACGAACGAAAAAAGATTCTGGAACAATGTAAGAGCACCAGGATTAGTGCCTACGAATTCGCAACATTTTGTAAGAGATAAACAGGATAAAATCTTCGAAGGAGACGACGCACAGCGTTCCATGAACGGCGTTATGAGCGATAACATCTGTAATAAAAAAAGCGTAGTCTATACTTAACCAGATCCCTCAACAAGGAAATTTGAGGGCTCAGCGTTTAAGATTAATCGAGAACTTGTACTGGAATAAAACAGAATTGCATATCCCTAACGACATGGAAACAACAATAAATGAAATCACGAATGGTCTCATAGGGAGCAAAGTATTAAAAAAATTTCCCGGGAAATGGCGTAAAAGCAAGATGCATTTTATCTACGAAGACAAAGAATATAAGAGTAAGACAAACTCGCACATGCCAGTTACAGTAACGTCTGTGGATACAGAATGAAAATACGAGCCATGAAATTAGAACTGTCGAAGTGGGTAAAAAAAAAAAACGTGGTATCTTAGGGGAACTACAGAATGGTTTAAGTCCAGGCAGACGCTAATGCAGACAGTAATGTATGGCATTTGTAGATATTGTTGCTCTAGATATTAAAGAGAGCTTACTAGAACGGTGGAGAGGGAAATGCTGTGCGAAATCGTCAAGCACGAGACCTTTGATGAAGCTTTCATAGAACTGCTGAAAATGGTGCACAAAGATTACCAAGTAAAATTTGTTTGACAATTTAGGAAAGGCAAATCATTACTGCATATTCACCGACGACTGAAGGAAGGGTACCCTTACCGAGTGAAATTAGTTTTGGAGAAAGACTTAGAATTATGAATGAGAATAAATAGACGGCTAGGGTGTGTTGATACCAGTACCTAAAAAAGCGTGGACACAGAACAGTGGAAAAGATAAAAAAAAAGCTGGCGACCAAGTGCAGGCTAATTTAAAACGTAAACAGGTAACCCGTTGTTATAAAAATAAAGAGGGACAGAGACGTCAAATTGGGGACAAAATTAAGGATGGAAAGATAAATAATAGGAAAATTTATAAAAGGGGCCAAAGAGAAAGGAGTAGGGAAAAATCTGTATGACACAAAGGGGGGGGGGGGGGGGAGGGGCATCACTATATTTGAAGTTTGAGCTGGTTGCCCCATAAGAAAAAAGAAAAAAAAAGCCGGAGCAATTATTGGAACACAAGATCGGAAGCTCCTCAATACATTGTAATAAAATACCACGGTATTCTCCCAACAAAAACCGTCGAAGGCCTGCATCTTTCAGAGGATCTGCGTTCTAAAGTGGATGAAAGTATTAAATGGCCAGCGGTTCTTATAATGCAGAACACGTTGAGAATACTGGCGGAAGAGAAATCATGGCGGAGATTGATGCAACCGGACTCTTTAAAGGCGTCGATAAGAGTACATAATAGAAACGAAAGCTTGTACCAGGAAAGAAGCAATAAATAACTAGAGACACTAATCCTGGTGTGCAATAGATGAAAGTACACCTTATTGTAAAAAAAGAAAAAGAAATCAGGCTATGTCACTACTGATAGCCGCAATGGAAGACTTACGGACCGCTCGACGTCTACAGAAGAAGATTCAGCGCCGCATAGATAAACTCGAATCGCAACGTTGGACTGTTTTTTGCGAGTCCCTTGACCCTCGTAAACCTCTATCGCTATTGTGGAGGACGGTACGAGGTCTGCGCACAAAACCCATTCAGCGGTCACCATTCAAGGCGCTAGCTCTCTCTCAAAAGCGCCCAGATATTGACGTGGCAGAAGAATTTTGTGCCAGATTATCTGGGCAACTCACAGCACAAACCAGCCTATTACCCTCGAGCATCTGTCCACAACCACGAGATCCCCGCTTGGATTTGCCATTTTCCATCCATGAACTCAAGGCAGCACTAGCTTTGTGTGGACACGCGTCGGCACCAGGGCCCGACGGAATTTCGTACAGAGCCCTGTGTCATCTGGGCGAACGCGCGAGAACTCTTCTCCTGGAGTTGTACAACAAATCCTGGCAAGATGACACGCTCCCGACAAGCTGGAAGACTAGTCGCCTGGTTCCACTGCTGAAACCGGGCAAGTCACCGTTGGAGCTCTCGTCCTACCGCCCCATCGCATTGGCCAGTTGTGTAGGCAAAGTCATGGAGAGGATGATCCTCGGACGCCTGGAGTGGTACTTGGAGTGCAACAATACCTACCCAGATGCCATGGCAGGATTTCGACGTGGTCGATCATCGATTGACAACGTAGTCGACCTGGTCACCTACGTTCAACACGAGAAAGGCCGAAAGCGTCTCTGCGCTTCTTTGTTCCTCGACGTCAAAGGGGCGTATGACAACGTTACGCATGAAGCCATCCTCACCGCACTCGAAGAGGTAGGAATAGGCGGTCGGATGTTACGTTGGATACGTAGCTATCTCTCAATGCGATCCTTTTTTGTGAGCACCGAGGACGGCGAAACATCTCCACATTATAGCTACCGTGGCGTACCTCAGGGCGGCGTACTCAGTCCTGTGCTGTTCAATCTTACGCTGATTGCCCTCCTTGAGCACCTGCCAAGCACAGTTAGGCTATCAATGTACGCGGATGATCTCTGCATTTGGACGTCCGCCGTAACACGCCTACAGTTGCGAGCGAGAATTCAAAGAGCTGCCACTCAAACTGCCCATTACCTCCGTAACAGAGGCTTGGAAATTTCTTCCGAGAAGTGTGCTCTCGTGGCGTTTACGCGCAAGCCTATGAATAACTACAGCGTAATAATCAATGGTGAAGCTATACCGTATATTCGATCACACAAGTTTCTGGGTGTCATAATTGACAGAGACATATCATGGAGCCATCACGTATCGTACCTAAAAAAAGCGGTTGATTGGCATCTGTCATCTGTTGAAGTTTTTCGCTGGGAAGACTTGGGGAATGTCCTCAAGTGCCATGCTACAGCTGTACAGGGTACTTTTTCTCGGCTTCCTGCGGTACAGCTTGCCTGCATTAACCAACGCAAGCAAAACAAGCCTACGAACGTTACAAAGTGTTCAGGCCCAGGCACTCCGGATTTGCCTAGGCTTGCCTCGTAGTGCATCGACGGCGGCTTCTATAGCGATCGCCGGAGACCGTCTCATCAAGACGCACATTGACGTTGAAACACTCAGGGCACATATAAGGCATCTGGCTCGGACTCCCCGCCACCACCTAGCCTCTTTACCAGCAGACAGACCACGCGCATCTTTTTGCCAAACGGTAACCGCGTATCGCGAGTCTTTACCAACATGCTTCATGCCCGCCGCGAGACCTTCGATTCTTCCGTGGTGCCTGACTCAGCCCAACATCAGCCTAACAATACCTGGCATCCGGAAAAAAGCGGAAATGTCGTCACCTGCCCTTAAACAGCTCGCTTTACTCCTGCTATATGAGAAGTACCAAGGCTATGTACACGTATACACTGACGGATCCGTTTTGCCAAACAGCTCAACTGCAGCAGTTGTGATACCGATTAAAGCCACAACAATCAAATTCAAGACCTCCCACCTTACGACATCGACGGCAGCAGAGCTCGCAGCACTTCGTGTCGCATTACATTTCATAAGTGATGAACGGGCACAAAAATGGACTATGTTCAGTGACTCCAAGGCGGCACTGCAGTCTCTTCTGTCACCTTTACGACGCGGCCCGCACGAACAACTTGTATTTGACATTGCAGAAGAGACGCACCATATAACTGAGAAAGGGCATGAAATAACTTTTCAGTGGCTTCCAAGTCACTGTGGGATTATCGGCAATGAACGGGCCGATCAAGCTGCCCGTTCCGCCCATACTGAAAACGATCAACTCTTAATACCGCTCTCCAGAACTGACGCTGCACGGAAGCTCCGCGTGCTTGCTCGCCAACTCACCACGTCGCAGTGGAACGAGCCACACTTCCAGCACGCACGACTGTATGCCCTAGACCCAACTCTCAGCCTTCAAATTCCCCCAGGACTTCGTCGAGGTGACGCTACCCTTCTGTGCAGGTTATGGTTGGGTGTCGCATTTACCTGTGCGTACGCGTTCCGCATAGGAATGGCCGACACCGCAGCCTGTGACCACTGCGGAAGTGATGAAACAATTAAGCATATTCTGTGCGACTGTCCACGGTACTGTTCGCAGCGACAGTCGCTTTGCAACGCGCTTGACAAATTGGACGACCGAACTCTTTCGGAAGAAAGAATCCTGCGCCACCGACAGGACAGGACTCAGAAGAAGGCTGTGCAGGCGCTAATGCGCTTTCTGCGTTCAACCGGGCTATCAGAACGGCTGTGATAGGACGTCCTGCATGTGTGTGCATGTGTGCATGTTTTGTTTTGTTTTTAATTTATCTCCCTCTCTCTCTGTCCTCTTTCCGACCCCTATATCCCCACCCCTGTGCAGGGTAGCAAACCGGTCGCTTGCACCAGGTTAACCTCCCTGCCTCTTCCTTTTCATCTATTTCTCTCTTGCCGCATTTCTGACTGTGTGCCAGTAACGATTGTCATCAACAGCAATATAATAATAATAATAATAATAATAATAATAATAATAATAATAATAATAATAATAATAATAATAATAATAATTGGGGCGTCCCAGAACACGGGTGTTCGCGTGACGTTGAGGGAACCAAGTTGACGAAGTGCTGACCACTTGCGGCGCTCTGAAGTCTTGAGTGTCTGTTCTTTTACAGCAGAGCTGTTAAGGTGAAGGTTGGCCGTGCGTCGTAGATAGAAAATGATCATCATCGCGCACCGGCACGCGCCATCTTCGTCCACTTCTTCATCGCCTGGCTTCCTCGGCTTCCTCGCCGCCAGAAGACGTGCGCGGATTTGTATGGCGAGGGGATGCAATAACTTGATGGGCGAGAGAACAAGTACAGACAGAGAGAAAGAAATAAACAGAAAGAAAGAGAAATAGTTGTCGAAAAAAATTCCTTCGCCAAGACGGGATTCGAACTCGCGTCCTAACCACTCGGCTATCTGGACACGCTGGCATCGCAGAGCATGGCCTTGTGTATAGTACTATAGTACAGCGAGCGGGGGGAACGGGAATTGTGAGGGTGAGGAGGAGGTAAAGGAGGAGGGGAGAACGAGTAGAGGGAGAGAGACAGAAGGAGATAGATAGATAGATAGATAGATAGATAGATAGATAGATAGATAGATAGATAGATAGATAGATAGATAGATAGATAGATAGATAGATAGATAGATAGATAGATAGATAGATAGATAGATAGATAGAAATAGGAACAAAAAAATGTATCTAAAGCACGGTGTAAGAATATTCAGGTGTTGACACTGCGCTCGCCTAAGCGGCCAGAAAATGTTCGGTCGTCGGCCCGTTGAGCGGTGCGCCATCTAATGGCTTGAGACGGAGAGCGCCCGCGAGTAGCCGAATGGCCGAATCACGGTGGTGCTATGTCATCGCCGCCGTGCTCGCCGTGCCCTCTCCTGTTTCTCTCTCGATTTCACCCCTCGACGCCGCTTGGCGGATGCACATTATCCAGCAAAATGGCACAGAAAAATGCACGTTATCAGCAGCATGCGCGTTGCTATGGAGACGACTGCCCCGCTTTTCGTAGCACCCTCTGCAAGTCATCTGATAAGAACCAGAACATTATCTGGACGCGCGTGGATTGCGGTTTCCCATGCATTGGGGGAAGAGTGTCATCACCTGAGTATATTCTTACACCGTGATCTAAAGATAGGGGAGAAACAGAGAATGAGATAGAAGGCGATAGACCGACTACAGAGAGAGAGAGAGAGAAACAAAGACACAGAACGAAGTAGAAAAAAAGGGAGAAAGAAAGAGATGAAAAGACAGAGAAAGAAATAGTTAGAAAGCAGCGGATAGTACAGAGAAATAGATGGAAGGCGTGAGACAGACTACATAGAGATATAGATGAGAAAGAAATAACAAATGTAAGAAACAGATAAAAAGATAGTAGGTGAGAGATCGACTACACACAGATAGAGATATCGAAACAAACACACAAAAAGAAAGAGAAAGAGAGAAAAAGGCTTTGCTCTGCCAGCGTGCCTGGATAGCCGAGTGGTTAGGACGCTGGCATTTGGATTGGGGGTACGCGGGTTCGAATCTCTCCTAGGCAAAACATTTTCTTCGCCAACCAATTCCCTCTTTCTCTTTCGTTCTATTTCTTTCTTTCTCTCTCTCTGTGCTCGTTCTCTCGCCCATCGAGTTATTGCATCCCTCGCCGGACAAATTGGCGCACGTCTTCTGGTTGCGAAGCAGAAGAGGAACGCGATGAAGAAGAGGACGAAGATGGCGCGTGCCGGTTCGTGACGATCATTTTCTATCTACGACAGACGGCCAACCTCCACCTTCACAGCTTGTTATGATCGGCCTGCCTGGCTTGGCGCCGCTTTGACGCGCGAGACATTGCGGCTAAGACTACCCTGATTTCTTCCGGGTCAGCGGTTCCAGAGATGCCCCAAGAGCGGCGACAACACGAAGGTCGTTCGTCTAATATTCTCAGGTTGTCTGCGCCCCTCGTAAAACCCTTTGGGCACGCCTGACCGACTGACAGATTAGGAAGAGTTGTTGGCCGTCGAGGCGGCTTGTTTTGTCGTCAAGGTGCCCCGGACAAAGGACCCAGCGTCTGGGAACCGTCTGCGGATGCATTTCCCACGTTATCCGTGGCGCCTTGTTGCCGCTGTTTCCACCACGTGGCCTGCCTGGCGCCGCATACCCATCATTGCAGCAGACTACGAAATTGACTTCCACGTAAGACTCAACGTCTTCGTGCTGTGCCGTGTGTGCGCCGTGGGCAGTGTTTTTCCCTCGCCATGGGACGAACTGGATGTGCCTCTTTCTCCTTTCGTGGGTTGGGAAGGAGGCGGCGTTTCACCTTCCCCTTTTGGGGGCGGAGGTGAAGATGGAAACTTTCATTGGACTGTCCTGGCCTCCATTGTTTTTTCCTACAGGGAACCCTGGGAAGGCCAGCACATAAAATGCGAGCGCCGATGCGCTCCCGACAAACTCTCACAAGTTCTCTCAAGCTCTCACGAGCTCCGAGAGCTTCCATGATGCTAACCCCATCATGTAGCAACACGCTACCTGTAAATAAACGTTACTGTTAACAGCTCCGGGCTCCTCTCCTCGACATCTCCCTGGGACTCTGGCTGGCTCCGGTCCTCTGGGCAGA
The DNA here is from genome assembly GCF_013339695.2 of Rhipicephalus sanguineus. Classification (NCBI taxonomy): domain Eukaryota; kingdom Metazoa; phylum Arthropoda; class Arachnida; order Ixodida; family Ixodidae; genus Rhipicephalus; species Rhipicephalus sanguineus. Next base: position 109,886,877 of record NC_051176.1, on the reverse strand, counting down.
ACCCCGACTACATCAAGCTCTGCTGTAAAACTATCGTCTTCATGAACCGGCGCACGCACTCTTCGTTATCTTCAACGTCGTCCTCTTCTTCCTCTTCTGCTTCTAGTACACCAGCTCCGCTCTGACCCGGCCTTGTGCGACCTTGCGCAAGCTGCGCTAATTTTAACGCGATAGCGTTAAAGAGCGCGTTTCGCAGAAATTCCGGTGTTGGTGTCGGCGTTGGTGTCGTTGGTTGTGAGCAAAAAATCATCATTTTGTCCGTGACCGAAAAATCGAAAAAGACGCAAGTAAAATAATTAGCAAAAAACTTCGTTTGGAGTGAGAATCGAACCCAGGCCTCTGCGTGGCAAGCAGGTGTTCTACCACAGAGCCACGCTATTTCTTGAAACTGCCTTGAAGAAAAAAAAAACACTATATGAGTGTCATGTTGTTGTCTCCTTAACGCATGTAATATTGTGTGGCAGAAGCGTAGAGTTGCACCAGGCATGTGAATTGCGCAACGAGTGGGTGTCTTAGAGGCCCACCCATTACAAAGCACTCAGAATATTTAATTATCATCACCTGCAAAAGCATCAACAAAGTGAGAAGCTGCGTGGGTTCGCGTGTTGCCTTACGGAAGCGCAGTAGATCATCCGCTGATTCGCAAAAGGAATGGTGGCGTAGTGGGCACTTAACTGTACCCGTAGTAGGCATTCTAGGATAGTTCGGAACGGCCAATGTTACGCGCACTGTCGTTCGTTTTCTAAGGATACGGTTCAGGCATGCACTGAGAACCGAAGCTCGGTTAGCAATAGAGAAGGTGATGCGCACAGGGCCCGATTACGCTGTCGCGTTCTACTCTTGAAGGCGAAGCTCAAGCGTCCCCGAAGTTTTTTTTTTTTTCTGTTAACCTTGACTTTCTCCTTTACCTCGTCAGCTGTCTGAAGTGAAAAGAGCACAGACAGACAGCGAGCAAAGTGAGTCGCGCTTGCTGGTCGCTTGTTTATCAGTGATCACATCTGGAGCCACATGCGGAGCTGCAGCCAAGTGGAGCGCTCGTCCTGACGCTGCTTCTGGCCTGTTCCGACGGATGGAGCCGTTTTGATGTTGAAATACACTACTCTTGTTACGTTGCACCTGTGTGGACATTTTGTTTCCATTCTGTGCACTATCAACGCTCTCCACACACCGGAGCCAGACAACACGTATAAAATATTTTACTTTGATTTTAAAGTTTTCGTCTCCCAGCATCTGCAAGCCAGCCCCACCGCAATAGACATCATCAGGACAGGTCAACACGGTCCACTGGGTTTGCAAAATCTGCGTCCTTCACGCAGCCTAAATCGCAGAAATCACTGTAAGGGTCTCCGGACAACAATTCACTCGTCGTTGCTTACGTGAACCGCGTGCAACTGACAGCAAACTGACAGCTGTTGCTAGTATGTCGCGAGTTGCAGTTTTCCCGTGACGTCATACTTGTGTTGAAGCGTCACTGCGAAGCCGTCCCGTCGATACCGAAACCAAAATTGCCTTTTTAAGGTAGCGGTATTAAAAATATATTCACTGTATTCCCATGCACTACGACACTCTTTTTAGGGTTCTCAACACCCGTGTTTTATTTAGAGCAACAACCCGAAAATATTTAAAGTTCCTGTCAGTACTCCTTTAAAAGAGCTGATTCCGCGTCCCCATTTTCTTCATTTATGACTTTTTAATGCGAAAGCATTAAATGCCGCATGGAGCGGTAAAGCCGGCCAGCGTCCAGCGTTAACATCCGGTGTTAACAAAACCGTCGTGACCAAGCTATGACGTCACTTTTCAATGTCAATGAAAGCTGACCTGGCCCACACACAAAAAACTGACATTGCTCAATTCGAAAATTGAGTTGACCCATGTTCGAAATCGACGTGGCATAATCCCTAAATTGACTGGCCCAACCCCTATCAAGGTTTAAATTAAAGGTTTAAGGAGGAGATGGCGACAATCCAAATAATTGCAGGCCCATTTCGCTAACATGAAGGAGTTGTAAAGTATTAAAAGGCGTAATATACACGCACATAATGACGCACGTGAATGAAAAGTAGCTTCTAGAAAATCAACGCGGTTTGCAGCGCCAGAGGTGATATTGCACACATCCGTTCGAACTTGTCGCGGATATTATTGGCCATAGCAATTATATGGACAATCTTGGCGCATTTTTGCCTTCGGCGGTCGCCATGAGGTTCTGCATCGTGTGTTCCAGGCGCGAGTGAAAGCGTGCAAGCGGAAAAAAAAAAACGCATCGTCGCGCAAACTGCCCAGGGGTGTTCCCAGAAGTGGGGTGGGGGGGGGGGGGGCTGCATTGCTGCGCCAGGAACTACGCAATTTCATCAGCCGGGCGCGATCGTGCACACCCTATCTTGACAGGGATAAGCAGACGACTCGTACGTGCTGTGTTTTCACCTCTGTTTGTGTTGAAGCGATATAGACAGCACGCAGGTCTTATCGCTCACTGAAGCGTTTTGTTGAGTTACGCCAGGTCGAATGCTAAAGGAGTTGGCTGCTAGCCTGAAGTTCGCATAACATTCCAATTTTTGTTGCTGTCGCATTAATTGCTTCGCCCTTGCGCCGAAACAGTGACTCTTTTTTTGTTATGCTAATAACATGTCTGTTTCCATTCATGCGATAATCATCGACTTTTCGAAAGCATTTGACTGTGTGCCTCTCAACCGCCCACTAAATAAGGACACAGAATTTCCACAGTTAGACGATTAGACGACTCAGTGGATCGAACTTGTCACTAACCGAACGCAGTCAAATAAAATAAACCGCCTAGTTTGCAGAAGCAGACGAGTCATATCCGGAGTACGAGAACGTTCCATTCCAGGCTCCCTATTGTTCTTAATCTGTATTGATAATATATCAACTTACGCAACTTCTCGGCTACGCTTGTTCGCTGGCGACTGTGTAATCTACAGAAACATAGAAAGCCAGGATGACATAAGCTACGGTCAGATATATGCCAACTTCAGCAATGATGCCATACCTGGTAGATGGAAATAAATGTCGTTAAGACGCAGCATGCCACACGCACAAATAGCGTCACGGATTCATCTAACCGCTGTGAGATAAATATTCTGGATCGAACCCGCCCGTTCATTTAAATATGAACGCGCGCTTTTCTTAGCGCGAATGCGAGTTGTCCGCTCATTTTGCAGAACAAGGCGAATCCTGACGAAAACGTGAAAAGCTTCACAATAAACAAATGTTTACTGTAAACATAAACAATTTTTTCGGCTTTGCTATACCGCAGCATGGGCTCGAACAACAGAAAGCGCTGAGAGCTAAAGAGGAAAAACAGTTGCTGGACTCACACTCTGCGTTTCCGAATCTTCCTCGCTCTTAAAAAGGCACTACCTACTCACTGATGGATAATGGGGCGGTTTTTTGGTACATAACAAAGCGGCAGTGCGGACATCGTCCGATTAACGACCGCATCCGCAGAGGAATCAAATGAAGCGAGTTTCTTAGGAAAACAACTACTGCGCAAAAGCTTCTGATACTCGCCTTCGCGACACCTGACTTAAGCATCCCACGCTACAGAAAATAGAGCAGTATATAGATATCGATGGAAGATTGCCGGAAGGTATAACCTCAGTGTGCGCCCTAACGCTACCATATATGTTAACGACTAACCATATACACCAGGCCCGCAGCCAGGAATTCTTTTCGGGGGGGGGGGGGGGGGGGGGGCACTTGCTAAAAACCCGGACTTTTTGAGAAAAACACCTATTTTTATTATTTATTTCTGGTAAAAACACCTACTTCACCAAAATTTCGGGGGGGGGGGGGGCTGGCTACGGGCCTGATGCACACTTTCTAGATTGGAAGCTGCTGCATCCCGCTGCTTCTATAAGTAATTTGCAGAGAGAGAGAGAGAGAGAGAGAAACGAAGAGGAAAGGCAGGGAGGTTAACCAAGCTTTGGCTCGATTGGCTACCCTCACTTGGGGTGGGGGAAGGGGGAAGAATAGAAAGGAAAGGGTAGAGAAGAAGAGTAAGAAAGAGATGGATGAACAGCTAGCTTGAAACTACACAACACGAACTCGCGCTGTTAGTTCACAGTCGCTCCTGAAGTCCGGTGGTCCTCAAGAAGCACAAGAGGGCTTTCGTGGCCTTGTGCATATGCGAGACCGTAGGCCAAGGTCCCAGGAGCTTCTTTTCTGTCAGTGGTCTTGAGTCCAGGTGACGGAGCTTGACTTCCATACTATGTCGTTGAGCCTGGTATGATGGGCAGTGGCGTAGAATGTGTTCAAGCGTCTCCTCGCAGGCGCAAATGTTGCATGCCGCAATGCTGGCCATTCCAATGAGACATGAATACGCATTCGTAAATGCCACGCCCAACCACATGCGACACAGCAAAGTTGCATCGCGTCGTGAGAGCCCGGATGGCAAACGAAGTTGCAAATTTGGGTCAATCGAATAGAGGCGCGCGTTGGAAAAACCCTGCGTATTTCACTGTAGAAGAGTGATACGGCGTGTAAGTGATTGCAGTCGCCGCGCGACGTCCGTTCTCAAGAGTGGTATGGGTGTCCGCAGGTCTTGGTCATAGGTCAATAGCCGATCGTGCGGCTTCATCCGCGCGGTCATTGCCAACGATTCCGCAATGACTCGGCAATCATTGAAATATAATATCATGTGGTTTTGGGACGTTAAACCCCAGATATTATTATTATTAAATATAATATCTGGTCCTTCCTCGAGCGTTTGGGGTTAGCCGTGCCTTATCTCATACACTGATTGTTCGTGTAATCCATGCCGTAAAGCAAACCGTAGTGTTTGTAAGGCTGACCTCGCGTCGCAAAAGATGGCTCATCGATTAGGTGGCTGCTGAAGAATGTATTTGACCGCACCTTGAAGCGCTGCGAGTTCTGCTACTGTCCACGTTGTGTTGTGAGAAAACTTGAACTGTATCAATACGTTACCGTATGGAACAACCATCGCTCCAGTAGAGCTGTTGGAATTAGTGGAGCCATCGGTGTAAACATGTATGCGGTCAAAGTAGGCAGGAAGAACAAACAGCTCTAACACACGACTGTGAGCAAGAAACCTATGGAGCCATCATTGCCGCATCGAAGCACCTGGATGTGGGCCAGCAAAAAGCACTCAAGTGAAAAAGCTCGATTTATCGAATGACGGCGCCACGCAAAGTATAGTGCTTTTTTTTTCCTTCATAAAGAGCCGAGGACACGCGTAATAAGGATTAGTTTGAGATTCGAAAGAAGCTTAACCTAAGAAGCTTAAACTTAGTGCGGAATTTCGATAGTGCGCTATCTATTGGTCGCGCTATCAACTATCCGCTCGCTTCGCTTGCGTCATGCAGCGCCTTAACACTAAATACAAACAAAAAAAAGGAAAAAAACCACTACCCACGTGTATTTATTGCAGTTACCCAGTCATGTTATTATCAAAGTTGCCACGTCATTGTCAGTCTCAATTACGCTAATTCATTCTCGAGGTTTCTGAGTCATTCTTGGCAACCTTGAATTCTTATTAATCATCCTCAGTGTTACTCAGCCCTTCTTAGTGAGTCTGATTGCCTCGTGTAGTCATGATTAAATTGTTCTGTCATTTCCGACGTTCGTGAGTCACTTGTAGTCAATTTCATATCTGCTTTGCCATCGTCAAATCTGCTGTGTCATTGAGTCAGTCTTAGTCATCTTGAGTTCTGCTTGTTCATTCTCGAAGTTGCGGAGTCATACTTAGTCAATCTAACTTCCGCCGAGAAGTTCTCCAATTCGCCTAGATGTTCAAGTTCCTGAGTAAGTGTCAGTCAATCTCGATTCTTCTTACCGTAAAGTAACGCGGAAGCCCCTAGTTTCGCGCAAGCGCCCAGTATTAGCATTTCCGAAACTTCAGAATTTTGAAAATTGCATGTTAAGCACGCACCCCTCCAAAGTTCCAGCATCAGCCGAAATAGTTTTCCCCCGAATTCCGAAATATTCACCCCATTGCGGCCGTTACGAGACCGCTAGGGGCGATCTCCGAAAACGTTCGCGCCTAGACGCGCTGAACTTAGTTGTCGACGGCTTGCGCTGCCATGTCTGATGAGATGGTCGCGCGATCCTTCAAGGGATGTGGGATCAGCGAGGACGGTCACTTGCATAGCCGGCTTGCAGGCACCGGAGATCCCGTGGCCTGTTGAGTCGCGCGAGTATCAGCAGGTCAATGCATTGACCTCATATTTTGCACCGACTTGTAAGAGTCGTTCTCTGGGTTCAGTGAAGGTGAGTAGGCATTGGTGCACCCCATCATTTACAATTTCAAAAGAAACATGCTTTATTCGATTCTGTAGCCATCGCAGCGCTGCCTCGAAACTTTTCGTTGGCCGCCATTTTGGTTTTCGCTGATTCGAGCGGAGAAGCGCCCACACCTAGATTAACGCAATTTTCAGCGAAAGGTGGGTGGGTACTTCCGCGGTACTTTACAGCTGTCATTTTTAAAGTTGCCGACCAATTCTTAGTCAATTGGATTCAGCTGAGTCATTCTCACTATTGTAGTACTTGCCATACGGTACGAAGAACATTATTTAAAGATCCGGAGAAGTGCCACCCCTTAAGGTGACACCGCGGGTCGCTCCCACGTGGGGACAGTTAGACCTAGCCTAACCGCCGCATCGCAGGCTCTCTGGACAGCCCAAAGTTGATGCTGATATTCCGAGCTCTTGAGGGCCGAGCTCCATTTCTGCTCTGTGAGGTCCTTATCCCCACGTAACGAGGGACACCGCCAAAGCATGTGCTCTAAATCGCACGTTCCCCTGCAGCCAGGGCATTGCGAGCTGAAGTCACTTGGAAATAGACAGTGCATGAAAGCGAGATTCGGATAACAATTAGTTTGTAGCATCCTAAGGGTCATCGCCTGTGGCTTGGTGCGCTTTTTGTGTGGTGGAAGAAATACTCATCTTTCCAGATAAAAATGCCATTAGGCTAAATAACTCCTTAATGCTAATTATCAGCTAATAGTTGCTATATTTACGGGGGCCTCTCCTTCAACGCTTTCATGTGATGTATTACAACCTTATCCTACCAATGTTTTAGTTGAATATTCTCAGCGACTTGCTGATTAACTATAATGGTCTTCACTCACTATAGTCGCCATCTCTTGTATACCTTTCATTTGTCGGTCCTCGCCCCCATGTTGCAATTATTTTATCGTCTAATTATGATTGGTTAATAATTAACAATAACCATCCCCATTTCTGATGTAATGCTTTCATCTATCATCGTATCGTAACTGTATACATCGAAACACTACATATTCCGTACGTGTCCTTCAATGCTAAGAACTTTCACCGCTTAGTTTCAAATATTTAGCTGAATTCATAATTACTATTGATTAATAAAACCCTGTACATTAGGGCGCGAGCTTGGATCAATGCTACATACTGTCCCTGAGCATTAACGTAGTCAACGAGTCCCTTCTTGTCAATTTAACGACAGGTGAAGGTTTTGCCCCTGTAGCGCGGCTTCGTCGCATTGGTGGTACAACAAAAGCGTCCCAGGAAAACCATTCAGCCACTGAAATAACACCAACTTTGTCCCACAGAGAGATAGTGCCCTAGAATGTATGTCGCTTTAGGGCAATTAGCGAATGAATGTTCATTGACGCAGCAAATTACTTTTAAATATCACGCCATGCATTTCAAGCGTTTCTTCAAATGTATCCCAGGAAAAAAGATCTTGCTGGCGGAATTTAACCAGACGGGAAATACATAGCGTAACAGCGTTATAGCTTAAGTGCTTTAAGCGCATTTCCAAACAAGAAAAAAAAAGAAAAAAAAGAAAAAGCGGGGAATTGGTAAGCAGTCTGTTTTAAAAAAGATTTTTCCAGTAGAATTACGCAGACTGCTTCGCTTGATGGTCGGCTTCGCTGCAGTAGCCGATGTTCCGTATTGCTGAGCTTGCGCACGCTACAGCAGCTGCGACGACAACAGCGCAGGCTGTAACGAATACGATGAATGTATCCGCTGTAATAAACGACTAAACTTGGGCAAGCATGTCAGGTGAAAAATGGGCACCGCGGAGGAAAGAAAAAGACTGCACAGAGCTGTTGGCAAAGCACCCGAACAAGTATGCGTTGACTAAAGGTTACCGAGAACCAAGCACATACGGCCGTAGTCCGGGCAACGCTGTGTTGCACATACTGGGCCGACTGTTCCGCAACCAAAAGGCGAAGCGATTGCTCCACCGACCGCTGGCCTGCGAAGGTTGACTGAGTTATGTATTACTCCCTCCGTGCTCGCGCACTACGATGTTCAGGCGCGCTAACAGAGATACGCTTACTGGAGTCACTGACACAGTCGCGTACTGTCCGCAAACGGTCCCCGAATTCCGCTATCAAAATGGTTTTCTTTGAACCATGAGTAAAGGTGGCATCTCTGCAAAATATCTCGCATTCGCTGCACTCACCGCGCGCCACCGCCCTCCTTCACGAGAGAGGAAGCAGTGGCACTACGTCAGTTACAAACCGTAACTTTTCCTAATCTTGTCTCTCTGAACCAATTTTACCCGCACTGTTACGCTGACCGTTGCTCGGGCTGTGGCAGGTCGCCCTCAATATTCCATGTCACGATTGCGAACTTTCCTCCGCCCGCTACGGGAAAAAGAGCTGTGAGACGATGCCCTCTGTGAGGGACCTCCCGATGCCCTCCAAGCCATAATACAACGAGCACGACACATCGCCGGAATCATCCTAGGGACCCCGGACTAGGGGTTCCTCCAATGCTCTTCACTCAATTGAAATAGTAATAGTAAAGATATTTTACTCTCTCTCGCAGAACACTAACTAATTTTAAAGAAATTCGCGGAAGAGGGGAAATTCCAGCAGGTCCGCCTCCCTGTGAGAATCGACTTAAAGCGACTTAAGCCACCACTAGCCAAAGTTAGAACACACTTGCCATCACCAGCCAACAGTTAGGCACCACTAGCCAACATTAACCGACACTAGCCAGAATTCAGCCAACATTTCCCTGTGCTAGTCAACAGTTAGCCAACACCAGGTACCACACTAGCCGACAGTTGGCCAACCAATGTTGGTTTTACGTGAGTAAATGGTAAATGTCGTGGCATATGAATGTCATGGCTTTTACATTATCTCCTGCGTATTGAGACATCCCAGCTGAAGAAAAGAGTGCAATGACAGCTTGTCACTTATGCCATCCATGCCATTCATGTCGTGGCATGTCATGCATTACCACATGTTTCTCATGCATGTACGCCTTTTTTATATACCTTGTTAATTAAACGACCGCGACGTCTTCCCGACGTATTCATGACGTCATTTGTGCCATTCATCTCATGATATACATATGGCAGGCATGTGAAGCCATTCGTGACACACGCTCTCATTCATAATCTGTAATTCATACACGCACGTCACGTGATGCACATTCTGGTATATAGAAAGGCAATGAAACGACCGCTATGATATCGTGATGGCATCTTGTTGTTACGTCATGGTGTACATGACAAGCATGCCGTGCTGGGATTCTTGTGCGTCATACCGTGACATCATGCCGTGCAAATTTTGGTATATACGAAGTGCATGTAACGACCAGGAGAGCAACAATGCATTCGATAGAGGCGAAAATGTTTGAGGCCCGTGTAGTTAGATTTAGGTGCACGTTTAAGAACCCCAGGTGGTTGAAATTTCCGGAGCCCTCCACTACGGCGTCCCTCATAATCATATCGTGGTTTTGGGACGTTAAGCACCAGATATTATTATTATTATTAACAACACATAGGCGGTCAGATAGATAGATAGATAGATAGATAGATAGATAGATAGATAGATAGATAGATAGATAGATAGATAGATAGATAGATAGATAGATAGATAGATAGATAGATAGATAGATAGATAGATAGATAGATAGATAGATAGATAGATAGATAGATAGATAGATAGATAGATAGATACGGTCAAAGTGTGAAATGTCACAGCGTTGCGCATTTTTGCGACATGCCGCCGACAATGCGTGGGTCTAATTCTGCGTCTGCTATTGGCCACACGCGGCCGCATGATTTGATGCGCATTTCCGCCAGGGCGGACGCGTGCGGTGAGACGCCGAGCCGTGCTAGGGGCGTCCTTCTCCTGCGTCAGCTGGACCCGATTTTCGTTTTTGGGCGAGCCGTTAAATAACGCTGCGAATGAGTGACGACGTTGCTTTGCTAAGTTACGCTGGCGACATGAATTGTTTTTGCGCACCCGCTGTGTATCTTACTCAAAGGCGCGCAAGGTAAGTTTGAGAGCATGAGTTCTGTACGCGTCCACGGCGGCTGCATTTAGATAGGGGCGCAATTGAAAAGCACCAGTGTACCCAAAAATTGATGTGCATATTTAGAGCCCCAGGTAGTCCAAATTAATTCGGAGTGCGCTCTAAGAAAAAAATTCGGCAGATCCCACGTATCGTGGGAATCGATGTTATGCGAAGCATGCGCAGGAAGGTGACTGTGGCGCAATTTTTCACATTGAGCGAAACTTTACATAATGAAGCGAGACAAATGTGGAAATGTTATACGCACACACATATTTTGAAGAGTCACACATGTATTATGTAACCAGTTGTGTACAGTTGCTTAACGATGCCAACAGCAACATAGGTGTTACCAACACCAAACGCAGTAAGCTGATGTGTAATGCTTATATTCTTCAATACTGAACAGCGCGAATTCGAATAGGACAATGTAGGAATACAGATGCACAGGACAGGCGCTACTCGCTACTAAGCTTTATTCAGAAAAGTTTCATTAGATATATACGCAGCCGAGGGGCACGTGCACTGAACGTACGTTACAGTCACAGTTGCATTTGTTAGAGTTGCATTACAGTTGTTATGCTTGTACTTATCCGTTATGACGGAGAACGCACGCACGTTTCACGAACCCGTGTACATGTGTGGGAGGGGTTGTTGGCAGTTCTTGAATAAGGTCATCATCACCGTGATCAGTGAGCACCAGCAGCTGGACAGGACTTGTTATCGGATCTGTTCCTGATCGTGGCTACGAACGGTCTACGTGAAGTGCGAGGTATAGTAGAGCTGGTGGAAACCGCGGCTTTTACGAAGAAATGCTCTATGATGCCTTCTGTGCTGGACGTGGCACCGAAGTGATGCCCCGTCCTCATCCAAGCCGTATTTCATGCCGTCTAAGAACCAGGCGTTGTTGGCTTTTGATAAATGAATTCAAGTCACCGGTAATCATGAGGGACATCCTCCTCTCGGTAGTGTTATTGTAGGAAGCATTGACCCCAGTTTTTGCGTAATCCACGTGGTCGACGTTGCAGAGCACGTGGACGAGTGAATGATAGTCCAGCATCTTCCAGAGGTGCTCTGTCTTCAGCTCCTTAACATTCATTGTGTTGGCTACTGTGGTGTAGTGGTTACAGTGCTCGGCTGCTGACCCGAAGGTCGCGGGTTCGATTCCGGCCGCGGCGGTCGCGGAGGCGAAATGCTAGAGGCCCGTGTGCTGTGCGATGTCAGTGCACGTTTAAGAACACCAGATGGTCGAAATTTCCGGAGCCCTTCACTGTGGCGTCTCTCATAATCATATAATGGTTTTGGGACGTAAAACCCCAATGATTATTATTATTATCCCTTTCCTTCCGTGTCAATCTGTATGTTCTCGGTTACTGCGTTGATTGAGACTCTGTTATCACCTGTGGCACATACCCGCATAACATGAACTCTGGTATGCGGGTATGAGCCACACGTGACTGAGGGAAAGGGTTTCATGACGTACGCGACAGGTGTTTTGCGATATTCATGTAAACATCAGTGAATCGTGATCGTCATACACTCATCCTATGCTATGCAAATTTCGGTATATAACGCCCTATGGAGACGACCGGGAGAACGTCCAGACGTAGGCGGCTAGATAGATAGATAGATAGATAGATAGATAGATACGTAGATAGAAACGCCCAAAGTGCCTGAGGTTCGCTAAGAAATGCTTCGCATTTAAAAAAAGAGACCTTTGACTCTTTTTGGAGAGTTCTGGCTGGCCACGTATATGACTCTGTTTAAAGAGGCACGTCAACTCTCTTTGGGGGTCATTATACTCTCTTCAGAGAGTCGCGTGACCTACAAGAGAGTTCATGCGCCTCTTTAGAGAGAGTCATATACGTGGCAAGTCAGGACTAACCGAAAGGAGTCACACATACTCTTTTTTTAACACGAAAGTGTTTTACGCCGGGGCCCACCAAGACGTTCATGACCTATTTCCGTCACGGAAATACGTCAGCAAAATGAGCGCCATCAGTTGACAAAAAAAATTACAGCATATCCACGGGTGAATGATGAAGAGCTTGGGCGAAGCTCCTGAATCAATTATGGTCTCGGGATTCGCTTCTCGTTGAGCCCGTTTCGCAGCGGCGTCCTTGGCGCGCACCGTCACGGGATCCGCCTGGCTGCCGCCAAGCGAGCGCCCGCCGCTGCGCATCGTCCATGCTCCGCCAACGATCCGACACGTACGGCGACGATCCAGGAGAATGAGAGAGGCGCTCGCTCCCCGCGCAGCAGCCAATCGGAGAGCAGCGGCACTTCCAGCGCCATCTAGTGTCGATTCACACAAGCGCCATATTGCACACAATTCTATTGGACCAACGCCATCTAGGAAATGAGACGAGAAATGGTGATGACGACACAGATTGTGTACAGCGCCATCTAGAATATCGTCCCTGAACTGCAGTTTGTATGTACTTCTATGAGACAGCGCCATCTATTGCATCATACGGGAGATCCGTTTACGCCGGACAACGGAGACGTGACAAGGTTAGACTAAGAGGAGCTACGCCCCTAAAAACTATAAGGAAAAGTTCCGTTGACAGGAATTGAACCCATGACCTCTCGGTCACGGCTGGCGGGCGTTTAGCCAACTGAGTTACCGCCAAACACATAGTCACCATGAACGCGCCTTTTATCTTTCATACTTTCCTCTCGCAGTGCTCTTGGATGGATGGATGGATGGATGGATGGATGGATGGATGGATGAATTGATGCTAGCGTCCCCTTTATAACGGAGAGGTGACATGTGTGTCATGAGGCTCGAAAAAAAAAAGCAAAACGAGCCGTTGCTACGACCGTCCCATTCGACGCGTTTCCAATAGAAGTGTAATTTTGTCAACACTTTAACACACCGCGAGGTAGTGGCCTTAGCCCAAGCCTCGCTCATAGCATCCATCCATATCGAAGAATAGCTCTCCGACACTCGCCTGGCTGTCGCACCGCGTTCCCCACTCGCCCTCTGAGAATTACCAGCCAGGCTAGAGGGAAGACACGACGCGCGTAGCGTTTCTCTTCGCGTTTCACGACGCTTTGAAGGAGTGCATATCGAGTATCAGTGTTTATTATGTGCTTGTTGATTTCATCTTTGCGAGGGATTCACCATATGCGGTGTCCACGTATATCTTAAGAACTTCAGCTACCGCAAGGGCGTTAGTCGTCGGTATGGAGATGTGCCACTAGGCGTCAACGTGGGTGCGCCCCCTTCAAGCGGTGCTGTATCTGCCAAACAACAGTAGACATTGTACAAGCTCTCATATATCAACGCACTATAAAAAAATCAACTACTTCTTTGACGACATGTTTCACTTTCGTGTTATACCGATTCCCATATGACAGAGGGATGAGCCATCTCTTTTTCTAAGAGTATGTGCTACTACGGCGTGCTTCGTAATGTATCTAGTTAGTATATCGTAATTCAGCCAGCGCAACGATTTAGCGTTAACGTTGCGTGATCCACATTTTGTATGCGCTGCACGTAAAAGCAGCTGGGGCTCTTACGTACTTTACGTACGTACGCTATTTACGAAATTCAGCTTTCAACGCTAACGTGCGGAAAGGGAGCCGTACGAGGGGTGACATGGTTGCGCCTGTCGAAGTGAGAGCAGTCTGCATCGGATCTGTCGAATCGTCGGCCTGCGCAGTTCATTCATGCTCCTTTAATTCTCGTATTTCCTTACGATTTCATTCATGACGCTTCGCCAGCCACGCACTGGTGACATACAGGCTTCATTTCCTTAGATACGTTCTCGATTGACTTGATAAAATTGTTCACGTGTGTATTTGTTCATGCTTACTTCTGGCACATCGAAATGTTTTTAGTTTTTATTTCACTAAATTCGAAGAATACGTCCCCAAGTCAGCCTAGATTTGACACGGTTTCCGCTAAAAACAAAGTGAAGTGTGGCCTTATAATTTTGGAGGACGTGGCGTGCATTCACACGCAGCTGTTAGTAAAGACATAAAATCTAAAAAAAAGGAAAAAAATACGCACGACGTCGCCAAAACACCCATCGTTGGTTCGATCATCGCACTACTGTGGGATGCTGTTGACATTCTGTGGTACAGATGTAAGACAACAAATAAATAAACGTATTTCGAGAAAAGTAATGGCCTATGAATGATGTCTTTCTTGATATTGTAAACTAAGCTCTTGATAAATGTATGTACAGGCGTGAGCATAAGTGTACGGACCACGGGATGGATCAACGCAGTGCGCACCGTCTACCGACGCGGGGCATGCTGTCGAGAGCACCACTAAAGTTGCGGTGCGCATGTGCGTCCTGTCATATCAGGTGGCCTCTCATGTCGCTTTGTCTGACGTGGTTATGGTGCTCGTAGACAAAACATCAACTGGCTGTCTCTTTCCTTGCTCCATCGCATCTTTGCCGTTGGTTTACGTAGCGGCTGCGGCGGGGCCGGCTCGAGCGCCTGACGCGCATCGCTTTTAAAGACGATAGTCTTTCTTGGGGAACTTAAACGCAGAAATTTTGGTCTGTCTTTCTGTCTTTCTGTTTGTCGGCACGTCCCTCGATTCAGCCACTCGGCCAAAGTTGAACCACTTGTCCAAGGGCCAGCCGTCTTGAACTGGTATGGCTGTTCATAATTGTGAACGTTGTCGATCAAAAAGTAAATATCATGCATATCTGAGGTGCAACATCACTAGGTAAGTATTAGGTGGCGTGTTCCTTTAATAGAAAATGCATACATACGTAATTTTAAGGACCCTAGTTTCTTAAGCTGCGCTGAAAATGCATAAGAATGGAAGCTTGAGCGAGTTGGTATGCGTTCATCTTTGTTGAAACAGCGCTCACTAGACGACGACGAAGTAAAAGAAGGCACAGGACAGGCGCTGCCTGTCGTGTGCCTTCTTTTACTTCGTCGTCGTCTAGTGAGCGCTGTTTCAACAAAGCTGAAAATGCGACTGCGCTGAAATTTGCCTTCCTCCGTGCCCTTCGCACGAGCTCATTGTTGTGTTTCGGTTTCGGTTCTGTATTGCACTGTACGAATGCCATGGGTTGGTGTTGAAAAACTTCAGTTTTGAGAAGGCCAAGAAGGTGAAAAAAAATATTAAAAAAATGAAAAAGCAGCGTTGTGGGCGGCCTTCAGGCTGCCGGTTGTGGGCGCCGCTCTGGCGTTCCTGTTTTACCCAGGCGACGTGTAAATAAAAGAGTGTGTGGAGAGTACTCGTTGAGTGCGGACGTTTCTCTGCTTCAGCGCTTCGCGCCAAACCGCGCTTTCGGGCTGGCTGGCGTCCCCGCCGGTCGCGTTGGTCACCGCCGGTCTTCGCCTGCTGCTGCGCCTGGACTACCAGCACGCAACACAGCACTCATGTTTCCCGACGTATTGCCAGATGGCGTCCATATGTCACACAGCGCCTCTTCTATCGTCTTTACACGACATTTGCAGCGAAGCACGCAGATACGCGGCCAATTTTTTTACACCAGCTAATTAGCCTAACTAAGCATAGCTAGCATCCTATAGTCTAATAAAGCTAAGCATATTTAATTAGGTTTTGTGATGACGCCGTGTGGCGTCACCAGAAAACTCAGCCCTGCTTACCTTTGCCGCGTTAAGCGAAGTTAAGCATAGATGAACAAGTTAAGTCAAAGTTAAGTCAAGTATAGCCGACCCTAATTAAGCCTAGTTAAGCATGGTGTCACCTAATAAGCCAAGCATGAGTAAGTTTAATTAAGCTAATCCTAATCAAGCCTAACCCAGCTTCCCGTTGCTATGTTAAGCTGGGATTAGTTGAGTCAAGGTAAGTATAGTCAAATCTAATTAAGCATAGTTGAGCATGATATCTCCTAATTAATCTGAGCATAACTAAGTCTAAATAAGCCAGATCTGATGGTGGCTAATTAATCCAAGTCGAGTTCTTCATCAGCCCAGCGAAGCCAAGCTTACGTATTTGATTATGATTATTATGATTTGATTATTATATGATTATTATGGCTAATTATGATCGACTGAACGAGTCGATCATAATTAGCCTCTATTAAACTTCATTTTGGCTAATTAAGACAGTCTTATCAGGACTGATTAAGTTGTGTGATATCGCAGGAATTGCACGTGATGGATGTGTTTCATGCGGCATAGTTATGCTAATTACTCCCAAATAAGCCATTTAGGTAGAGCCATGCTTAGTATAGATAAGCATAGTTGAGTATGGTATTATATAATAATCTGAATATATTGATATCTAATTAAGCCAAACCTAACTAATCCCAATTAGTCCAAGCAATCCAAGTCGAACTCCCAATGAAGCTAGTGAAGCCATGCTCGCAAAGATACTGATTATCACTGGCCAAGATGAACCTAATTAAGCTCGAATAAGTCTAATTAGTGCTACTAAGCCTTATTCTCGCGCTAATTGGCTTTAGGGTTTGCTTAATTTGCTTTATATATGCTCGAATTAATTGGCGATACTATTCTCAAGTATAATTATTTAGATTTATCTGTAATTACCATGGATCCGTCTAATTAGCTTCACTAGGTGTATTTAGCCTAAGTCTGTCACATAAAACAGGTGTCTTTGGCGTGTTTCATTTGATCTCGGACAACTTAATCACACCTAAGTAGAATTTGGCTGAATTCGCGCTACTTAGACTTTATTGAGCTTTATTAGGCTCGACGTGGTCAGTGGTAATTATTATCTTCGTTGGCTTGGCTTCAGTAGCTTCACTGAACGTTCGACTGGGATTCTCTTGGTGCAATCGGGATTATTTATGTTTGGCTTAAATGCTCTGAATAATAAGGTGATACCATTCTCAACGGTGCCTAATCAGATTTAACTATTCGTACCTCGGACTAGTTTAGTTAGGTTAATTAGGCTAACTTGCATAATTATGCCTCACGAAACTCAAGTATCTCGGGTAGGTTTCGTTCGATCTCACACTACTTATTAAATTCTTATTGGGTTTATTCTTAATGAGCAATAATTAGCCTAATTGAGCTAAAACTATGCTCGATTCAGTTAGGTCAGAAGTAATTAGCGTCTACCTGAGCTTGGCTTCTTCGGCTCATGGGGAATTCAACTTGGATTAATGTGCCACAGTTAGGTATGACTGATTTTGACTTGATTATGCTCGGCTTAATTACAAGATACCATGCTCAACTATGCCTAATTAGATTTGGGTATACTTACCTTGACTCAACTTAACTCATCCAATCTTAACATAGCAACAGCAAGCTGCGCTAGGCTTGATTAGGATTAGCTTAATTAAACTTACTTATGCTTGGCTTTATTAGATGGTATCATGCTTAACTAGGCTTAAAGGGCCACTCACCAGGTTTGACAATTTTGAGCTAACGAGCGCAATGCATACACTGGGCGTTCACGATCACGTCTGCCAAAATTTGCAACGCTACGTGCCGCGGAAATGGGTCAAATTTCAAGTTGAACGCTGCTTGCCCTTCCTCTCGCGGGCGCGCGCTTTTGAGAATGAGGGGATGACGTACATGAGAAAATGGCCCTACGTAGATGGTAGTGCTGTGACGTCGCTCCTCTACGTAGACGACTGTGCTCTGACGTCGCCAACAGTAGCACGTGACACTACGATAATTATTTGACACGACATGTGTAGTTTGTGTAATTTGTTGCTTGAATATATTAATAAAACTTCAGCGAAATAATGAGACACACAAAGGGAATGTGTGCGTCTTTTTCATTTTTTTTTTCGTGAATTGCAGCGAGATGCGGGGCTCATGTGCCTCCCTTTCCCATGCGTTCGTGTCCCCGCGGGTAGCGCATCGAGCAGACGCCAGCCCTGAAACGAAAGTAATGTTCTGGCGCGTTCGAGCACTCATTATGTTCATTTATTCTACCGCGTCCAAGTAAACGTTAATGCGGCACTGGCTCGTGATACCGCCACTCTCGTGCCCGTACAAATGTCTCAACTTTCATGCCCGTCCCGCAGAAACAGGCAGTACACCACAGAGAACGCCGACAAAACGCCCACGGCCGCTGCATAAAAACAAAGGTAGCGGCCGTGCAACGCCGCTCGCGTGCTCGGGCTGGCTCGGGCACGTGACCATGCATGCGCATGACGTGTTCATGCGTATGTGTCAAGTGAAGAGGGCAGGGAAGGGATTTGGCTTGCTAAGGCTACACGGGGCGAGTGGCAAGGGTTTGAATCTCGCCTTCTCGCATCATTGTTTCGCGCCGCTACAAATTATTGTTTTTCTCAGCTCGTAATGAACCAATTTGAAAAATTCTTGCGGCATGCTGTTCTTCATTCGGCACACAACAACTTCTAGCGTCTAACTAAAATTTGCCATGTGGCCTGGTGAGGGGCCCTTTAATTAGGGTCGGCTATACATGGCTCAACTAGCCTCATCAAAGCTTAACTTCACTTAACACGGCAAAGGCAAGCAGGGCTGAGTTTTCTGTTGGCGCTGTGTGCGTCACAGTTTCTCAGCGAACGGACCGATTGTGCTAGAGCGTGCTGTTTCTAGTTGGTTTTTGATTGTGGAGTTTAACAAGGTAGCATTTGGTGGGATGCTTTGCGCGCCCATTGCTTCAGTATGCGTATTTTCAAGCATTTCATGTGCTATCACTACCAAATTCACAGGGGCGGCCGGGAGGGCCTGACCGCCCCCCCCCCCCCCTACTTTATTCTTTAATTTATACCCCAATAAGAGCTCATATCAGGCTCTCCCAGAAGCTGCTCCCCCTTCGAAAATATCCTGTATCCACCCCTGTCTGCTATGAAATGTTAACAGATGCTTGTGTGTGGAACTTTTCGTATGAAATTGAAAAAAAAAATGCTGTTCCGGCAAATGCGTTATACTCGACCCTGTGTGCGCTACTGTTGGTTACGTTCTGAGGTGGTTTCTCAAGCGTTCAGTCGGCGACGCAAAACTGCCTTGCGGAAACGGGTTGAAGTTGTAAGGCGCCAGTAGGCCCCGAAAGTGACGACGTGAACGCGAATATTCTTGGCGTATCGTGTTATTTACGAGCACATGTCCGCTTTGAAATGGGTCAACAGCACTTTCTTAACGCCATCGCTGTGCCTAGCTGTGTCGCGCGCCAAAGCCTCCCCACAACCATCCTACACTACACGCATGGTATTCAGGTAGCTAACAACGCTTTATTCGTTACACTGAAAACACAGACAAAATTTATAACCTAGAGCAAAGCTTCATTCTCAACGACGTCAGGCCTTCATGTGACCCGGTGACAAACTTATTTGTACCTTGTTCTCGTTGTGAGGCAGTTCTTTACACGTAATAACCGTCGACACGATAACTAGGAAATGCGGGTAACATGTATACATGCCGTTACACACTCGTCTGACGTTTTTATGCCCCGGTTGCCCACTGTCAAAGCAGATACAAGCAAGAAGTTATAGCAGCGACAGCAATGCGATTCGGACACAAGCCTTCAACACGGCGCCAGATCGGTAGCTTTGTGAAACCTCCTACAGATGGCAGCAATTTTGGGTAAAGTCTATACGAAGCCAGACTAGCAGCTAACTCTTTTGGATCCGATCTCGCTTAACTCTACAAAACGCTGCATGGTATAAGGGAATACGGCCGCTACAGGGAGCGAAGCAATTTTCTTGCTGTCTGTCGTGTCAACGCGAAGTAAACGGGGAGAGCACAGCAAGTACAAGGTTATACAAGCCATCTACTGATGTCTGTCGAGATAGCGCTCGCGACCGCAACCTTTTGATCAACGTTCGCAGTTTCTGCTCGAGCGACGCAGCCCAAGCCGGCGCACCTTCATGCTCCTTCGCCCGACGAATGACGGGCGGGTCGTTTCCTATCTGTTTGAGGAACCACTGACGCAGGCCTCGCACGCAGTGCGATGTTATCGCTTGCGCCCATAGTGCGACGTAGATGGGGGGTTGATTTCATCTCTGCTTCAACCGCGTTTGTCCCCAGCGCTCGCGCGCTTTTACTCTATACATAAAACATAGGTTGCGCGGGGCGATCTTATCAATTTGGACTTTATACAGAACATGACGGCTACGGCGACTCCGACGGCGACGGCAAAAACACGCCAAGAGTGTCCATATAGTTACCATCGCAATAATAACAAAAATCCGGCAGATCCCCCCAAGCTGTTCATGCCTGACTCACACCGGGCTTCAGACCTACCACGCCTGTCAGTCTGGAAACGTATGTATGCCTTTCGGTGGTAGGGAGTCCGGACGGTCTGCACTGTGGATTACCGAGAGACGCGACACTCTCTGGCCTTAGCCACTCGCATTGTGTTACATGTGTACCTGTGAGCGCTCCGCACGGCCTCAGAAATTCAGGTATGTGAACAATGTGTCTAGCGTGCCTACACCCCTCCCCCCTCTCTCTTTCTCTCCATCTACATACCTATAGCCACCATTGTGCTAGAGAAACTCATTATCTCCGCATAATGCCGACTTCAGAACAGCGAATCCAAGTTCTTTGCTTACAGAAATCGCTCATCTGTGCCCCTTTTTAATGGGGTCAGATTGCCAGAATTCAAAACCAATTAAATTTCGGAACTTGTTCGGCTGCGGTGACACGGCACAACGGCGGCTTCAACTTAAACCTTAGCGCGTGATGGTCGGCTTATCAGATTCTGCAATATGCTTCGCTCACGGAATGACGCTCAACTGAAGGAAATGAAGGTTACGTGGCAATCCACCAGTTTTAAATTTACATGAGGCGCCTGAAGTATAAGTCCGCTTAATGCCAGTGCCACAAGAGCTTCCGCATGCGCGTCGTAGTCGCTCGAAAGCTAACATTGAAGTTGAGCGACCGAGGTTAGATGAGCCGCTTGTTGGGCTGGCTGCACACCTATTGTACAGGATGCCACAGCTAACGTTAGCCAATCTGCGCAAAAACTGGTAAAGTATCAGATTCTGAGACCCAGGGACTGTCGTTAGTCTTCGTCCACTACGGATAACATCAGCGGGCTAATTATTCGGCTAATCAGACAAGAAAAATTATACAACAGTTGATCTTATAATCTGGGAGGTGACTTTCGATATGAATATGAACTGCAACATAATACAATCCGTTTTCAGTTGTCTTGATAACGCTTCCCGCGTATACTTGTTATTAGGAGCGGAGCTGTTTATGCCAGCCGTCGGTTGTAATCCGCCAACAGAAAACTATCATCACCATGAACAGGCACGCGCTATATTCCTTCTCTTCTGCTTCGCTCCCAGAACACGTACGCCGATTTGTCCGGCGTGGGATGGAATAACTCTGATGGGTGAGAGAACGACGACAGAGAGAGAAAGAGCGGAATTCTCGGCGAAAGAAATTTTTGACGAGATGGGATTCGAACCTGCGTACCCACGATCCGAAGGCGAGCGTCGTAACCACTCAGCTATCCTAGCACGCTAGCAGAGCATAACATAGCCTTGTACAGTATAATATACCAAGGGGGTGGGAAAGGGAAGAGTGGAGAGAGTAAAGTATAGCATAAAAAGAAAGAGATACATAGGAAGAAAGAAATGGAAGAAAACAGAAAGAGAAAGAAATGTATAAACAGAAAGAGGAAGAGACAGAAAAAAAGAGAACGCGAGAAATAGAGAGGGAGAGACAGCCGTTACAAAAAACGTATGTAAAGCATCTATAGACTGTCTAAAAATAGGTTTAGGCAGTCCATTGACTGTCTACATATATTGTTGTAAGGGAGGGAAGAAAGATAGATAGTAGGACCTAGAAATATATATATATATATATATATATATATATATATATATATATATATATATATATATATATATATATATATATATATATGTATATATATATATATAATAGAAATGAAGAAATGGAAATAACCAGAGACAAATACGACAGAGAAAAACATACAGAGAAGAGAGAGAGAAAAAAAGAAAGAAATGAAGAAAGAAAGACAAAACTAAAACAAAGAAAGCCACCCAGCTCCACAATTCCTTCAGGCTTGGCACCACTAGTGCGAAGCTGACTGAATCTTTTTTTTTTTTTACCGCTCTTTACTATTAACGCCTGAAATCCGAAAGGTATCATCTCATTGTGTTCCCACGCTCGTGACACCAACGGTGAGACAAATGTATCGAAAAATTCCGGTAATTGCCTGCTCCGTGACCGTACTAATTGCGCAAGCTGTTCGCGGTGGTGTTTAGCTAATCGCGAGCAGCGTGTCCCGTACTTTTCGGACATTTTGCCGCTATTAATAAGGCACGAGAGAAATAATTGAGCAGGACTTAGCGCAACGAAATCGGTGTAATGTTATGTTGGCGAGCGAACAGCGTGTATAAGATGCCTAATGAAGCTTCAGCACACAGAAAGGAATCCCAAGGATCACATTACCACTCTGAGGGAGTCAGACGACTCTTGCCGGTAACACTCCTGCGTGGGTCAAATAACCCACACCGGGTCAAATGTCACAAGCCGAAGCGTCAAGCCACTCCACGACTATTTAAGTCACTTAATTTACCCGTGCTCTACTTTTGCGCGTCTACCGTTGGAAATAGTGAAGTGTTCATTTTAAGCAGGCCCAATAATACTTGCCGTTGTGCCCAGCGACTGCAAAAAAGAGTAGTTCAATTTTAGCATTACCTTAATGAAACTCGTCAAAACAACCCAGCAGAGCAATCTAGAAAGCGCGATCGTGATTTCCAATTACACAGTTCAGGTATTCCTTATTTACATGCTTGTAGGAGTACAGCCAACTAAAATGTGTGACTGTGACGTGCATAGTGTTATATGGTGCAAAATAAACTGCAGAAATTGGCATCATGTTTCCATATTCTTATGATTATGATTAAATCAAAAAGTGGTGATGGCTGGAGACATCAGACTTGTGACTTCCTATTTGTCGCTCCTGTTCAGCGGGAGCAGCCATGAAATATTGTAACTGAAAAGCAGAACGTGATATTATGAGGAGAAAACGGAATTGCAGTAAGAGTTTGCAAAACCATTCACAATAAGTGATTTACACAGACATAATGAAGGCTCACAAAGAGAGAGAGAGAATAAGAATAAAAGAAAGGCGGGGAGGTTAACCAGGGCTGAGCCCGGTAGGCTACCCTGCACTGGGGGAGGGGGGAGGAAAGATAGAGAGGAGGAGAGAAAAGTCACTCTTTCAGCCGACGTAACAGTTCCGCGTTTGACATCACAAACGGCGAATCAGTCCAGTATCCTTCAGAAAACGCAACTGCGCTTTCGTTGCCTTTTGGAACTGTGATGGGCAGCCCCATGGTCCCAATATTTTCGCGACAGTGAAAGCGCTTCCGTCCATTTGATTTAGTGCAGTGCTGAGATGAAGCCTCTCGTTTGCGTATGTCGGGCAGTAACACAGAAGGTGCTCAATAGTTTCCTCAGCGGCACAGTCGTTGCACTCGGCGTTGTCGGCCATCTCTATCTTAAATGAGTAGGCGTTGGTGAACGCTACACCCAGACGCAAACGGCACAACACTGTATCTTCCTCCCGGGAAAGACCAGGTAGTAGCCGCAGTCGTAGAGATGGGTCGAGAGAATACAGTCGATGGTGTGTGAATTGTGATGTTTGCCACTTTTGAAGTGTCATGTTCTGCGCCAGCTTACTTAGGTATCGAGCCGCATCAATCCTAGATAACGGTATAGAAACAAGGTTCGTCCCTACATGTGCTTTTCTGGCAGCTTCATCGGCGAGGTCGTTGCCGGAGATACCGCAATGGCTTGGTATCTACTGAAACACAACACACAACACACACAAGGCTCACAAAAGAAAAAACAACAAATTCAAACAGGCATGGTAAGGGACCAAGTTTTTCGCCGTTATCGTGTAAAACACAACTTGCAGATAGTAGCTTTTGTAACACGTCACTTGGCGATAAACTTGCAGCACGTACAAGATGATGTGAGCCTCTTTTTGAACAACAAACGAAATTGGTTTAGGCTCCTTTGCGTGGGTGCCACTCCTTTTCCTACGTCGTGTTGTCCAACCAAAAGAAATGTAGGACCGACTGCCCCGTTGACAGGGTGTACGCCACTGCTGATTTTCCCATCACGAGTGGTGAGGCGCCAGACCATAGCGACACCTTCGTTTCTCCGAGTGTGGCTGTCAACTGGAGTGAAAAGGCAGGAGAAGCGATCCGGGATTCTGAGAATAATGAACACACACACACACTGATTATTTGTATTTAAAACCACCCTTTGTTCAATGCCCCGTTACTGTACACACATCTGACACGTGTGCTTCCTTAATTTAAATAATTTTGTAACGAAAACAAATGTTTGCGTAAAAGAAGGCGGGAGCCTCGTTTTGCAATAGCCACTGGCTATGCACGAATGAAAGCACTTCTTTTCTGAGAAATCGCTTCAAAATTTGCTTTCTGAATCAGACCGGCTTTGCGCCGGCATATTCCGACACCCAAGCGCATCCTCCAGCAGTCAGGTGCACGTCGTGAGCGGTTACTGACCGCGTGTTTTATAAAGGTAACCGATCCTTAAATACTAAGGTAAACACATGCGAGTACGAGCGCCCAAACGACACCCAGCGCGCGCGGACGCAGTCTACGTCGAGATCAGACATGTCATATGCTAGAATTGCCGCACATAGCTCTCACAGACACGTACACTCACTGGATTCTGTTATAGCGTCAAACGTCATCGCAGATGTAGGAAAACCACGAAAACAGCAAACAGAAACGAGGGAAAAAGAGTGCACGGTGCAACAGCGTGCGCCGTCGAAAGTCTCGAGACCGGCGAGGCGTGTCCAACCTAAGTGACTACCGCGTACCCGCTGGAAACATCGTACTATATATGCATCTTAAACTACCGTTTTTAAGCCAACAAAAACCATTATATATAGTGCGTCTAAGTTTTCCGCACACAGATTTTTTTTCACGTTCCCACGCGCGGAAGCATGCTGCACACTTAATGTCGATGGAAATGCTATTATGAAGTAGACTAAAGCGCATCTCAGAACGACACCTTGCACCTTCAGCAGCGCAGACACAATGTGCGATCAGCAAGCAATGATCCTTGATAACTGTTTGCATCGCTCATTTTAAGGGAGCTTGTACAGCAACGTGCATAACGGTGTCAACTCGTTAACTAACAGTTCTAGTTGGGCATCCACAACAGACCCGTGGACGCAGGCTGCTGTTGGAAATGGCTGGCAGCGTACTTCCGCAGAGCTGCTGCAAACGCCCAGCTAAAGCTGTATAATTAGTACCTACGAAAGCAGTACACTCACCGTTAACAGGCACGCGTTGCCCGTGTCTGCAGCTCCGTGAATATTTCGCCCTCCAAGCGTCACTTCGAGCACGGAGCCTGGCGTCACCGCCACAGAAAATGCGCATGTTCGCTCGAACGCATACCGCACCTACTACAAGACAGGCAACTGACGCAACGCATTCCAAAAGACCGAGGAGACTGAGAGAGGAGGCGGAGGCGCCGCGCCAGCTTGTCTCCGTCGGTGAGCCATGGCGCCACAACGGCGCCGAACGGCAAACGCGCGATATGTAGGGCGTATACGACGGCGCCTTCATCACGGAAGCCAATCGAAACGCGCTTCATGAGAGTCTAGTGACTCCTCCAGAAATGCTAACTCTCCTTTCCCGCTTCTACTTTACAAAAGGGGTCAAATGGATACACGAAGAGAGTCATGGTGCCGTGACCCTCTTTTTTCTTAGAGTGTGCTGACTTCCAACAAATAGCTTTATTCAAAAGAAACCTTGCTGGTATACACCCTCATCAATAATATATATCCTCGTCTTGTTCCCTGTTCCTTTCTGTGGGCTTAAGTTTCATTGTGGATCTGTACCAACACGCCCAACTGCATAGCGAGCGTATTTAGCTCTCATAATCGTACCACTTTTTTTTTTATTGCGACAGTAATTATATGGGCACCAGCAGCGGGTGTTTGCCGTCGCCGTCGCGTTGTATATATATATATATATATATATATATATATATATATATATATATATATATATATATATATATATATATTTAGGAAAGATGACTCTTAAGGGCTCGTTTTTCTTTGTTACACACAATATTAATGAGAACTAACAGACAATAACGCCAAGGAAAGTATAGGGGGTGTTATCTGTAGTATTTAGAATATAAATGTGAAGAAAGTAAAGTGGACGAAAAGATAACTTGCCGCCGGCAGGGACCGAACCTGCGACCTTCGAATAACGCGTCCGATGCTCTACCACTGAGCTACGGCGGCGGTCATCCTCCCGTCCACTTTATGGGGTATATATGTGCATTTAAACCTTGGAGTGTTAGTCAGCGCCAATCGCACCATGGGGGCGAGTGTGGAACACTCTTTTTCCGCCTTTCTGGCGTCACGTAGCACGTGATCTTTTTACGAGCTGGCAGCTGACCAATAATCCCTCGCATACAACCTGAAGGCATCAAGTCTGCCAGGACGAGACCCTTGCTATGAATGAAGGAAAGATGACTCTTAAGGGCTCGTTTTTCTTTGTTAGACACAATATTAATGAGAACTAACAGACAATAACGCCAAGGAAAGTATAGGGGGTGTTATCTGTAGTATTTAGAATATAAATGTGAAGAAAATAAAGTGGACGAAACGATATATATATATATATATATATATATATATATATATATATATATATATATATATATATATATATATATATGTGTGTGTGTGTGTGTGTGTGTGTGTGTGTGTGTGTGTGTGTAAACCATAAAGAAAAAAAATCAGATTTACTTTCCCAAGCTCACGACCGGGGTTTGTCTAAGTCGTCTAACACTCCGCCGCGCGCCGCGTTAGACAACTCCGCCATGCAGCATACGTCCTCCGGCAATACTAACGGCGAGCTCTTTATGTACACCATTTACCGTTGGCGGTACGCAGAGGTCGGAGGTGCTTCGGCGTGTTCACTACCCCCGCCAAATGGCGCGAAGGGTGCGCTTTAAAGCTCGTCAACGCACTCGTGTTTCGCCCTAGCTGGGAGGCGCGCGCACCTTCTACCTGTGCTATGACCTACAGTGCGTGGTCGGCCGTGCTCGCGCGCTTATCTCGTGAGGGCGGAGGTTTGTACGTCTTGTACTTTCACCGCAAAGTTTGCGTTGAAGTTACAGAGTGCACGAAGGTGCCTTCGTTTGCTGCAGCAGCCGCGTTTGCTAGAAGAACCAAAGGAGGGGCTTGGAAGTAACAGCTGTGACTGTTATTTCGCACTCGTCCTGTGCATACCTGCGTGTTCTTTCCGTGCGTCCTGTTTTGCGTTTGAGCAGTGCGCTGGAAGTTTCGAGCTGCTCGGCGTTTTTCGTGTGACATTCCAATCTGTTGCTATCGCATTCATTGCTTCACCTTTGCGGCGAAACTGTGACACTTTCTTTTTCTCAACGGCGAGGTCAAGGTGGGGCACTATGAATATCAAGTGCTGACAATTGTGCAAAGGACAGGAAAGGTGAGAAGACGGGGCAAGCGATGACATGTGCATTGTTGGTATGTATGTATAGTTACCGTCTCTACCACTATCCCTCAAGAGGAAGGTATATAGCAGCTGCATCTTACCGGTACTTACCTACGGAGCAGAAAACTGGAGACTTACAAAGAAGGTTCAACTTAAATTGAGGACGACGCAGCGAGCGAGGAAAATGATAGGTGTAACCTTAAGAGACAGGAAGAGAGCAGAGTGGGTCAGGGAACAAACGGGGGTTAAGGATATCATAGTTGAAATCAAGAAGAAGAAATGGATATGGGCCGAGCACGTAGCACGTCGGCAGGATAACTGGTGGTCATTAAGGGTAACTGACTGGATTCCAAAAGATGGCAAACGTGTGAGGGGGAGACAGAAAATTAGGTGGGTAGATGAGATTAAGAAGTTTGTAGGCATAACGTGACAGCAGAAAGCACAGGACCGGGTTGATTGGCGGAACATGGAAGAGGCCTTTTCCCTGCAGTGGGCGTAGACAGGCTGATGATAATGATGATTATGATGATAGTGATGATGTAGTGAGTAATCCAATTATTTAATTCGTTGGTCTGGTAATTTAGTAGTGTAAATAATTACTTAAGGCAAGTGCTTTCAAGAAAATTGCTCATTACTGTTCCATTTACTTTTGACTAAAATATAGCCTGTCCGCTTCCCTCAGGGCGTAAGAAATTGACAAAAAATGAAAGAAAGAAAACAAAGAGAGGTTAATCTGCGTGCGAAACCTCAAGCGTGGGAAACTGAACAAAGACCTTTGAGATTTTCATGTATATGTGCTGTAAATAAAGTGTGCACGAGTTAGCGCATGAATGGTGAACTTTTTCTTAAATAATTTCAAGTAATTTCATTACTTGAAATTGAAACATAATTGCCAATGTAATTTAATTACTTTTTAGGAGTAATTTTGCCATCTCTGATAATAGCTAAGGCCTCGCCCTCTAATTACACTTGAAACTGTTTTTGCTTTCGCTTTAGCGGTTGCCTCTAATAATAATAAAAAGGAACATGTTTCTAAAAATAAAGTGACAGCTACTTCGCGAGAGGCAGCGAGATGTTCTCAGGTAATCGCAGCTTAATCTTCTGCCATTTAGAGGTCTTGGTGTCTTTGAAGCATAATGAGGAAGCTGTTATTTCTTTTTGCAGAGTTGCTTTGAATGCCGCTGCGACTGCCGCGCTTTAACTGATTCTTTCTTTCTTTCTTTCTTTCTTTCTTTCTTTCTTTCTTTCTTTCTTTCTTTCTTTCTTTCTTTCTTTCTTTCTTTCTTTCTTTCTTTCTTTCTTTCTTTCTTTCTTTCTTTCTTTCTTTCTTTCTTTCTTGTTTTGTTCTCCGAGTACGCATTTTTTTTGTGTGTCAGAAGCAAGCCGCGTGTTTATCAGATTTAGAAGCGAATCAGCTGAAAGGACGAACGTTTCACGAAAGCCTGGTTTCCCGAACGATGCCTGATGCATACAAATCTAAGCAGCCACGCGATCACTCTTATACATGCGCTGGCGTCGTGCCATCCATGTTTTTACGTGTATTCTCCCAGATCCCTGCTCGTAGGTTACATACGCGTATGGTGGATCGCTTCGTTTCTGGCGATTGTCGTCAAAGGACAACAACAAGAAACAAAATCCATGGATCAATGAATTTCTTCTTAGTTTCACTGTTGAAAATAGGAAGCCATAAGAAGGGGCCCGCGGCCTTTGAATCTTCGGCGGGTTATGCGGATAGACGCCATGCTTCGCAGACACGCTCGTCACTGCAGAACCTAAGCACAGCGTTTGCCTGTGATGTGATGGGTTTTAGTGTGACTTCCTCTCGTTTTTCTTCTTCTTTCGTTTCCGTATGTCCCTCTCCATGCATTATTCTCTTTCTCTTCAAGCGGATGTACATATGGTGTTCTCTTTGGGAGACAATTGCTAGCCCACTTGCAAGAAGCGTGCAGACGATACAGCAGCGGACGCGTATCCACTGCTGCCATCCGCATACTCAAGGCGAGAAAAATCACCTTCTCGTGCTGCTGCATTACGTGGACACCAGGCCATGAAACTGCGACTGGGAACCAACGTGCTGACGCCAATGCCCGAGCATACGCCAACCGGGGGGCGCACAACGACGGGGAACCAGACACAGTCACTAGACGCTATGGGTCAATTTTAGAACATCAAAGAGCCCTGAGGAGGATTTACCCCCTCCCCACAAAGACCACGGTAGAGAGCAGTCGGTTGCCTGGAGACAGCTGCAGACTAATGCATACCCAAATCTCAGTCTACTTAACAAAATCTATCCGTCTACATTCGACAACAAATGCCCGCTATGCGGGGAACACGCAACGCTTTATCACGTTACATGGGCCTGCCAACGCTCAAACGCTGTGCCAATAAACCACGCACCAACACTGGAGCAGTGGGAGGCTGTGCTGTCCTGCTCGAAGCCTGAAGAACAGCTCAAGCTGATCGACAGAGCTCGCAAGATGGCAAAAGCCACAGGGGCCCTGGACTGAGGGCGCCACCTTCGCCGGTAGAATTCCTTTGCACTAATAAAGTTTTTCATTCATTCATTCTCTCTTTGTAGAGGTTTATATTGTCGAGCATAGAACATGGGTTCGTCAAGAGGCCGCTCTCATGACACCCTTCAATCTCGCTTAAGGCCTCGAAGAGAGGAAACAGTGGGCGCAATGCTCGCTTACGAAAATGGTGGCAACGAGACGGACGCTGAACAGTTCCCACAACGAGAAAAGGAAGCTCGGCGGCTTGCGCGTTTGCTAATCAGCGATCAACCAGACTATGACGCCAGACAGTCGTCCGCGCGGGCTCTCTGAAAAGCTCCTGCGAAGCCACTTCAGACCTGACGCAGTTCTTCGACGCATCAGTGACGTCAATAACGAAGTCGTTCCGGACTGCTCTCAGGGTTCAAAGCGCCGACGACATTTGCCAGAAATTGTTCACGTGCTTCGGATGAAACCGTACAACCTTTGAGTGACCAACTGTGCGGTCCTTTCTTTCTTTTTTTTTTTACCCCGTTCCTTCCTAAAAGTTTATCATCGGGACGATGCTACTTTTTTAAAAGGGGAAAAGTGCCGCGCATTTGTCGCAATGACCGGACGACGCCGTCGCAGCACCCGCCACGGTGGTGTAGTGGCTATGGTGCTCGTCTGCTGTGCCGAAGGTCGCGGGTTCGAATCACGACCGCGGCGGCCGTGGAGGCGAAATGCTAGAGACATGTTTACTTAAATTTAGGCGCACGTTAAAGAACACCAGAATGTCAAAATTTCCAGAACACTCCACTGCGGAGTCCTTCATAATCATGTCACGGTTTTGGGACGCAAAACCCCAACAATTATATTGTGCGTTAAAGCAGCACGAGTGTTCTTTCTTTTATTTTTTCTAGGGCAGGGACGAAGTAGACATTGTCTTTTCGACGACTGATAAAGTGCGTTACTTTGTGGCGCTCCGCGTCCTGTCGATCCCACGTCGTTACAATATGGTTACATTAATAATAATAATAATAATAATAATAATAATAATAATAATAATAATAATAATAATAATAATGTGGTGTCCTTGAAGTACTTACCCAGCATCTAAGTAGGATATGTCGCTAATATGTAAGGTAGATAGTTGCATGCTCGCCCTTGTTCTTTTTTGTTCTTGTTTTTTCTTGCAAGTGGTGCACTATATAAGTTGCTTTACAGGTATTAACAGGTGAGACTGGCACATATGCCCGAAACAGTGAAAAAGAGTGGTTTTAGTACTCATCGTCGCTTACTAAGCGCTCAGGTTTCCTTTCAGGCATGACCCAGAAACGACGCTTGAACTTGTTATATACTGTTTATGGTTGAGCGATCGAAGAAGATTTTGCGGCTATTTTCATTCCGCGTGATCCGACTATACGCGTGATAGCAACTTTGTCGTAAAACCCGCGTTCCACTAATTTGTGGCATCGAAACAATTGCAAGTAGCCTAATATTGCCGTCATTCGTGCTCACCACATTCAACGCTGAATGTTATACAGCGCGAAACAGCGAGTTGGGTGACATTTACTAATGTCATAACGGTCACGCTGCTTGTTCCACTTAAGGTATCTAGGTGATATGAGTCCATTGGGATAAAGTATAGGCGAGGGTGAATCAAGGAAAGCTGCGCACTTGGTGTTTGCCGATCGACTCTTGGGACTGTTGGAACGCCGATCTGCGAATTTCCCCAGCGGCTGCGGCCGCACTTTGCCAAGGCGGCGATGAGATTGGCGACGCAGAAGAGGGTGCTCAAGAATCTCTGCATTGCGGCAGACCGCTTGGTGGAAACGGAACCCAACAACGCTAACGACACTCTGTTGCACCAAGAGCTCTTTCAAGATTTATCAGGCGTTGCTTAAGATGTCGTTGGCCTTAGTGACGTTAGTATAGGATTGGTGAGGCTTATGCATGTGCTGACTAATGGATACGTCTGTACTTCACCAGGTCTTCCGTTGAGGGTAAATTAGGGGTAGAATTTCTAATCTATAAGGGCGCAACCGGCTGAACTGACGAAACGTAGCGGTCGTCGTAATAAAGCTGTGTATAGGAAATATAGAATAAAGGCAGTACAAGGCTACGCTTCGAGTAAAGCCGTGATGATGAAGGGATGGATCATTTATATGTGGATGTTGGCTTAGAAATGATAAAGGCTCAGGCTCAATGTTTTCTAGCCGTCACGGAGACCTCAACGCAAAAGTGACAAAATGTAGGCTGGAGAATCGGCCACTGAGATCTACAGGGTATTTATTTATTTATTTATTTATTTATTTATTTATTTATTTATTTATTTATTTCCAATACCTTCCAGGCCCATTGAAGGGCATTGAGTAAGGGTGGTGACACTTACGACAAAGCAGGAAAAAGTTGACATTGAATAAAATGGTAAAAAAAAGAAAAAAAACACAAATGTTTCCTATACTACAGTAGACATCACTATACAATATTATCAAAGTGTATTAAGGTTATCACAAAGTCTCGCGATTAAACATCAATGTCATGCGCCCTTGAAGACTGTTCCAATGCGTAATAGCGCGGGGAAATAATGATGAGTTAAATGCTTGCGGTTGCGTATGTATAAGCATGAAACTCAACGTATACTGCCACACATCGAGCGGCCGTGGTACTGCGAAGGCGTAGGGACGTAAGCAGATATGAGGTACTACATGAGTCGGCATACACGTCATCAGACTCTGGAGTTTCCAAGACGCGTGGCGCCACCTGTCGGAGAAGTATTGGGTAGTACGAAGACCGACTCCCTCGCACAGTTTGCTGTGGGACCAGGTGCCACTAGCGAGTGCGAAACAACGATTGAGCTTAATATCGCGTGTGTTTTGCGCATTTAACACTCAGAACGAGAGCTGTGAATTTCTCCCCGGTAGTCGGTCGCGCCACCAAACCGTCACGAAGTGCTTGCTGGATCACTCGCCAGAACGACGGCGAAAACAACAGCGGATGAGACCGCTCGGCACGCTACGAAGAAACGCTGCAATCGACGCTACTGTTGCGTTGTTAATTGCCGCGGACTTAAAGGACTGCATAACAACGTTCAGTTTTACCGATTTCCGCAGTTGTCGTAGGAAGAAGAAAAGAGAGAGCGCTGGATATGGGCCCTTGCGAGCGTGTTGGGTAAGCGAAGTACCCGCGTTCTCCACAGCAGGTCGCATGAGAAAGTGTGATAATGTGGCTCTGCTGTTGTTTTGCGTAGCCCTGATGGAGAACCGTGGTAACCTTGAATATGAAGCTCAGCAGAGGCTCTGACCTCTGTGCGTGCCGTTTAATACGAAGTGAGCAGCTAGAGGCAGACTGAAGACGCGTGATACGCACACCGTGGCAACCTATAACCGGAGTTGGTCGTTACCACACAGCATCGCGGACGTACATTTTGAAGGCTCAGAGTTCTGGTTCTAACTAGCTAACACGTGCGTCGTACAAGTAAATCGCAAAATGTTGGTCGTGACCACCTTCAGGTTTGTTTTGCCCGTGACCTCTGCAATTGCCGGAGCTATCTCGGAAGCCGCGGATTTGCCTTTGCCCCACGAAAGTCGACACGCACGTATCCCCATTTGCAGTATATACAAACGGAAGACGACCATCAAGACACCATTTGAGGATGCGTAATAAAACAGTCCAATGTACAGGAAGCGAGAGATGCATTAAGGGAGAGTGCAACTGAAAAGGCGAAAATCGCCGGGGCCATTCGTCCCTGATAAAGCGAGTTTTGTACCACTGGTCGTAAGATGCATAGTTAAGTAAATCGATCGTGTATGTACTTCATCGCTTTGGCATTACGTATACCTGATTTTAACGCATGGAACAACTTCAAAGCGCCAAACAACAAGGACAGATGAAAGAGAGTGGACACAACGAGCGCTCGTTGTGTCTACTCTTTTTCGTCTGTCCTTCTTGTTTGACGTTTTGAAGTTGTTCCATGATGTCTTACAAACTCGCCCAAGCTTCCGTGCTTCTAAGCTTAACGCATTTAGGCGCTAGAGAACGGATGTCGCATGGCTTGCCTCTAACTCTATATATATGTCGTGCGATGCTCGCTTGTATACTTGCGAGTTGCAGCGCGCCGGAATTACTAAAACTTGTTTTGCATTGTATTCGCAGTTCGCTTTGATCAGCTTACTTTGTTTCTGAAGCATTGATTGGCGGAAGAAGCTTTCCAGGTCCTTCATTTTTACGAAACCGCGCCTTCACACCAACGAAAGAGGGGCGTTATATTGTGGCCTATGCACATTCGCTTGCGAACGGCTCTCTTTGTACTACCCAGTTAGCGCCAGAGCTGCGATGATGGCGCTGGTGGCGGTGTTTTTCGCAGCGCCGCCTGGGCAGAGTCTGACGTCTATATGGTAAGATTTATTGATTTAAATGTACTCGTGAAACTGATATAGGTGAGCAATGACGCAAGAAATTTTGAATTACTGAAGTGAAGTGTCTTGTTTTATTGGGTAGAAGGGAATATTTGCGAGGGCCTCGTTTCTTTGTTAGACACAAGCAAATTAATCCAACAGACCATTAGGCCAGGAAAAGCATAAGGACCACTAATTATTGTCTCTAACTTTAGTGTAGTAATAAAGATTTAAATTGAAATGAATTAAAGTAGGCGAGAAATCATCCTTTCCGTCGGTGGGATGCTAGAAAGGTTGTAGTATAGTAACGCGAGATGAATGTTGCTGCTCTATTCTGAACGGCTTCCAACATGCGAATATGCTACTCCTGATAAAATGAACGTATCATCGAAATAAATTCTGGTTGCGATGGACAGGGGTTAGACATGCTGATATAGTTCTGTTACGCAGATTTCTACGCAGATAACTGTGACACGCAGAAGCTTTAGAAAAGATTAATAATAATAATATCTCGGGTTTAACGTCCCAAATTAGAAAAGATTGTTTTTACATGCGCAACCCAGGAAAGATATGACGTAATGTAGAAGGCAAGATATTTGTAGGATGAGGATTTACAAATAACTGTATTTTTAACTGAATAGCGAAGCGAATAGTGCGTTTCTGGCAAAAACAAAGGTGTCATTTAGAAGCGTTAGGGGCCATGTCAGATTTTGCACCATCTATAGGCTATATTAAGGACAATTTTGACAGCAGAATGTTCATCGAAACATCTACGAGTCCTGCATATAATGCAGTTGTCGGAGAAGAACCTAACTGAGGATGAGATACTAGTGGTTGAGTCATTAATGCATATTAAATATAATAATATACTGACAACACTGCCTTGGGAAATACCGGACATAGCTTAAATTCATACTATTGTAAGCAGAGACAGGAAGTAACTAAGCCAAGACAGCGTTAATCAATATAAGCATAGGACAGACAGCTTCCAAATCAAACTGCAATGAGGTAAAATATTGGAAGCTTTTGAGAAATCAAGTAAGAGGCAGCCAGTTCGGCCGTTAGCGTTAGTGTAGATCTGTAGTGAATTCAAACGACTGCATGTCACATGAAAAGCCTTTCCTGAAACCATTCTGGTCAGAGCAAAAAAAAAAAAAATGTTGAGTTCAAGGTGACTTATAGAATTTGTTTTTGCACCTAGGATTTTCGCGCGAGCCAGATTCCCGATTTATATCTCTACTGTTACAACGAATGTCGGATATAACGAACTAACTTATGGTTCCCGTGCTACTTCGTTATACCGAGGTTTGAGTGTATTTCCAATATGCACCCTCGTCATGGAGATTGCGCAATCACATCTGTAACGACAGTGTGGTTCGTCACGTGTGCGTGTGCGTGGCTAACGGAGTGAACGAGGAAAGAAGACGCACGAAGGAGCTCGAAACATTTATCAATACAAAAACACTAAAGGGACAATCACGGAGAACAAGCAGACACGGAGTTAAACACACAACTACACTCAAAGTCGTAGTGGCGGAATGTGCGACCTATAGGAAAAACGAGGTCTCATGATTTCGTAGACTATGACGTCTTC
Organism: Rhipicephalus sanguineus; assembly: GCF_013339695.2. Taxonomy (NCBI): domain Eukaryota; kingdom Metazoa; phylum Arthropoda; class Arachnida; order Ixodida; family Ixodidae; genus Rhipicephalus; species Rhipicephalus sanguineus. The sequence continues at coordinate 109,850,751 of NC_051176.1, read as the reverse complement.
CGGAGGCGGCGTATCGTCACGTGCTGCGACGACCCTTGTCGCAGGCGAGCCAAGGCACGCAGGCTGCACACGTCCCGCGTGCGGCCTCAGCACGAAGACAAAGCCTCCGTTAGGCCTCGAGCAGAACACGGCCTTGCGCCGTCCCAGGTAGCGGCGGCGATCAGGAACCGGTTGTCCCTGTCTCGCACGCCGACACAGCAGGAACCACGCCCGGTATCCGGAACACCAGGCAGGTACCTCGGTTCCAGGGCCTCAACAGGAACATGCAGGAGGAGCTACACTGACAAGCGCCCTGGTCCGGCGTGTCCTTCGGCCAGCCTCGTTCCTCTGCGCGTTCTTTGTTTTGTTTTGTTTTGCCTTCCGGTCTATTTCACGTACCCACTCTGGGGGATGGGCCAAGAATATGTAGTTGAAGCTTAAAATCTCATTCGAAGAATGTAAAATGGTAAAAAAAAGTAAGAGTAAAAATGGCAATAATAACTAAGACATCAAATTAAGACTTCAAAATTATGCTATTGAGCTCGTATTCCAGACAGCCGTATTAACCTGATCAGAACAATTTTGATGAGATTAGATAGATTTAACAGCATTTTAATAAAGAGCGTTTTTGAAGACAAGATTAAAATGGTACACGTTTAGTGATTTGCATGAAATTACACACGGCATTGAAGGCATCCCTTTGGCAGTATCCCAACACTGAGGCTCCGAAGCTTAGTACAATTTCTTCAGTTAAATTTAAGCCTACTTTTAACAGCGGAGTAATGAGCAGTCGTGATCTAATAATTGAGTATCTGCGGCATGACAAAAAGAAATGTGCAATATTTTCTAATTCTCCGCAGAATTGACAAAGGGGCGACATCGTCAGACCAGCTCTGTGTAAGTATAGGTTTAATGGGGGGACACGGCATCGAAATCTGGTGATCGTAACTTCAGATTGTCTAGATTGGCTCCAATGAGACTTCCATGGGAAGTTTAGATGTTTGTATTTCGTCCACGTTGTTATTGTTTCCATCCTATCAGTGTGAATTGCCAATTTTCTGTATCTGATTGCGGTGAAATATTCTACCACTGGAAGAACCTGAATTCCACACGTGCTTCTCTTCCTTCTCTTCCTTGTCGTCTTTTCTTGCTTTTTCTTCTCGTGCCGCCGCCGCGCGTGCCGCCTGCCCCTGGCTCACCTTTTCTCCGTCGTCTTCATAGTCGCACAAAAGTCCTCTAAATTCCACAGAATGTTGACAAAATACGCACTTTCTCTTATACATTCGTTCATTCACTACAACATCCTTCATTCAAGTATTTTCTGGCGAGTCTGTCTGCATCTCCATTGCCCTTTATTTCTATTTGACTGAATCTCCAGTGAAATACGGCGTTGTCACAAACGAGCGCGTTAATAAAGGCGCGCGCGGCCGTTCTCAGAGAACGACAGCGGGAAAGCACGGCGCCAGCCGTTCTCTCAACAAGCGTGCGCAACAGAAAAAACAAGTATCAAAAGACGCTAGCGCGCCGCATCCTTCTCACCTACTCGAAACGGCCGCTGGTAACCAGCAGTCTCGCATCAAACGCCTGGCAAAGTCCCGAAAGATCGCGAAGGAAAGATGATGCAACGCCGAGAGACGCCGCCGCTATTGGAACGAGAAGAATCTAGCCCCTTCCCTATCTTTGGCTGTGCTACACGCCGAAGAACGCTCCCGACGCTTCTGGAACCCGGGGAAGAGGGGATATAAGCGTGCACCGATGACCAGCGAGCAGTCAGTCAGTCGGTCCAGAGATGGTGACTGTGGCTCGGCCAGCCAAAGAAGACGTGTTTATGATGTTGTGTGGTCAGTCGATCGTCGATCTGGAAGAATCGGATGATGACGCCGTGTGAGCAGTGACAAGTTACGTGAGTGTTTCCTGGAATAGAAACGTTCGGGGTTGACGACGGAAGGGAACAACGACGATCAGCGCTAGAGTTTGAGTGAGTGTTTCCTGGAAGAGAAGCATTCAAGTTACGTCCAAGAATTGTGGACTGGATACGTTGTTGAATATTCAGAACTTTAACTGTTCTTGAATAGTTTGTAATGCATGAGAGAGAGAGAGAGAAAGAGAATAAGAATAAAAGAAAGGCGGGGAGGTTAACCAGGGCTGAGCCCGGTAGGCTACCCTGCACTGGCTGGGGAAGGGGAACTGTTGCGTAATGCATGAGATTGCATTTGTAGCGCGTGATCTGTTTGTTCCCATTGTGTCAGACAACATCTAATTTCTATTGTGAGCTAGTTGATACCAGCCGAGTGTGCATGTTTGTGTGATGCTTGTACTGCCTTAACTGAGAATATATTTTGTTTGTGTTATCAACTCTTGACTCTGACTCGGTCTCTGGACCACGACCGGCGTTTGCTGGCGCACTAAAGGACCTACTCTAAATTGTCCGCGCTCTCGTGGTGCGTTTCGGGGGGCCGATACGTCAGCCCTTGGAATCTGCCCGGCGATTGCCACACTATTAAAGGGACAAGTGACACGCGTTGCGGCCCTGCGCTGAAGCGAATTCCACAGCCTCTGCAATAGCCCAGTGAAAACATTCGATTCATTGGAGAGATTAAGAAGAATAAAAAAAGATAATGGCGGAGCAGCGGGAACGACGGGACAGTGGAGTAACATCGAGGACAAAGAGCTAACTATCAACTGGTTTCTTCATTGGAAAGGGCAGTGCATATACTGTAAGGCCGAGAATGATAAATATTTAGACAATGGTAAACATGGCAACTTGACCCAACTGATAGCCCTGAACCAGTTGAGTGTAGACCATTTGAGGTGAACCTGTTGATGTGAACCAGTTGATAGTCGGCTCCCTGTCCTGTGTGCTATTCCACCGTCCCGTCGTTTGGCCTCGCTATTCCGCTATTATGTACGCTAACCAACTAGCCCAGCTAAAAACGCTTGTGAATAAAAATAGGCTATGACACATGGTACATGCATTAGCAAATCGCGACCGGCAGCTTACCGCTATTATCCTCAGAAAGGGAAATTCAATCATTACAATCTACCGGTTGGAACATATGAGACATATATGATATGAAAACTTGGATGTTAACAAAGAAACTTGAGATGAAGTTGAGGTATGTCGCAACAGTAGCGACGTATTTTTTCCCCAAAAAATGAATCTTTACTTTTAATATTTTAAGAATGTGCAGACATTCAGAACTGGGGTTCAAAAAAAAAAATTAAGGCTCGATCGGGTTCTGTTCAAACGTTATGGTCTTTTTCATAACTGCCTTCAAACCGAAAACGGTACGTTTGAAAATCTTAATTTCCGTTTTTCTCGGAGCTCGAATGTCGGGTGTTTTTTTCTTTACGCGAAAGCTCGTAACTTTTGAATAAACCAACATTTTCCAATAAAGATTTTTACGCTCCTTTCTTAAACATAAGCTGTGCGATGAACTAGGGTAATTAAAAACGATGAGTAAGTTTTGATCTTGTAGGATTTGAGTTGAAACGCAACCACATAAAAGAGACACGTTTTTAATTTTGGGGCACCAAGATACTTAATATCGATGACAGCGCAAAGATTCCAGTTGATTGCACAGCTTACATACGCACCTACGGGGTTGCCAGGCCATTTTTGTTTCGTGTGATAGGATCCGTAGTTATGACTGCTGGCGTGATGGGCGTACGTATTTCGGATAATATTTGTAATTAAGTCTCAATGAGTTTTAGTTTATTCTAGATAACACATCTGAAGTGTGTTTTAAAGCTGGACTCGTAAAGCAGACGCAAGGTAATCAGCTTAGGGTAAAAACGTGAAGACATTTCTGAAAAGCTAGCGACACAGCTCAAGGACTATGCAACGAGCTGAGGAAGGAAAAGTTCAGAACGACAGCAAGTTGCGCTAGTTGGTAAGTATTCATCGCGAAAGAGGGTGGGCGTTCAAACTCGAACACAGGAGAAGAACGAGACAACGTAAATACAGACTGTCAACAGTCGCACAATAGCGGAAAAGAAGGTAGACATAAAACTAATCTGGCCATGCCCAGGTACAGAGCGCCACCTGTCAATCGGGCACATGTGCGGAATTACGAGAGAGGTAACTGCTTAGGCATTTCATTTCCTTTCGCCCACTGTGCGCCCTTTCTCTTGATAAGAGGCGTTTGTGTCGTCAACTTCTTCTCCTGTGTCCGTGTTGGCACGCCCACCCTCTCTCTTGATGAAAAACTTTAGGCGTAACGTTATGAAACTGAAAAAACCAGCAGATCGCACGTGTTATGGGACTCACTTTCGTACGAAGCAGTTAGCGACTAGAAGCCTTTGCCGTATTTAATTGGTTTCAGCTAAGCGTTACGAGGCGGACCTCTACGTTTTGGTGGATTTTGCGTTTTGGATCTTACCGCTTTGGTGGTGGTTTTGGAGAGGTGGATCGTTACAGTTTTTAACCAAGCGTTACGAGGTGGTGTTTGTGTAAAAGGAGTACTGCGCATATCGTGGGCTTGCCAGGCACGACGACTACACTGGCGAGTATAGGGTAGCTCATGGTCCGACGTAACGTCGCCACTCACGTTAGAGCAGAGACGTCAGGTTTACCGCAGCGAAGTGCACGCTACGGTTTTACAATATGCATATCATAAGTAGCGGTCGTCGGTCTATTCGAGCAACGCTTTACAATAGTTTGTGGAGTCACAGGTGTACAAATTTAATGTTTATTACATTCTTATAATAGCGGATAGCCAAAATTGCAACCATATATTTGCGTTGTCCCGACACGACGCCTCTAGGGTCTTTTTCCGAAGCAGCTTGGACCACTGGCCTGGTTCTGTGGTAGTATACTTGACTGCCTGTGGTAGCATACTTGTCTGACTGAGTCTCGATTATTATTCTTTGCTTGCATCGAGAAATTTACCCATTGACAACGCCACTGACGCCGGCACCGCATTTTCCGCTACACGGGTCCCTTCTCGCTATCGTGTTAAGATTTTCAAATTCTCGGTTGATATGGAGTGTAAAACACCTGTGGCGCACACCCGCATACTACGGGGAGCAGTTTACGGGTATGCGCCACACGTGACTGGGGGAAAGGGTTTCATGACGTGGGCGACAGGGAAGTCCTCTTCTGCCAATTTCGGCATCTGCCAAGTTAAGCAGACGACCACTAGTGCGACAAGACGTAGGCGGATAGATAGATAGATAGATAGATAGATAGATAGATAGATAGATAGATAGATAGATAGATAGATAGATAGATAGATAGATAGATAGATAGATAGATAGATAGATAGATAGATAGATAGATAGATAGATAGATAGATAGATAGATAGATAGATAGATAGATAGATAGATAGATAGATAGATAGATAGATAGATAGATAGATAGATAGATAGATAGATAGATAGATAGATAGATAGATAGATAGATAGATAGATAGATAGATAGATAGATAGATAGATAGATAGATAGATAGATAGATAGATAGATACGGTCAAAGTGTCAAAGGTCACAGCGTTGCGGATTGAGGAACAAACGAAAGTAGCCGATGCTCATGTGGATACGAAGAGACGAAAATGCAGCTCGGCAGGCATAGTGATGCATATACGACTGACAATTGGTAATCTATTAGTATGAAAGAATATGTATCAAGATAAGGGAAGCGTAGTCGAGGACAGCAGAGAATTATTTTGCCTAATGAAACTAGGAAATTTCTTTCCGGGTTACTTACATCAACGTAATAATAATTTCTGTTGTTTTACGTGCCAAAAACGCGATATGATCTTGAGGCACACTGTTGTGGATGGCTTCGAAAATTTAGCCCACCCGGGGTTCTTTAACGTGCACCTAAATCTAAGCACACGTGTCACTAGCATTTCGCCTCTAAATGCGACAGGGTAAGCTGTGGGGCTCTGTAACTGCCGTACCACCGCGACGGCTTCACATCGACCTAAGTTTCCACGTAGGTAACCCAGTGTGTGTGACGCTTTTGCGCAGGTGTTAGTAATATGTAACTTGCACAAAAATTTGGATGTAAGATGCAAGTACAAGTACTAATATTAGATCGCGGGAGGTAAGGAATCGTGGTTTATAGATTATGGGTTTATAGTTATAGATTAGATTTACGAGTTAATGAAGTTGTTGTACATTTAAAGGGAGGAGGGGGGGGAATAAAACATCATTAACCAGCCATGACACAGAGAACAGCTAAAACTAATGTCGTTTTGAAGGCAGAGGTGGTCATCAGGACTTCCTAGTAGTGTTTCATATGATGCGATCGTCGGCAAAAAGCCACATGCAAGTGTAAATAATAAAAGGTAAGCCATTAACGTAAATCACGAAGAGTAACCCCTGAATGCAGAGATGTTACTTGTCTCGTACTTGACTCGTACTTGACTCAAGTCAGCTTTGCCGCTCGCCATAAATCGTTCTCGAACTTGCGGTCGACTTGCGGGCGACTTGGTTCGGTCGAAGTCAGGACAAGTTTCAAGTCTGCTGCGGGGCTAGCTTGAAGCAGTCTTGATGCGTTATTCCAACATGGCCGCCTCTCGAATGGACGTCGCGCGGAGGCTGTCTGCTTTTGAGTTTGCTTGCCACGCTATGGGCGTAGATATTTCCGAGGTACTTTGCCTGCCGAAGATTCGGCGACCCGCTTTACGTGACCGAGGCAATCCGATGGAGTTGTACGACGAGGAACATTTCCACGCTCGCTACAGGTTCACCAAGAACGCCGTGCGGCAGCTTCTGGCTATGTTGCCGCTCCAAGAAAGCGGGGACAACCGAGGACAGCATGTGCCTCCCATGTTGCAGCTACTGATGGCGCTCAGGTTTTACGGCGCTGGCACATTCCAGACAGTCACCGGGGATCTCGTCCGCATTCTGCAGTCGACAGTGTGCCGCGCAGTCGGAAAAGTGACCCTACGCAAAGCTCGCTGGTGCGCTTCCCGCAGCCGGCGGGATTTCCTAAAGTTATGCGGGAATTTTACGAAGTGGCCGAATTCCCTGGCGTTACAGGATGTGTCGACTGCACACACGTGCGCATTAATAACCCCAGTGGTGACGACGCTGAAGTGTTTCGTAACCGCAAAGGCTATTTCTTGGGACTTCCTCGTAGCTTTGTATTACAAACAGGTGCTCTCGTACAAACAGGTGGATGAGCTCTTCGTTCACCTCGCAGGACGCACATGGCAGGCCTGTGTCTTTTTCGTTGTTCGCGACAAAGCTTTCAGCAGATAACATATCCTGATCATGTGGATTCCCCCCCCCCCTCACCAACATGCAGCGCGGCATTGTTGCACCCCGCGAGGTAAAATTCCGCCGAGGCCCGTGATCTCAACCCCCGCTTCTTGTCTTGTTTACCAAGAATCAGAAGTTCAACGAAAGTAGACAAATAATTAACATTTCCAGTTCTATTCTTTAGCTTTTTTGTCGGGTGGCGGCACCCACATGGGCCTGAACAAGGGCTTTGTACACTTTGTTCCCAGAACTTGTTGCTTTTTTATTTCTTCATATACAACTGCGACCTAGCTCGCTACAAGCATGTCCATAGGCGAGTAGAAAGGCTAGTACTTTGAAAATTCGCGATACCTCGCTTTAAACTTGCGAGCCAGGGCAGCGCATATACACTCCGCGTTCGATAAGAAAAAAAAAAACGATGAAAGAACACAACGCAAACCATGCCGTGTTTCGCATCTTTATGGGAAATTCTATTAGCGCGCAGGCCAAAACAAGCAAGCTTGGAGTAACGCGCCGCGCTTGGGCGGCCACTGAAACCAGCGGGCAACGGACGCTTTACACAAGTAACACTGCGCATCGCTGCGGCGGCAGGAACCACGTGCCGCTCGTTAGCAGTAAAATGACAAAAATATGCTTGTAGCACTTTGGTGTGATTGTTCTTTTGAAATATACGAACTTTTCTTGCTGTAACACGTGCCTTACGCCAACTACTTCATTATTAACCTCGGTACCAGGCGAGCAACGTGTTTCTGCATTGAAGCTCGTTCTTGACCAAGCAAGACCGACTTGGTCGAAGGCCGACTTGGGCGTTTTCAAGTCCGCTGCTTGCTTCGGGCCGACTTGCTCAAGTCAAGTCGAAGGCACGAGGCAAGTAACACCTCTGCATTCGGGGGTTACTATCTCTTTCTCTCTATCTTTTCTCGTTCTTCGCCCGCAACAACGCACTCATATGGCACCCATAGATGCTTGTTTTGCTACCGTGTCTGGATAGCCCAGTGGTTACGACGCTCGCCTCCGTACCGTGGGTACCCGGGTTCGAATGCCGCCTTCCCAAAAAACTTAATTTCGTTTTACTTACTTCGTCTCCTTCTCCTCTCCACTTCTTGTCTCCTCTCCTCCTCCTTTCCTTCCTCATGTCCACTTCGCCGAGCAGAGTTTTCGCTTAACGCTCTCTTCCCTCCTCCTTCCCGGCTCCTTGCCCCTGCCCTCCTCGCTTTACTAGGCTTTACTCTCTCCCACCCTAGGCTCCAACCTCCTTCCCCACCGCTATCCATCACTCTCCTTCGCTCCGCTGTCTCCCTGTAATGTCATGGCTTTTTCCCGCACCTGCTGTACTCGGTAGTAGGGCTTGCCCAATTCCTGTGGTGCATACTGCCCGAGTCGACGTTACTAGATTAGGGTACCTAATTAGTAACGTTGGCCCGAGTAGTTCTGAGGCGAACGAGACACGGGCGAAGCTCAAGCTTAAAGAGATCCGCTGTTAAAACAAAAACCCACGTAGACCTCTTAAGATGGTCATGAACGTTAGATGCCATAATGCGTTCGAGCATTTCACATCTGCAGGTTGGCTAAATCATGTAATAGTTCTCCGCCAAATGTACGAAGCTGCTTTTAAACAATGCAATTACTTTTCCGTCAAGTGAAATATGCATTGTTCATAAGGATTGTTTGCAGATATAATAAAAAATATGGCTAAAAAATAAGGATGGGGGATGCAGCGTACCTTTAAGGAACCCTGCAACACTTTTCCAAGTAATCATCGAATGTCATCACTGAGAGAGTTTATTGCCTCACGAATCAAATGCCGCAAAGACTTTTAGAAACCGCCAAGTACGAGCGGAGTTACTACTGGGATTTGTCGCACGCTTTGAAGGGACACTAAAGGCAAATAACAATTTATGTCAGAGTGAAAGCTCAATGTATGACAACGCCTAAAACGGCAATATTATCAACAGCAGTGCCCTACTTACCGGGAAATTAAGCTAAATGTATCACTTTAAATATATCACACGATGAGCGCCACGAGTGAAACATTTTCGAAGTGATCCCGATGATGTGAGAGAGTCCGACTACAATTCATCACTAGGAATCAAACCAGCTGCAATAAAAAAAGAACGTTCCGTGCATCAAGAGACGTAACAAAATGCTGCTTGTTCGTTTCTGCTTGATTCGTGGAAAAAAGAACCTATTTGGTGTTGCCATGGGGAACGGCGCGCGTGGTTCAAAAGTTCCGTTTTCTCCGAACTGCCGCTTCGCCCGGCGCCCTGCCTCGCTCACCCGGTCGCGTCTCAGTGGTAGTTTCGGTATCGCGTACTGCCGCGTGTATTTTGCACGCTCGGGAAAGTCGCTCTGACAGAAAGTTTGACAAAATGCCTCATGCATGTGATGTTGCCGGATGCCCGAATGGTGTACGCCGCCAGTGCACGCCGCCGCACAGTAAAGGCGGGCAACGTTGGGCATGGCAACAGTGACGTGGAAAAAACCGCTTTCAGGCGGGTTATTTGAAGTGCGCTAACGTGATGCGGACCACTAAAACGTGATCTTATTTTAAAATAAGCCCTTCCTTTGCGCAAAAGTAGCACTACGATGTTTCTAGACCGTTATTTCAACAATCAACGTCGACTTAATATTTGCCTTTAGTGTCCCTTTAAGCACTTTCTCTCTCATTTCGTAACAGCGAGCGTGCTGAAAGCTACGCAAAGGGGGGCGGGTGGGGGGGGGGTGATGACAATGGGACAAGAAGCTACGTCCCTTCGTCAGCGCGCGTCATGACATTGAGCGCTTTCTTTTATTTTTCTTGTTCGAAAGCGTGGCTTACTTTCAGTGTGATCGCGAGCGCGCGCGCGGGCACGCGGCGGCATCCCACGGAGGCCGCGGTAATTATGCAGCTCACGATGCTCAAATCAGCCAATGGCCGTAGACTTTGGGTTTATGGCATCACTTGTCGAGAAGAGAGCGAGTGATTCCGAGCTGACTTTGAGAATTAATTGCAATTTCAAGGCCGCGTGCTGCGCTATACTGTTTGGCTCACGTGTTCTCAGGAGCCTCGACTACCGATCGGCAGCGTTTTTTAACCATGTAGAAAAGGTGTTGCAGGGCCACTTTAAGACATTTTGGGACATATCGGGGCCAGCAGAGGTAAAATGAGGCATGTGATTTCTTCGAGTGTGACGTAAATTAGTTCAGTGAAGCGAAATTTGTAATCAGAAACAGCGGGCACTTTTGAATAATCTTCAGCAGTAAATGTTGATGAAAAGAACATATTTAATTCCGACAAGCTCTCTTGACCCGGCAGCGCATTTGGCCGCCAAAGTGAAGCGCTATGTGATGAATGTCACTAGGTGGAGGAATTCTTTGTCAATGATTTTAGGGCCAGAAGTAAGAATAGAAGGAATATTGCGGGTGAACTTCTCTTCATCAGTGCAGTCCACTTGAGTTATTTTCATTTCATTATCCCCATCAGTTTGACTACGCCCACTGCAGGCCAAAAGCCCCTCCCATGTTTCTTATCTTATGCTCGACTGTATAACACTTTTTGCCCTCATTATTATTATTATTATTTACTACATATTTTTTCTGCTAAGCGAGAAAGAGTAGATGGTGACACCACCATGGCACATACCTCTCCTATTCATCATTTCAATAATAATAAAAAAAGAACCTATCATCCCTTCAAATTTCATGGAAGCCCGTCTTGTCAGAAGGAAACATTGTTAGAGGTAAAAAAAAAAACTGGGAGCTACGTCTACCAACACAAATTTGAAAAAAAAAAAAGAAGAAACCGCTTCGGTCTCCCACTCGAGAGCCTTGCACGGAGGCAAAAAAAGAAAAAAAGGAATTCCAATCTGCGAACAATTCTGTCACGAGGGAGCCCAAGCCTCTTCTTTCATCCAATTTTGCTTCGATCGGTGCAGCTCCCCAGCTTCTTCTACGTTGGATGATCAGCCCATATATTAGCACTGCGCGAGTCCCTGTAACTGTCTTTTTTTTCGTGTACCGTGTAATAAGGGGTATTCACACGAGGGAGAAATCTGCGGGGGACACGAGGAGGGGGGCTTGCGGATCACGTGACCGCGACGTCACGAACTAGTGAGGAAGCGTGCCACCCCCGCGCCCCCCTCGCGCTTCCTCGGAGGACACGGGGACCTTTTCGCCGACATGACAAACAATCCCCCGGCAGTGGGGGATATGGCGGAATTTCGGGCTCTTGTTCGGCCACATTGTTGCACTTGCTCCTGCAGAGAGCGGCAGCGGGTGTCCAGTCTGCAGCTGGCCTACCTAGTCGTCAGCAGCTGGCGAAACGTGCGGCACAAGCCACCAGAGTAGTCTGGTAACACTGGTCTCCCTCTCCGTTTGCCTCGTCCGTGTGATTGGGGGACATTTGTGGGGAATTCTCCTCGCGAGCTGACGTCACTAGGCTCCGTCTTTATCCCCCGAGGATTTCTTTCTCGTGTTAATACCCCTGTACCAACAGGTTTTTTTAAACCAATGTTTAGATTTAGCATTAGTTATTGTTAGGGCTCCGAGTTTTCGGAGTTTATTTTTTCTTGAAAACCGGAGGCTGTCTTTCGGAGTTTATTTTTTGGGAGGAAATTCGGCGTTTATCGGAGTTTATTTCACGTAAATCTCCAGTTCTCCGAAATTCGGTGTTTGATTTTGCATAATAAGTTGTCGCAATATGTTCTTATTTTCATTTCCAATTAAAACGCATCGCATGTTTGCTGATAATCCTGTTTCTTCATCCTTTCACTTTTTCTCACGTCCTGTTCATATACCCTGTTAATAAGGCTGTTGATGTGCACTGCGGTAAACTCGGCAAAGTGTACTTTATTTTTCTTGGGGGGGGGGGAGGTAGTCAAGCTGCTTCTCAGCTTTTTCTCCCAGCCTTCGTCATCTTCTTGATCAAAAATAAATGACATATTATTATTATTATTATTATTATTATTATTATTATTATTATTATTATTATTATTATTATTATTATTATTATTATTATTATTATTATTATTATTATTATTACACCGAAATCTTAGATATCTCAACACGAAAACATGCGAACACACTAAGTGTATTTTAGATGTCTGGAAGGTTTGAGCGCACAAGCACATATACATGCAAGCACAAATACTTGAATGCAAAGCACCTACGTCTGTTCGTACTACAACCTTAAAGCTTGCTGTAATAGACGCAAGGATACTTTACGAGGTTGCTGCTGCTGATGGAGGTGCGCTCCTTTCGATTGATGATTCTCAGCTTTGAAAATGCCCTTTGAACGTTGAAAATGCCCTTTTAAAATCGGAGTTTATCGGATAAATCCGAATTGCCAAGAATCTTACCGGCGAGTGTTTATCCCATTTTTTCGGATTTATTCGAAAACACGGAGCCTTAGTTATTGTGAATAAATGAGCGTATTTATTTGTTAAATATTGTATCTGTTTTTTTTTTTAATTATCCAATTATCATCGATGCTACGTCAAGGTCCGTATTTGTTTGGTCACCGTTGGCCTTGTCATAATCGCCAATCTCTTGAACGGTCACACGTTTACGTCTTTTTAGGGTGAAATTACCCATGTGTTAAGCCTGCCTAAATTAATTTTGCAACGCATACGCGGGTGATATAATAATGGTCGCATGATGACAGCTCGCAATATTACCTTTCTTTTCGAATTTTTACATTTAGTTTGCTTAGCGACTTTGCTTAGCGACAAGGAGTAACCAGCTGCCGCCCTGAACGAGCCACTTTCTCATATCAGTAACTTCAATTAAAAAAATAACTGCAGAAAATCGTCCGACGGTGACAGCTCTTCATAATTAAAAATTTTTGCCCATCTCTCTGTTTCTTACGGGATTAAAAAGCTTAATATCATAAGCGCGCAAAAAAAGAAAAAGAAATATGGAACCGATCAACGCAGCCAAGGCGTGGAGAAAACAGGCCTTATCACTGACCAGCTTAGGTGGTCTTCATGGGGGTCATTTCATTTCTAGCGTGCACGATGCAAAGGAGTGTATTCGCAAGGAGTAAAAGAAGACTATAGAGTATGGATAACGTGGACAAACGACGCTTGCCTGCGTGACATTGAGCATCAGCTGAAGCTGAAACAATCTGCCAGCCCAGAGAGTGTTAAGACTGCCTTCCCCAGCAATCCTGACTAATTCAATCATGCTGTGAAAGCTCGCTGCAGGTTTTTATAGGTTCTAACAGAGCGCCTGTCGGCAACAAGAAAGCGCCTGTTGTCTTCAACTAACAGCCCCGGATACTCAGCCAATCGCATGTGACGACGTGTTCCATCACTTACCACCAGCAGCTCAACCGATGGCGATCAGTGCCGCTATGAAGGCTGCGCTTTTACTAGTTACACCCCCCCCCCCCCCCTGTGTAGAGCTTTCTTCTTACTTTCGCAGCTACGACGGCCCGTTTAAGTCCTGTGAATTGAGTTACGCTTACTGTTGACGCAAGTACGGAACAGAAGTATACGGCGCTACAATTGTATCAGTGCCATTGCCGGGGATCTATAGGGGGAGAGCGGGCGACAGAATGTTTCAGAAGGTGTTCTGTGAAGTGTGCCAACGAAGTGGGGAGATTAGATTAAAGATAAATATGTATGTGAAAACAAACTGGAGCAAAGCGGCAATTTCAAAGGAGCATGGAGTTTAGAAGTTGAGAGGCGGGAGGGGGGCGTCAGCTTACAACAGCGCTGGGATTCAATGCGGATGAAAGCAATCAGCGATGAGCCGTTGAAATAAGCAATGTCCACAGCGTGTACAAGTGAAAAAAGAAAAGGCGGAGAATTGCAAGATATGTAGATATGGATTTTAAATTAATGAAGTACGAAAAAACAACGAGTGAGAGCATAACGTTAGAGTGAGACAGATATAAGAAAATCCCCTTCTCGCATGTAAGCCAGCAATGCCTTCGTCAGTGCATGGACCTGCTACATTGGCGTCAACGTCGCACCCACGGAGTCATTACGAGCAAAGTCATATCCGGCCAGTTGCGCGTCAACGACGCGTTGCCGCAGCTCCACTTGTGTTGGATCACGAGGCCGTTCGACAACCTCGTCCGTTGTTTCCGGGCCCGTAGAACCCGCTTTATGAAAGCAATTCGCTACGCTCTCCGCAGTTGGCTCAATCCAGGCAGCCTTACGCGTTTACAAAGCGGTGAACAAAGAAAACGGAAGTCCATGGGACTTCGGCATCTGCTCGATCAAGGCCGGTGGGAGTTCGTCTGTCACGAAGCTGGGAAGCTCTTCGATCGCCGCGCCTGCGGGGTGCGAATTATCAAGCGATGCTTGTTATGAGTTACAGATTTCGGTGGTGGCCGCGTCGTACGCGAAAAAAAAAACAAACAAAAAAAGAACCGGCGTCTGCGAGTGTAGTACATAAATGCGGCCCTCGAAGGTGCGCCGGTCGCATGTGTATGCGCCGTTTCCCAATAACTGATGATCTGTCGGTCGCGGGCTTGTGGGCGATCAGCCGTTTCTGATACGGCAATCTGGTCGTTTATCGAGGTGACTTGTCATTTTACGTTGCCACATTTCATTGTGGCCTGGATATTAACGCATGACCGTCGTTGTTGCCTGTAGCAACTGAAGTGTTGCGCTGCTAATAAGCACGTGGATGACGGTCCGATTACCGGCATGAAGAACGGAAAAATGTTAGGAGGGAACATTGCGCAGTTCGATAGAAATAAATAAATAAATAAATAAATAAATAAATAAATAAATAAATAAATAAATAAATAAATAAAAGTAGCAGGTGGGGCACGCACACACCAAACTTCACTTGCCCCCATTTTCCCAATAGGGGAAGAGCCCCTAGGGTTTTTTTAAGACAGCGTGATCGAGTTTACGGTGCCTTCGCGTTCGCTCTAGAGCAAACACGGTATACAATCGCCGTAATACAAATTTTGACTGTAGCACTTCCTTCGTTAGTTAAGTACAGAGCGTTCGTGATAACTGCGGCCTTTTTTTATGCGGGCTGGACTGTATGTGTAACCAACCCGCTTGAAATGGAACGCCGTTTAAAATCATCGGGATTATTCTCATGCGGGCGTACCCTTTCCGTAGCTCTCGCATCGCACACACGCGGGAAACATCGTTGTCGCGTCGCGCAAAGTACAAATCGACGAAACGTTCCGCGTATACGTGTGTGGCAACACTTGTCCACGTCGAGTCTTGTCTAACTGGGAAAAAGCGGCTACGATTTATTCATTCATTCAGTCCTCATTATTCGCAATTAGTACAGAAAGAGATCCCAAAGTTACAAAGCTGTCAGCGGGACCCACTTTGAGTAATTTACAATATAGTAATTAACAAATTATTAGCAACATAGCAATGGCGCACGTCGGCGCACACTATGCTATAATCATAAACAAGAAAAGTGCTTACAGTATATGAAGTGCCAGCCATAGATGGGCAAACTCACTCATGAGTCGACTGCAGACTCACTCAGACTCGGATCGAACCGTCAGTCTGAGCCCGAGTGAGTTCGGTTGAGAAAAATTTTAGTGACTCTGAGTCCGAGTGAATCCGGCCGAGGAAAATGTTGGTGAGTCTGAGTCGGAGTGAGCCCTAAGCGCAAGATATATTTCTCGGGTGAGCCTGAGTGAGCTCCACATTTTTTGCCGACCTATGGTACCAGTGTAATACAAGTAAGCGAAATATACGCTACGCACGGAAAACTAATATTACTAAAAAGAAAACTAATATACAATAAAATATAAATGGTTGGAGCATGAAGAGCGAAACGTTCTATCGTTCATGGTTGTTAGATGAAATTAGCAAGAGCATTCTTCTGGCCGCACAGATACACAATACGCGCTGGTGCGCAGCGATCGAGCTGCGAAACAGTACATAGCATACCGCGGCTTTTCTTCTTTTGCAACTGGACAAATTTCTTGTCCGAGGCGAACCATGTGATGTGAACGAGAACAGCGAGCTTTCTTTTATAATAGACCGCGTTTGCCGCGATATGGTGGACTGTGCAAGGAAAGATTGCTTACTGAAAAACCAAAAATACGCGTACCATCAAGGAAAAAAGTAAGGACAGGACAGAAAGGGATTCCTTTTCAAAGAAAAGGAATCTGCATAGGTTCATGCGTGGCACCTGTGTTATGTAACATATTTTTAGCGGATTTTGACAGAGAAGTGGCTCAGGTTATTGACGATGCTGAAGTGAAGATTTTTAGGTATGTTCATGACTTTTTAATCATTTTTAAAGCTAACCCTTCTTTGACAACCACTAACTCAGTGGATGAGGTTTTAGCTGTTTTTAGACAACACGCCAAGGGTCTTTTATTTACGCATGAGCTTCCTGTTGGTGGTGTGCTGCAATTTTTAGACCTGAGTCTCACTTTCTCGGAGACGCACATATGTTGGGCATATTGCCCACGTTCACGCAAGGCACTTCTTCCTTATGATGCCTCGCATTCGAAACTTGTCAAGAGCGCCGTTGCTTCCATGTGCCTGGAAGGAGCACTGGTGAAATCTTGTCCTCATCGAATGCAGGAAAGTTTCAATAATCAGGTCACGAGGCTGTATTCAGCCGGCTACCCTGGTTCTGTCGTTGTTGCAGTCTCGGAAACCCTCCTTCAGAAACTGAAGGGATCGAGAAGAAATAGGCAGCCGATGGAAAAAAGGCCCATGGTTATGCCATATGTGCACAAGGTTGCTCACAACCTTAAGAATGTGGCCAACAGTACAAGGTACCCTTGGTGTTCTCGGCGCCCCGCAAGTTGGCTAGCCTGTGCCCACGAACTTCTTCTGCACCGAGGCCCTCCCCGTGTGGGAAGAGGCACGCAAGGCCCTTTGTCGCCTGCTCGGTTGGCGTGGTGTACGAGATCCCGCTTAGTTGCGGTAGGGTATATATCGGCCAAACAGGCCGGTGCATAAACGACAGGATGAGGGAGCACGAACTTTCGGTGAAAAATAAAATTTCAGCACATTTGCCTGTGCATTGTGGTTCCTGCAAGTGTGAGCCTGGGTTTGCCAGTGTTTCCGTTCTTGGAAAGAGTAACGATGTCTTAGCGCGTGAAATTATGGAAGCCTACTATATTAGAAAGAAGAAAGAATGCTGTGTTAGTGACACATCTGTTGCTCTGCGTGGGGGTGAATTTAGTTTCATCGATTCATTTTTCGATTAGTTAATCTTGTTATCGCGGGTTTTTGACGAGCTTGTGAGGCGATGTGCGCGCGCAGGGTCGCTGTGGTTATATATGACGCTGATGTTCTGGGAATAAAGTTAGTTGCGAGTAAAGACGCCCTTTCTGTCCTGTCCTTACTTTTTTCCTTGATGGTACGCGTCTTTTTGGTTTTTCAGTAAGCATGTACCAACTAGCCCAACAAAAAGTTCTATTAAGGAAAGATTGCATGCGGCATCATCAAACCTATACCGACTCTTAGCAGCCGTCGCAACACAGAATCCCTGAATCTGATGCACTTGTTAATTACCTAATCCAACTCTGCTTGCCGGAGTTCATACACGAAAGTTCGTAGGGGTCCCTTGGGCAGTTTGCTAAGGAGACGTCAAGGCGAAATCACTGGGCAGGGGATCATCTTTTTTTAGGGAGTTTTCAAATAGGGGCTCCGAAAGTTTGGGGCCCCAAGGTGTTTTGCGAGCTGGCTTTGGGCCAAGCAGGAGGTAAGAGTTTTCGAATGGGGTTTCACGCTCAGAATTTGTGTCATGCGCTTGCAGCGCCACGGCGGCCAGAAAGGCGAAATACCATGAATAATCCTTAAAAGCTGGTACAGAAAATTGCACTCGGCACACGTGCCCCTTAAAGTTGTTACTTGCAAGGTGCAGTGGTAATGAATTCGCTGATAACCTGTATCGATTCAGCGGCTCCACATTCTTGCCGTCATCAGCCAAGGCAATCCAACTTCTACCCACCATAGCTGCAATTAAGCCTACGGGCTCTCAAATTCCCAACTGATCTTAAAGTCAGGCGCTATTTTTCGGCCAATTTTTGGTGTATGTGTGATATACGAGAAAGCGATAGCCTATGGCGAGCATTTTTTTAAATTCATAATGTCATCTATTGCTCAAAAATCGGGTTCAGTTTGTTCTTGGCCGAGAGCTGTCGCTTCAATGGGTGCCGCCATGTTTGTTTCAGGCAAAACTTTTTGGGCCCCAACGCAAAACCAAAACGTTGTTTGGGTAGTGCGCATGCGCATTGGCCTGGACGCTATTTCTTTCTGGCCCCAAAGCGTTTTGGGCCTATGTTCGAAAACTCCATTTTACCTTCTTTATCACCTCGGCGTCACTTTTTCGCAAAGACGAAATGTCACGCGAGTGTCGTTTTTTTTTTAATTTTTTAAAGCACGCGCACGCCGCGAAGACGAAGTGAACGAAGATAACGCGCCGCTCGCGCCACGGGGGTCGCGTGCTACTTTTGGTACCGAATATCTTGTAGCCGACAACCATAGGTCGGCAAAAAAAAAAATTGGAGCTTACTCAGACTCACTCAAGAAATATATTTTGCTCTGAGGGCTCACTCGGACTCAGACTCACCAAAATTTTCCTCAGCCGGACTCACTCGGACTCAGACTCACCAAGATATTACTCAGCCGGACCCACTCAAACTGGGTCTGAGTGAGTCTGAGTGGGTCTGAGTGGGTCTGAGTGAGTCTGAGTGAGTCGACTGATGAGTCTGTTAGCTGTTTCGAACATGGTGTCAGTGCTGTTTAACGCCGATATCTCACATAATTGGTGCTACGATACGCCTTTTGATTTTTAACCTTCAAATATGAGTTATCAGTAGTTTCACTCCAGTAAGGACATTTATTTATGAAATACACGACTCACATAAGATATTTTATCAAGAACTTTCCGTGAAAGAGTTTGCAGGGAAAGGTCTTGGCCCTTTCAATTCACGCCTTTCATCCATAAATATTGAGGTGGCGGATGGACGCCCGTGCGTTGACATGTGTGAATAGAATTGAGCATAAAAGTAAGCCGATGTAAGACCGATAGTAATGCTGAAGTTGTGTAGATAGGAAAATCGGTCGGCAATAGAAGGTGCAGTGAGGGCTCACTCGGACTCAGACTCACCAAAATTTTCCTCAGCCGGACTCACTCGGACTCAGACTCCCTCAAGAAATATATTTTGTGCTTAGGACTCACTCGGACTCAGACTCACGAATATTTTCCTCAACCGGACTCATTCGAACTGAGACTCACTTAAATTTTCCTCAGCCCGATTCACTTGGACTCAAACTCACCCTAATATTACTCACCCGAACTCACTCAGACTTAGACTCACGGCCCAATCTGAGTCTGAGTGACTGAGTGAGTCGACTCATGAGTGAGTTTGCCGGCCCATGCCGACAATGGACACCGCCAGATGGTCACAACGTCTCGTGAGCCACTTAAGGCTTCCGCCTTAAAATTTTCGGAGCCTTTCTCCTCAAGGAGGTTTCATTATATCGATACTCTCTACCTTATGGGGTCACGAACTCATACGTTTTTTTTCTTTTACTATTGAACGTTGGTACTCGTCGCCTCGTACTATTCGTTTTCTTCCGTAGGACGATTTCTTGCTTAAACTTTAATGCTACTTATTTATTTTTGTTCGTTTATGTTTTCCCTCTCGCGTTGCTTACATCTGCGTTTTTGCATGCTGTAAAACTGCTTAATTCTCCACTTCTTCCATAGCCCTAACAGGGCTGCAGTATGTACGTACAAATAAATAAATAAATAAATAAATAAATAAATAAATAAATAAATAAATAAATAAATAAATAAATAAATAAATCTCTGCTTGCTTAGGAAACAAACCTAGAGCGTGAATGGGGACTGTGAGGCCGGCAGCGGTGATATCGTTTCATGTTTCTTGCGGAAATGTGGACGCACCTCGCATGCACTTACGTGCAAGCCAGCTACGGTGTTCACTGATGAGGCGTCTACATTGTGTACAATACGACAGAAAGCGCCCACTAAGGTCGTAGTAACCAAATCTTTATGCATGAGCATGAATGAAGTACTGTTTACATCGCGTTCTTGAACTGCAATGCTAATTTTTAGCGACAAGATATGTTCGACTCCATTATAATGTTCTTTGGTGAGATGCGCGCGCCCGGCATTTATGTCTTGGAAATGCGGACAGCGCGTTACGAAGTCGCGTATCGCTCCCGCTGCCACATTTATCCCTGCTATTTCGGCCCACGTGCCTTTAAGAGTCGGTTGTCAGCCAGCCTTTTGAATCTGTCAACGCAAATGTGACGAAAAACGAAATTGACAAAAAGAGCCTTTTTAGCATGATGCGTGCAACTTAGTAGCAGAACGCGCTCGCGATGGGTTGAATGCATAAAGAGCCGTATTACGACACTGATTATGCACATTCATCACCGTTGGCGACGCTGCCGGCGCCGTCGTGCTGTTACAGTATCGATGCGCATGCTCGGCCCACGCGTGCACGTTTTGTAACATCTCCAGAGACGCGTTGAGGTGCGTTACGCGTTTGGCTGCAAAAGCGTAGGGAAGGCGACAGTGTATGCATTTACATACGCTCGTGTTCCGCGACTCTGCAGAAGCTCCAGGGCAACGGAAGTCACCAGTGCAGGACAGGAATCGGTGGTCAGAGCATATAGCCTCTCGCACAGGCGCATCCTTGTGCTATCTTGAGATATGGTGACTGCGTGAGAGCGCTTCTTTCTCTCTTTAAAGTTTATTCTGAACATTTAAAGCCAGTAGTCGCAACTTGACGCCCTCACACGCCGCTGCAAGCAACATGCAATGCCACCGCGGTTGCACTTCTATAGCGTAAAAACTTTTTGGTTAGATAAGTGCAAACAGAATATGAAAACTTAAGAGACTTTCGCCCCATATATATACGGGCCGAAAGTATATATATATATATATATATATAATATGCATCGCTAATTCCATGCCCAGAATCATGATTCACCTGAAATTTCTTTTCCCGAACAATTCTAGCGTAATAAGTTTTTGTGAAGGGCCTTAATTCCTAAAACGCGTCCCCACTGTGCCAGAGTTCACAAAGTTTTTCGTTCGTAGATGCTTCTTCCTACTGCGCGGGTACCTGTGGTAATTATTCGTTCGGCATCTTCAGAGACTGCTGCAGCACTTATGAACCGTTCTGGCGTAAGAACTTTTTTCTATAAGAATACTGGCCAGATGCTCTGCCATTATAGGGTGTACACTACGCGAACAGCCAAGAAAACTCGCGGATAGCCCGTTCTATCCCATGCGCCTAGAAAACATGGCACAAAAGTGTATAAAAAATAATAATAAAGAGAGGCTATATCAGCAATCATAAAGGCGGCAACATCGCACGCAAACGGTTTCTTTGTGTCCTGCACGGCTTTCTGAGCGTGTCGAGCCTCTTGTTTTAATCATCTAGGCTGAGGTGGTACGCTATTTATGACGTCGGTCCCTGTGGTAAAAAAGAACGCGCAGCAAACAAGCCGAGGGCGGCCCCGCGGCTCCGCGCCACGCAGCTGTGTCGAGCGGCGATCATCCGACGGCGGAGAAAGAGGAGCAGGAGGAGGATGGACCTCGCGGGAGGAGGGTAGTAAGCGCGGCGGCAGCCGGCACTCCGCACGCGCCAGTCGGGACATCACGCCAAGCGCGGTCGGCAGCATTCGCGCGCCGCTCGGCACTCCGCGCGCACCACGAACGTACGTTCCGCTATGGTGCCACAATGACCTCGCTGCCCGGCATGACCCACGACCCGTCGGCTCCGCCGCCCCTGTTGCTCGACAGCCCGTACGCGTCGCCGGACTATGGCAACCTGTCGTTGCTGCCATCGTTGCCCGCTGCCAATGTCAGCTCGGGCAAGTTGTACCAGGTTCCCGTCGGCTTCATCGTGCTCCTCTCCATCTTCTACGGCATCATATCGCTGGTGGCAGTCGCCGGCAACTTTATGGTCATGTGGATCGTGGCCACCTCGCGGCGCATGCAGACCGTCACCAACTTCTTCATCGCCAATCTGGCCGTGGCCGACATCATCATCGGACTGTTCTCCATCCCGTTCCAGTTCCAGGCGGCCCTGCTGCAGCGCTGGGTGCTGCCCGAGTTCATGTGCGCCTTCTGCCCCTTCGTACAGGTTCTCTCGGTCAACGTGTCCATATTCACGCTGACCGCCATCGCGCTGGACCGTTATCGCGCCGTCATGTCGCCCCTTAAGGCTCGCACCACCAAGCTGCGCGCCAAGTTCATCATCTGCGGCATCTGGACGCTCGCGGTCGCGGCCGCGCTGCCGTGCGCGCTCGCTCTGCGCGTCGAGACGCAGGTCGAGTCGCATGCGCTCAACCTGACCAAGCCGTTCTGCCACGAGGTCGGCATCTCGCGCAAGGCCTGGCGCATCTATAACCACGTGCTCGTGTGTCTGCAGTACTTTTTCCCGCTGCTCACCATCTGCTTCGTGTACGCGCGCATGGGCCTCAAACTCAAGGAGAGCAAGTCACCTGGCAACGCCCAGGGTGCCCGCGACGCTGGCATCCTGAAGAACAAAAAGAAGGTGCGTACGTGGCTCTTTCATCTGTCAACACACCGCCCGACACATTCGTGGCATCCTCGTTTTGATAAAACTCGCATCACGAGCTCCTTCGTGGTGCTAAAACATTCATTAGTGACTTGACTATGTCATTGTTACGACAGTTGTTAGCCTGACTCGACCGCTCATGTCTTTATATAAAAGCTATAGAGCCTCCTCCGGTAGAGTGCGGCTACCGAGCCGCATCGCTTGTGTTTCCTTTGTTCTAGATCATGTTTCTCTGCCGTATGTCATTAATAATATCAAGTCTTCTGGCGACGTCAACGCCCTAAAAGCGCACGCAATGACGGGAAGTTTGTTGCTCGAGCGTGGTCCCAACTGGGACCGGAACAACGGCAAACTTTTCTACGCGTGCGTGGGACATACTACGCCAGAGATCCTTTCGACATTGAGAGCGCGCAGCGAAAAGTGCGCGACGGCCGGCGTCGCGAGCATATTTTATCGGGCAAGGAAACAGTAAAATTCTGGCCGCTCGAATTAATTTCGACAACATCTTCCGAGGTAGAAAGCACCCGTGGGGTGTTTTATTTTTTAGAAAGCTTACGACCGGCTTCATGTTTTTTTTTTATTATGCTGCCATCAGTATTCAATGGATGACCTCTGCTTTAGAGCCTTCCGTTTGCGGGTAAAAACCACATAAGAGTCACTTGTGATATTTTTATGACTTAGCGGCGAGAGGACCTTGAAAAAACAACTCCCCGTGGCGTATCGCCTTATGACCACAATCAGATGAGCTTATTTTCACGGGACAGGTTCTCGTGCGACGACACCCTCGTTGACGTATATATATATATATATATATATATATATATATATATATATATATATATATATATATATATATATATATATATATATATATATATATATAAAATTTGACCCGCCAATGATTTAACCTTACAGATCGGTTTAACTCGATGTTTTTCGGCCGTAACCATTTACTGAGTCGTAACCTTTTTCCGATGCCCCACATGTGTGTTCTTACGAATCATTGAAAGTATTCGAAAAGCAGCAATCTTCTCAAATGCTTTCAATGGTCTTGAAGTTATTTTTACCAAGTCTCCTATTCTCGTTCTGTTGTTGCGGATCTTGTGTGGAACGATGCTATTAAAGCAAGTTCATTTAAGTAGATTTAACTACCCGTCTGAGGCGTTGCGTCTGGTTTCAAATTTAAGGCTATTTCTCAGAAGCGGGTTGCTACTTGTAGTTGTGTCGTCTACATTTGCGTGGATGTAGACTGGTGTGAACTGAATTTAATTCCAGCTGATGTGAGCGCATCTACTAAGAGTACAAACATGCAATTAATGTTATTCGCGGGCTTGCCACCCTAAGCGAGTCACGTTTTGTAAACGGTTCATTTCTTAGCAGTCTTGCGTGTACGGCTATCAGTGTCAATAGTGTGTCATATATAGCTCTTCTTATTAAAATAACATATCTGTGTACAAACTTAAAAATAAATGGGCGTTAATATAGGACAGATCGCCACCCAGAGCTCCATTCGCTCTAAAAAATTAAAACGTGTCGCTGCAACAATCAGAAAGTCCGGTAGTATATATGCTACATTACGACGAAGGCTCAGAGGTTGTGGTGAAGAAAGAAAGAGAAGGGTGGGGACTAGTCGATTTTTTTTTGTTTTAAGAACGCCAGCGTGCACGCCTGTCTTTATTACATAAACTTCATTCATTCTCAAGTCGATGAGAATGGTATATTGTTAAGCTGTACGGGAACAATGCCGGCGGTAACGCGTGCAATAAATTCACACTTTCGATTTTGTCTATAAAGTTATATTATCACCGACCTCATATTATGCATATATCACGAGCCCCGCGATATGTGTTCGGCTTGCGGACCTTCTCGGTACTGACCAATTATCTGTCGTTCTATCCTGCTTATCGGCCAAGCGACGCGCCGCGTTACAGGTGCAGGTCGTGACGGTGAGTAAAAGTGCACGATTTTTTGAACATATGTATTCCATGCGAAGGCCTCTGTGTTGTCCGGCACCGTGGATCTCGAAATTCCCACATAAGAAAAAAAGGAAAAACCTCCACGTGCTATATTGAGGTTTTTCCAAAACGAATAAAACTTCAAGGAACGTTTCAAGGAAGGCATTGCCTCAGGGCGTCTTCTGTTCGGGCACACACGTCCAGAAAGCAAGACACCCCCTGAGCAAGAAAGCAAGAAGCATTGAAAGGGTGGCAAGGAGCTGCATTGATTTTCTTTGATGAGCTTTGTTTCTTGCTTGACTGACAGCGCCTTTGGGTGTCGGGGCCTTGTGGAACTAAGGGCGATCTTTGCTACGTATACACAAGAGCTTGATAATGAAAATCACTCTAGTTTCTCGTTGATTATTTAATCAATAAGACCCCGCATTCACAAAGAAATTTGTAGGCCAGAAATTTGTGTGTGATCAGATGTCAGCCAATCGTGACTTTGAAGGTGTGATCAGCGAAAGCAGCCCGCGGATTGCAGGACTCACGAACGAAAAGCTTTGTGAATGCAGGGGGCACCAGATATCGTCCTGACGTTTAACGCGTATGTGATGAACGCGTTTAATGGTACCTGTCGCGCGCTGCACTCAGCGTGGGTCTTCGAATTTGTTGCGGTTGTTGTTGTTCCACAACGATACAGTCGCGTTCGTGTCGTCGCTTTTAATCCCGTTGCACTTCCAACATCGTTTAAGCACCGCGCCGTTTTATGTAAAAACCAGTCCCGTACTGCGAGAATTCGAAGCAGCTGCATACCAGAACCGAGTGCAAGCAAAATAAAATCTGTAGCAACAAGATTGTCGTTCTAGGTTGGCAGCCAGAAAACCTGTTGCTGGCGGGTGCATAAAACCCGTGCTAGTCGTGTCATCGCACTCTTTGAAACACGCCTCCAATCTCAGACCGTAAGAAGCTACAAAAAGTTTCACAGGCGCGAGCAGCTTCCAGTTGTTGGAGAAAGTTCACTCCCTTCGTTCCAAATGTTCAAGGATAATGAAAACTAGCTACAGCGTCTCCTGTGGCATCGCTACGCCGATCACTACACTGTGACTTTGTGTTCTTGTTCTTTTTCTTCTGCTGCTTTCACACCCCTGTCCACATCCAGCATCAGTGTTGTAATGAGTGCCAGCAATCCTTGCATACTAAGGACAAACACATCAAATTATAGGATAAAAGAAAGAGTACAGTAAAAGCAGCCCATGCACATAAGAGCGAAAGCTGTTATGAGGTCATAACAGCCGATTTTGGTGGCGTAGTGGTCCGCCGCCGCCAGTGTCCGTAACCTACCCCGCATAGTAAAAAAAAAATGCAGGATCGAGCCCGACTTGAGCCCGGGCCCCGCTGCGTGGCAGTCGAGTGATCTACCACATTGCCACGCCGGTGCTTAAAAGTCCTTCGCAAAAAGACCCTAAACAGGCGTCATGTCGGGTGAGGAATCGCGTCAACAGATGTAATACAGCGTGGTAGAAGAACAAAATAGCACCAGACGCCACACAGTGCGAACTGCGTAACGAGTGGGTGGCTTAACGCTGCCCACCCATTACAAAGGGCTCAGCCATAATTCTTCATTGTGGCTAGCAGCGCGACGAACGAAGACAGAGAAGAAGCGCATGGGACAAGCGCTGAACTTCAACAATTTTTTTTTAAACAGCGGAACTGCTTAAACCGACCGTTAGTCCGTGAAGAGCGAAGAGAAAACTATCATAGCCGCGAACCGGCACGCGCGCTCCGCGTGCTCTTCTTCGTCTTCTGCTTCGCTCCCGGAACACGTGCGCCGACTTGTCCGGCGTGGGATGTCATAACCCTGACGGGCGAGAGAACGAGTAGAAAGAGTGTAAAAGAAAGCGAGAGGGAGAGAAATTTTCGGCGAAAACAATTTCTTTGCGAGGTGGGGTTCGGACCCGCGTACCCACGATCCGAACGCGAGCGTCGTAACCACTCGGCTATCCAGGCACGCTAGCACAGCATAGCATAGCCTTGTATAGTATAATAGTATATAGGATGGGGTTGGGAAATGGAAGTGAGAGTGAGGAGGAGGGGAGAGAGTAAAGCATAGCATAGAAAGAGAGAGAGAGAGAGAAATAGAGAGAAAGAGGAAGCGAAAATAGAGAGAGAGAGAGAAAGAGAAGAAAGAGAAAGAAATACACAGAGAGAGAAAGAAAGAAATAGAGATGAACAGAGACAGAAAACACATAGAAAAAAAACAGAGATCAGAGATGAGAAAGAAAGAGGGGATGAAAGAAACATAAAAATAAAGAGAAACAAAGAAGGCTGCCCAGCTCCGCACTTCCTTGACGCTTGACACCACTAGTCCGAATCTGCCTTTTTCTTTAGTTCACGGAAATAACATCCTTGAAAACTAAAAAAAAAAACAAAGCAAACTCGGCAATAACACACCCGATAACACAAGAAAATCAGCTACACATTCAGCTAGCTGATTAAAGGGAACACAATTAAAAAAAATTATGTCATTTTTTTAATACGTCTAGACGCCCCTCGCGTATGCGTAATCCTTTTCCAACAGCTCAATTTCATTCTCTAGTTATCGCACTCACAGCATCAACAAGGTGCATATATTGCCTTACAGACGTGTAGTGGGTGCCTCGCTTCTCCGCAGAATAAGGAATAATGGCTTAATGGGTACTTCTTCCCTACTTCGCAAAAATATTATTTTTTATGGCGCAGTGGGCACCTTACAACTGTACTTGCCGTAGTCGTCCCAAGAGAGTTGACAAGGGGCTCTAAAAATGCCGCTCCTCCAGCTTTCGCTGTGACTGTGCTCCGTGTTCCGCGCAGGCCTGACTTTTTTTTTTTCCTTCGGCACCAAGCGCCGATCCTCTACTACCGGAATCACCTTAATTATAAAAAATATCAACAACGATATCGTTGTCAGTAATATGAACCAGTGATATCATTTGTCGACATCAATGACATCAAGCACGTGATCACCAGGTCTCGATACAACATATAATTTAGGCCACACATCTTAAATCATGATAGCCTATGCTTCTTAAATCAAGCGAGTATAACAGTTTCACGATAAGGGGACCAGTGCTAGCGTTATAGTTTCGTTTTCCAGTGGGTAAAAAAGAAAAAGACTTTGTCTTTTCACCTTCAAATATCTGTTTCTTTAATGCGCTAATTTGGTGTGAAGTGCACTTACTAGGTTATTTTACCACAATTTTGAAAGTCCGTTCTTCAATGATCTCACTTGCGCCGCCTCCTTATTGTGAAGCGCGAAAAGTGTTACATAGAATTTCGGCTACAACTTTCTAGCAGCCGTCTATGTTTTCAGGGTGGTAAGCTTTTATTATAGTTGTCATGATCGTAAAGATATAAAAAGTCCTTACATCATCCATTCGAACAAGCTTTCTACCCTCTTCCTGAGAACTTGCATACCCTGTAATAAAAACGCAAAGAGAGCAGACCCGCTGTTAAGAGTTGCTGGGGCAGCTCGCACGAATCACTTTATCCGATACTGAATTCAACCACAGGCGCGCGCAGGGTTCCCCTTCAGGGGGGGGGGGGGCTGAGGTTCATCGCGGCGCCCCCCCTCCCTATATTAAGTCATTGTAAGGGGCAGACTTTGCGCCCCCCTCTTCTTAAGTGACTAGGGCGCCCCAATGCCCCAAGCGCGCACGCCTATGAATTCAACTGCTGTTAAGGAAAGCTCTCCATGACTGGCGCAGTGAATCGCTGAACAGCAAGTAATTGATCGAGTGACAAATACGCGTAATTGCACGACAAATATTTATCTTCGTCTCTGCACAACTTACTGGGGGTTTAACTTATACTTGCGCGATGCTTATTTAGCCGTGGTCAAATGCATGCGCAAGGCTAATAGGCTTCGTACGAAAGTATTCTGGATGATTGTGCGATCGAAGCAACCTTGATACAACATTAAAGAAATGGTAATGGCCGCGAAGAAGGAAAACTGAGCGGCCTAATTTTTCCTTGTTGACGATATACATATGAAGCTTACTGACAACGTGGCTAAATGAAACGTGGCATAGCTTTCTTTATAGAATAATAGGATGAACTAAGGCATACGGAAGTGAAAGTACACGAAAGAAAAAAAAGAACTAAGGAACAACATGTGGTGGCGGGAGCCGAACCCACACCTCCCGAATGGCGCTTTCCGTGTACCAATTCACCTGCACGGCTATACGACTGTTGTCCCGTCCACATACACGCGTATTTATTAATTCCTGACCCAGACAGCGTAAGCTATAGTGCCACTCACGGCCGTGGTGGCGGGTGCCCGCAGGCGCCGCGCTGTACGTGAGCAGGCAGCTGGCCAGTACAGCAGCGGCATCGCTCGATCGGTGAGAGTATAAATGCGTGTCAGGTAGTTCGCGCAAGAAATGCGGAAAAAATGGGCAGTATAGGCACTCATTTCGCATTTATCAGACCCAATGAAGGTTAGGCAGGAACGATAATTTCTTGCAGTCGCTTCCAATGAGCGCCCATCGTGGCATCAAGTGACTCGAGTTCATTCGCGTTGCGTCCTCGCATTCGATAACCCGCTCTTTCGTTCGTGATTGCTTTGTTTACAACGTGACTTTGAGAAACCCATCGGCGCATGCGTGCAAGTTTTCGTCGAACGCACTGTCTCGCAATCTCGTTCTACGCTATATGCGTTACTGGGCGTCGCAGAATGCCATATGCGCTTCGAACCAAACAACTAGGCATTTTCGTTCGGATGGAATCCGCGCAGAAAATTTATAAAGCACGCAAGACAAGCAGTATGTCCGGCTGCACTCTGCTGTCCCAAGCATGTTAATACCATACAATATATTGCGAACGATCAACTGTGCTAGTTGGGATTGTATAGTTTCGGAATAATGTACACACAGTCTTGATTGTCGCCAGAGAGGCTGCGGGATGCTTGATGCGATTATTCGATGTCAAATACATGAGTGTGCTGTCGAAAAGCCTTTCGTGAACGCCGTCTCCTTCAGAGTTCCATTATAGCCCGGTAATTGGCACGCAAAATGAGGTGCTTCTTGTGTATACAGCTGCGATACACGCCCTCGCCGAAAGTAACTCGGAGTAACGACTAGCTACAAAACCGGGGTAACATATTCGTGTTTACAAGCATGCAGAATGTTGTATAGAGGTTCACAAGAATTTGTGCCCGTTTACACTGCACAGCTATTTAAGAGTTTCGCAAGGAATGGCGACGCCCGCCCTGAACAAACAGGCCAGCACAAGCAATCTTTAATGAGAACCTTTGCAACGTGGTGTGGCGTATGAAAGAGAACTTCAAAAGTAGTAAACGGCCGAAAGCTGCCAGTCAGTTAGAGTACTTACTTTAGCTGTTATACTTTTTTAAACTTTGGGTAATTTAGTCGCCCCCGTGAACAGGGGCGTAGCCAGGATTGTGTGTTGTGGTTTGGGGTGGAGGGGGTCCGACCACTCTTTATGTATGGTCATGTGTGTGTATATATATATATATATATATATATATATATATATATATATATATATATATATATATATATATATATATATAATACAAAGTGCAAAATATAGGGAAGGTTTACACCCCTTCCCCCCTGCTCGCTACGCCTATGCCTATATGAATAATTCGATCGCATAGTCAAAGCTAGCTAACCAGCATGGAACCTCTGTGCAATCTATCCGCTTCCGATCCTCGTACCTGATTGCTTAAATTTATACGATCGCATGCCCTCTTACACAATGGCAGTTTTAGCGGATGCGCGGCAATACGATACGTATAGCTTAGGGCTCAACCGGAGCCTTGTAGGAACATATATATATATATGTGATACCCCGCACCTCCACCACTTGCTAAGAGGTTTATTGGCAAAGAATATGGCAAGAACAAGCAGCGGTCAGCAGCGTTCGGCCAAGCGCAGCAACCACGAGCTCATGCCGATGGTGATGCCGCTCAGGCGCAGAGCAATGCCGCTGAGGCCACTCTTCTTCTTTACAATATATATAATATGAGCAAGGGGGGGTGTGTTAGGAATTTCAAGTTTTGAAACTTCCCGTTTTCGACATACATCCACATTTCATTTCACTTCGCTTGTGTTCTAGCACTAGCACGGGAGTTGTCGGTCTTTGAAACTACAAGACCACCTGTTCAGAGTCCTTTTTACATAACCAGGTGACGGAAAACACGGTTCGCTGGAGATGCGCGGGCATATTCTATTTATTATTTCCTGAGGCGCGCATCTCAAAGGGGTCAATCGGAGCGGTGGGTGGCATTTCCATCGCCGCCCAGTGTGGAGAGAACCTTGATATATTATATATGGTGTAGAGTAACGGGTCAGTGGGCCAGTTCTGTTCGGAGGATAACGAGTTATGGCACAACGGAGGCGTTGTCTTGAA
Source organism: Rhipicephalus sanguineus (assembly GCF_013339695.2). Classification (NCBI taxonomy): domain Eukaryota; kingdom Metazoa; phylum Arthropoda; class Arachnida; order Ixodida; family Ixodidae; genus Rhipicephalus; species Rhipicephalus sanguineus. The sequence goes on along the minus strand of NC_051176.1, from coordinate 109,819,708 downwards.
CAGTGAGAGAGAGAGAGAAATAAACGTTTATTTGTGAAACAGTGTTCCGAGCGATGCTCGGTATCACCCTAAGGTGGGAGGGCTCCCTAGTCCAGGAACCCTCTGGCTTCAACTGCCCTCTTGGCCCTGATGACAGTGAAATGACAATTTATTTATTGGCCCACAGATGCGGGAGGAATCCTCCCCACTCACTTGAAGTTTAAAGTTAAACTGGGCATGGAGTTTCCTAAAATCAACTAGAGGGGACTCTGGCGCTGCGATCGTTCAGCTACCATGGGAATGATGGGTAGTACACAAATTTGCCTAGTCTTCGTGCTTGCGGCTTCAAACGTACTTGTGGCTTTGTTTATTGCTATGTTTTTTTTTTCGGATAAAAGAATTGATCGTTGTGAAATTCGTGACCAGATTTGAATTGCTGAGCCTAAAGAAGTTAAAGTGGCGAAGTGAAACTGCTGACTTTTGCTGAACTTGATTTTTCGACAAAGCGGATGCAGCCGACGCGGAGCGAAACGGAGGCGAAAGTACGAAGTTTAGACAAATTTGTGTACTACCCATCATTCCCATGCTGGCTGAAGCGCCATGCGTTGCAGCTCCCATAGACACTAGCGCCAGAATTCCCTCTAGTAAGTATTGTAGGAAACTCTATGAAACTGGGCTTATTAGACGGGCTAGAGGTTTGTTTGATGTGTATTCAATAGGCCCTATTGGAACTGGTCCAGGACGTGTCTTGTACGATTAAAAAAAAAAAACGAGGCAGGATATCTTCTTATATACATTTAATAATAATGCGAGGAATGCCTGGCGCACTTTCAATTAAGGGTTTCGTAACATAGCCCGCGTTTTCACAAGCATTCTTATTAAGCAACGAACCCTTATTAAAAAAAAGCGGCGATCGAAGATAAGCTTTTATGATTTGACTGGCCACGCGCTTTCATTAGAGCGCGCTGGCAACACGAAAAAAAAATTCAATTCTGTCTTTTCTGCGAAGATTGCATTTCGGAAGAGCGAGCGGAAATGCAGTGGAGGTCATTTTTCATTTTACCCGCCCGGCAACACTGCGACGAAGTTACACATATACGTATATGGGGCGATTACTCGCCCAGATGTCCTGGATTCCGCAATATGCAAGCGCAAATTTCCTCATTTCTGCGCCGAAGAGTATTCCCGTCACGCTGTGGTAGAAGCGAAAGAAACATGAGAACCCGCCGAAATGTCGTAAGTGAGAACACAAAAGACATTGACGCTTACTGCGAAAGAGAAAAAGAGTTGATGCCGAAATCTTCCTCTTCCATCTAAAACCGTCATCCTCACATTTTGTAGCAAAATGAAGAAAAACAATCTGTCATTGCAGACTTGTAAAAGACGGGGATTACAGATTGTCTCAAGAGGGGAGGACGTTTTAAAGCGGGGCTGTTAAGCTTTTCGGTATGTCGCGCGGAGTCGACAAGAAACTACCATCATCAGCGGCCGGCACGCGCTCTCTTTGTCTTCTTCATGTTCATAGTCAATCTTCATGCTTATTCAAGCCAATTAAGCCAAGCTATGTTAAAATAAAGCTAAGACCTTGCTAAATACGACCTTGATGGTTATAAGCTTACTAATTACGGCCACGGTAATTAAGGCCTTGCTAATTAATATTACTCTAATCAAGCCTTTGCTAATTAAGACCATTCCAATTATAATCACTCTACTTGGGAGCATGCTAATTAATATCTCACTAATTAAGAACACTCTAATTAAGACCTTGCTAATAAGCTAGGTCGGCCACAAGCACCGCTGTTAGTCCAGCCTTGCACCACTGTTGCAAGCTGTCCACGTCTTTTTCTTTTGTTCTTTTATTCCTAAATGAGTACCTATATCTGAAAACAGAGCGACGAACATAAACAGCGCACAAAGCGATGTAATGTCAAGTTTAGAAATTCCGCACTCTCCAACTTTGATTGGTGAGCGCCAACCAACCTTCTCTTTCTTGCAACATGAAGGTGTGCCGCGCGCACATAATGAAAGCGAGAAAGGGGGTTATAAACCAAAACTAAGGTCAATTGCAAACGGCAGTTAAAAGGGTTTGTGCTCACCCAGCTGTAGTTCGAGAAAAAAAGGCATGTCGCGTCGCCTAAGAAGGATCATTGAATTGTGGCCCCGGTTTATTGGTGCCAAAACGTGGTATTGGAATAATGTTCCACGCTGAGTACAAAACTAAAACGCGGCTGCACTTCTAAGGTTTTCCCACGGACCCCCTCGCGGAAATGCTAAAGGAGCCTTACAGAGGTCGAGTGCTTTGTCAAAGTAAAGGACAATCGATGACGTCTCGAAAACTGTCTCTGTCTCTGGCTATCGTCTCTGTCTATCTGTGTCTCCTGTCTTCGTCTAAGTCGTGCTGCATTTCCCCGAGCGTGAACCAACTCGCCCAACGTATTACTCGAAAACAGCTTGCACGGTCTTTTCTGGAAAACTTCGCCGAAGAGATGAGCACGGATTATGATGGCAATCGATGCGGTATCTAATCTGGCATGTTTTGCTGTTTACTCATTTGACGGGGAGGTAATGCAACCGCCAGATGTCCATTTTGTGACGTCATAATTTGCGGCCGACACATCTTCCGCCAACAGGGTGTTTTACGAAACCTGAACCAAGGATTTAATTTAAGTGGTTAACGGTATCTGGGTCGAACCAACGATATATGGTTCTCCGTTATGTGGTGCTTCTTACAGTGCGTTTTATATGCCGTATAATTGGTTAATTAACTAAGATCAATTATGAAAGTTGTTTGGAATTCTCTTGAGGACCAAGTGTGTTTCGGTACGTTGTAGAGGTGATTCAGAAACGACCGATCCAATTCTTCGTGGCAACGCAAGTGCTGCGTGGTGATTTGAAGAAACCCCACGAAGTATGCAGCAAAACCGAGTGACTGCAGTCACGCGCGCTATCCTATCGCGTCGCTCGCAACCATGCTTCGATCGAAAATATATTCACCTCAATAAAAGAATCATAAGTCCTGTACGTTAACCCAAAGCCATCCACGGCGACGCTTATTATATAGCTGCAGCTCGAATGTATGCCATCAGAGAATAATTTAATAATGAATTAATTAATCAGCGTGTATTTCTTGTCGGTTCCAGTCTTTTTGGTAGTTTGAAGATAACGTCGATATCGGCAACACAGACTGACTTAAATAGCGCTCAGCCCGAGCTCGAATAGCATTACTTCGACTGTAGTGCGCCCACGTGCACAGTGCAGAACGACACGCTCGGGTATGCGTTTTATTCCTTCCTCGCCCATGCGTCGTCCGCACTGTCACAACGCAGCATGAATTACCAACAATACCGTTGGGCGCTGCGCATACATGCACGATTAATGATTCAGTTCGCAGTACACGTGCTGTTAGGCTTTTCCTGTGGGCCCTCACATAGGCGTGCAGCTTCCAGACGTGTATTCGATGAAAATGTCTCCTCTTCCTCAACAGGAAGATTTCATCCATCAAGCCATCACTGGCGGATTTCTGCGACCCGCCTCAATCGGCGGCCGCGTCGCGCTGTGCATATAGATTTAATAAAAGCGCGTCATCGGTGCCTTGCCTGTTATAGTGAACGCAGCCTTTCTTTCCCTTTTTACTTCCCGCTCTTTTACTATCCACCTGTCGTTGTTTGATATCTACGCAGCAGCACTTGCAGCGCTCGCGATGAGTCTGCAAATCTGTGCTCCACATCTTTTTTTTTCGCCAGTTCGCCTGTAAAAACGTTTTTTTGTTCTTTTCGCTTATTCAGATCACGGACATCATTATAACATGTATATATGGTAGATTTCATCTTTAAGGAAACCGTTGTGAAAATGCATCATCACCGCGCAAATGTGTGTGCGGAAGATTATACGAAGAGCTGGAACGCAGGAAATGGGCAAACTAGGATGACTGCGCGGGGCTTTGATATATCGTGGAAAGATGTCCTCGATCTTTATTTTTTTTTCCTTACCAATACTATCATTATTAGGTTCGTGGTGTTCCTCCGACCATTTGCTTTTTCTCTCAAAACTATCGCCTGATGGCGGTCGCATCTATATCTGTCTCGCGAGGCTGAATGAATTCAGCGCCGTTTTTCTCCTGGAAATGACGCGAGCGGCGTTGGCAGATCGCAGGTCCGAGAAGGAGTGGACGAAGATAGCGACGTTAGGTGATCGTTAAGCGAACATCGCAAAATAGCAACGCCCGCAGCTCCGCTTCCGTCGTTCTGCCGCTGCATTGCTTATCTCGTAAAAGTCACCGCCGCCTTCCCGATGCGCGAGAAAGGAGTCGTTTAGAGAATGCCATGCCTTCGATAATGGCCGCTTTGGAGGCGGCGGGGCGTGCGCTTAAGTGCCCTCGCAGTAAAGTGACTTTCAATGGGTGCATATTGTGATCGATTCGAACAGCCCTCCCTCCCTTGCCCGCAAACTTTCGCTCGCCGACTGCAGTCGCTACCCTGGCTGGGTCCTATACGTTCCTGGTGGTGGTGTCGTGGCGGTGAGCGAAGGAAGGGAGGGCGTCGCCTCCACTTCTGAAAACTAGAGATTCTCTCTCTTTTTCCCCGATTCCAAAATGAAGATGGTGGGCGTACCTGTAGGAGCAATCACTCGGTAATCTTGGCGGGGAAGTGGTTACAGTAATAAAGGACGACTTATCGCGAAGTGTTTCCTCCTCTCTTCCTCTTCGTTGGAAAGCGCACCTTTTCTGAGGAAGACGTTCACTATGCCTTAGTCGTGAAGCACATTATGTGGCCCGATTTGCGGCAGATGTAGGCACAATTCCGTCGTTATTATTAAATTTCGTTGTTGGAGCGTTTCACTGCCGCGTTTGGACCGAGTGCTTTCCGTTTTCTTGCAGCCAGTTATCAACGTGGACACTGTACGTTTTGATGCCTTCAACCTCCGTGTTATAGCTTGAGTATTGTGCGTTTTTCTTTTTCAGTAGCGCATACGAAAATCGCTGTAGTGCGCGGCCAAAGCGTGTGACGCGTTTCTCGTAATGGTGCGCTTCATCGCTTTCGTGAATCTAATCGTGCGCGAATAATTTCTTCCAGTTAGCATCTCACATTTCGTTCCCCATAATCTATCTGTTTCTTGATATTCAGTGGCCGTGAATTATTGCGTATGTTAAGCTTTCTCAAAAAAAAAAAAAAAAAACAAGGGGGAAGAAGGAGCTGCAGCCAATTGAAATCTCAAGTTGCCTACAAACTCACTATACTTTCATTGCAAATAAGTTAAGGTCTGAGTTAAACAGTAGTACTTTAAGCAGTTATATAGTAATAATCTGTCGCTATATACGGCAACATATAACATGCTAGGGCTGCAACATACACAGAAGGCATGTGCAAATAAAAGCATTTGACCTTGTTTATTATATTTTTTTTTTCGAAAAGCAGTTTTTTTGAGGGCGCGGTGCATAACGCACGAGAAGTGTGACTCGAATGGTGACATTGTTAACCAGTGCTAAGTTTTAGCAGATCCTTAAAAAATAATTAAGTTAGAGAGAATCCAAAGGAATCCCACTAACCATGAGTGGTTCCTTTCCTCTTTGAACAGTGCCTTATCTGAATGCGGCGCGGTAAAGAATGCTCCTTACATATGTCACGGTGCTTCAAAAAAAAATTTAAACGTCGTTCAGCAACCGGCTAATTGACGGCGAACACCGCCGCCATTCGGAAAAATTTCAGCCGCCTTTTATATACAGCGATTGTCTCGGTGAAGCGGTAAAATGATATTATCCACGATCTCTGGAAAACAGGCTCGTGAAACGGCCAAACTAACAGCACTAGAACCAAAAGCGCCACCTCGTGATGTATCGAGGCAATAAAGAGAGCGAGAGTGGGAGAAGCAAGTATGCCAGGATGACTGCACCCGCCGTAACATTCGTATGTACCAGCAGTACACAGCAGCGTGGCTTTGAGTGTTTCACTTCTTTTTCTGTGAATGTGCGTCCGGCAATTGGACGCGGTGTGTCACAAGCCTCCGAAGCTATTTCCCTCAACGTCGAAACGCTCGTAGCAATACTCGTTATAATAGCTACAGGCTCTGCCTTGACGTGATATAGTGCAGCGCCTATAGCCGCAGAATTGCAGTGTCAGGCCCTGCGCGCACAGACTGGTACAGGGAAAGGTAAGAAGCACGGAATGAGGCGCCGTGCCTTCCGAGCTGTAGAGCCTGGATAACCGCTCGTTATTCCTCGCGTATAGTTCGCAAACAAGGAAGGGCAAGCGGCATTGTTAAAGGCGCCACAAAGCCGGCGGCTTTCCTGCCCCCACTGTGTGTGCGGCACGAGGCACAGCAAAGGTGCGACGGCTGGCGCGACACGCGTCACGCCACGTGCATCGCGATGCCTCTCACGTCGCCCCCTACGTTTCTCCCGAGGAGACAGGACAGGTGGAGTTCTTCCTCCGGCCGACCTCTCCTCCCTTCTTCTCGGTCGCCCTCTCTGAACAGGTAAAAAAAAAAACACTTAAATAAACAAACAAATCTCTTTTTAACTCAACCAACTGCGCAGCTTAGAGGGAGTAACGACACCTTGTCGGGCGCCCTGTTTCTCTTTCTTGCCATTTAGGATGCAAGTCTGTTTGTGTTAATCACACATGCATGAGTACTCATGAGTTTTTCTCCCTCCTTTTCTGTTTAAGATACTTGTGTGTGTGTGGAGGCAGGGGGGGGGGGATTCAAGTTGATGTATTGAATTTCCTGTAATCCCAAATAGAGACTTCGGTCAATCTCTTGGGGTGCTGTTTGTGAGACGAAATTGTGTGTCTTTCTCGAGAAAAGATCCACGATTTGGTCGGGAAGTTTCGCGATTGCCATCCGTGCGCTCGCACACGTACGTGCTGTAGCGCCCCAGAATGGATAAGGGTTTGGGCGTTTCGCTTGGTCATCGCCAAGCAGAATACATAGCGCAGACAGGAACACAGGACAGGAAGACGGCGAGACGAGCGCCCGTTGTTACCGTTCTCGCAGTGGGCGGGTCTCGCGCTTTTGTAGAAAGACTGCTGTATATACTAGAGGGGTGCTATCGCGGAACGATTCTATTTTTTATTCCAATGCTTTTCGTGCTTTTAACGACGGCCCGTCCGCGTTATCAACGCGATCAGCCAGCCGCGAGTGGTGGGTGATAAGAATAGCATAGAATATGGCATGGAATCGGAAATAGCATCGTTCCGCGATTGCATCCTTGAGGTCTTTTCTCAGGTCACTTTTGCTTTCTGCAATAAGTACCAGATATAGTGAAGAACACGCTGATCCTCCCGTTCCCCTCGCCCCCCACCGATGGCGCACGCCGTTTAGTGAGTGCGGTTCGCGCGTTTCCACCTTTTTCCGCTACGGCGGGCGCGCGCAGGGCAGCACCATCTGATGGTGTTGGAAGAAACGGAGCAGCTGGCGACGTACGGCTGCGGGTGACAGAGCCCGTCCAATCAGAAGCCTCGAAAGCAGCTCGATAAGCGACGCAAACTTGGTTTGCGAGCTTATCGCATTGGAAAAAAAAAATCACCGACGTTTACGATACTCTCTAATGCCAAATTTGAGCCCAGCGGGATTCTGGCGTCGACGGCGGTAAGCCTCTGTTCGCGCAGTTTGGTTAGCGGCAGACTAAGCATTTCCACCGTTTGCGTCCAAACTGCGGCAACGCTCAATGTTCCGCCAACTGCCCCTTGGAAGGATTTAATGAGTGAAAGTGCAAGGAGACCGCACTTGCAGTAGTGCATAGGATCGGAAGCACGTTACCTTATCGGAAGCCATAGCAGCGCGTGCTCCCGCGCTATGGTGTACTACAACTGCACCTGCGTTATTCCGCGTTCTGCGCTCGCTGTCTTTCATCCTCCCATGTGCCATCCGTTCACTCGGTTACAACATACGACGCGAAACCCACGAACGGGCGCATAAGAGCTGCGCTCTAAAAACGATGATGAATACAAGGAAATGAAATGTTCAGAGCACATCACACTGACGTGCTCATCGTTCAGCACCTCACAGGCTGCCTTAAGTAGGTTAATCCATGGCAACAAACGTAGCAGAGTTTTTGTGGCTTTGTATTCATCATACACGCGCATAGGTCGGCAACAAAAATGGATCTCACTCAGGCTCACTCAAAAAATATATTTTGTGCTTAGGGCTAACTCGGACTCAGACTCACGAAAATTTCCTTCAACCGGACTCACGCGAACTCAGGCTCACTAAAATTTTTCTCAACCGGACTCACTCGGACTCAAACTCACCAAAATATTACTCACCCGGACTCACTCAGACTCGGACTAACAGCTCGATCGGAGTCTGAGTGAGTCTGAGTGAGTCGACTCATGAGTGAGTTTGCCGACCTATGCACATGCACGAGTCAGAAGTCCCACGATCTCCCTTCTCTAATATACCTGCAACCTAACATATCCTTAAAGTGGTCCGAAGGCAGAGTTTCTGATATTCACATAATAGGAAGTAAAGCAAATCACACTGTATAACGTCTTTTTCTGTGCTGATTGAGTTAGTTCTGACACGATCCGACAATTATTGGAAGGAGTAAGGATTTGTAAAAAAAGAAGCACGTGTGTGCCGGATACAGAGCAATGTTTATCTACGTCGAGTGTGTTCTAATCGAATAGGCTATTTCTTATAAAGGTTCAATGGCGTTTAATAACCGCCGAGTGAACTACGCGCTGCACCCATTTTCAACGACGGAATCAAAGTGCTCTCTATTCCTCTATGGGCTATACGGATACTGTGTAAGACGTGCGCCCTTTAAGTGACCACAGTGTCCCGTATAATAAAGAACCAGACTGTACGACGAGCGACGACGCGTGATCGACCAGGTAAAGAACCATCGGTGCGCATCCGACAGCCCTCCGCCGACAGCGGTAATCTATCGGCGGAACGGCGAAGCCATCAGACCGACGAGGACTTATTTCGTTGCCATGGCACTGAGACGTAATCCCATAGATGCTGCACTGCAGCGTGTGCGTGGCAGAAGTGCACTTAATAGAGGCTGCAAGCAGAAGAAACAGGCAAGACTTCGCAACATGTAGATTGCGCCTTCTTGCACAGTCTGGCACTGACGCGCGTTTGCGGTTGAAGCGATTTTCCTTCATCTCTAAGCTAAAGAACTTTGTTTTCAACAGCATGTACGTACGCAGCGGACTGCTTTTGATACATTAGTCATCTTTATGCAGCGCAGTTGAGGCTTGAGCAAAAAAAAAAAAAAAAGCCTTTTCGGCTACCCGAGCATTCACTGTCCATGGTTTATTTTATTGCCACACGTTGTGCCCGCGCAGGTCTCGCAAGTATGCCCGTTTTTTCCAGTCTTAAAAAAAAAATCCGAAACTTCCACGCAAATGTTATTCCGATAGCTTGCTTGCTCATGTGGTGCGTATGCCTCAACTTGATTACGTTCATAAAAGGTGCAATTACGCCATGGAGCCGCTATGGTTGGATTTTGGACCGAGCTATGCACGAGGTACGCGCCTGCTACACACGAATAATATTGAAGTGCTCATAGCGCACTGAAACAAACATAGGTCGCACACAAGCTGTGGTGACCAAATATTAACTTCACGAATAACAGAAATCTTAAACCAAGACTCAACCATGCATACTACACTTACTGGAGGATGGAACTTCACCTAGATCATTTAAAACGTTAACAAAAGAACTCCTAGCTGAAGAAAGCGATGCTTTTTTTTATTTTTAAAATCTTTTAATCATTGATGTTTTGTACTTTTTACACCTTGTTTACTATTGTCTCACTGTCTATCGTTTACTATGATATAATTTGTCCTGTAGAGGATGTATGCCATAGTCAAGGCGTTTGTTGTATCAGTTTGACTGAAAGTAGGCATATGTTGTATTTCCACCACTCTAATGAGAACTCTGTTTATATTTGTGCTATCTCTATTCAGAGTTCTGCTTGATCAAGAAATCCGTGTAGAATCACATGTGCTGCTGTGTTTTCTGTTTATTGTGTTTACTCGTGCGTCTCTGGTTTGCTGCCAGGGTGGCACGACCAAGTCAGGCAATTACTCAGCCTTCAGTCGTGTCCCCCAAGGCAATTTTGTAACAATTTTGCCTTGGATAAACCAAACAAACCAAAAGCCCGTTTGTCCTACAGAGAAGCTTGGAGAGCGCGCCTGCCACATGCTTTTGATTGATGAACCAAATTGTGCGCGCTCCTGGATAATAGGGCATGCCTACCATACAGTCGCAAAACGTGCACTGTTCTCTCATGATAGCATGTGTTTCATCCATGCTTACTGGCAAGTTTGTCGGTACTCTCACTGCCAAGTGTGTGTTTGTGTGTGTGTGTGTGTGTGTGTGATATCTTTATGAGCGATATTACAGGAAGAGTGTTCCTGGCTGTTTGCAGAATTGACGTTGGTCGGCGTATTTTGATGGGGAACAGGAAGGGCAGCCTTGTTGGGTGCGGCAACCTGTTCTATTACAACCACTTAAGCATTGTTTATTGCATCTGCGTGGGCCGTGCGTTTAATGGTAGAACCTTGTGCGAAGGAGTCGATAAATCGGAGCGCCCTGGTAACCACAAAAATATTGTGTCTTGGTTTCACATCAATCTCTCCTGCCCCCTTTACAAAGGTTAATTCACGCTGGCTCTTTATGGCATCTGCACGCCCGATTTCAGTGTTTAGCAGAGTGCAAAATATGTTATCAAACATAACCTACCTGGCTGGTTTTCAAGCGATACGTCCTTCTCATACCCTTCCGGATTCTGCGTGGCTGTTCTGCATGTTGCTGGATTGGTACGTATCTCGGTAGATATTAAGCGAGCGAGAGGGTATACGGCAGGAGGAGAGAGAAGAACTTCGTATTCTGAAAGCACGCATTTTTGCCGGCATGCATATTATTGCCGGCTTTCTGAGCCGTCGTTATACCGTCATTATACAATTGCGGTCGTGCCGTTATGGTTGCTCAACTAGCATAATTTTTTGAACCGGTGTCGTCATGCCGTCGTCGACATGTTGTCGTGGATGTTTCACCGTCGTAAATTTTCCTTTCAAAATGCGACGGCGCTGTTCTACACTCGCTTTGACAGCTTATACGAAAATAGCCGCTCATACCACAGTGCACGCTTTCGCAGATTCGGGGTTCTTGTTACTGATAAGGCTTACATACTTGGTACGTTAATAAGGAAAACTCAGTCAAGTTGATTGTGTTTGTAGTCGTTCGGCCGTTCAAAGCATTCTGAGTGCTTATTTCTTTAACGTTGGTATTAATTCGGCGCTTACGTTCGGATCAATTTTTCCGCCTAATACAATGCAGGAAAAGTTACTGGCGAAGCATATACAATAGAGCATGGTCGCAGAAAAGAGAAACAGCTCCAAATGAGCAAAAACATAAACAGTTTACGGGACATCTCACACTCTCGCCGCATTCACTTGCTGGGGTGAGAAAGCTGCAGATTGCGGGTTCAGCCGTCATATGTCAGTGACATAGACAATTCCCGTAATTTCTAACTAAACGCGCAAACACAGGATGCCCACCAGATGCTATGACAATTTTCTTTCTCATTTTATGCAGTGTAGTGTTCCTGAGGAAATAGCTTGAAATTATTATCATTATTATTTTATTTTTGTAAGTGGCTACGTTGGAAACAGCTTTCCCGCAGAGGAAACAAAAAAGACAGAAAAAAAAATGCGGCGCGTTTCTTGACCCCAGTCAATGCAATTGTTACCCTCAGCTCCATAATATTACAGATTTTTATAGCTAGCCCTTTCTGATAGGAGATACGTAGGGGTCATTGAGTGTAAAATCTTTATTTCTTTACATATTTTCGTGCACCGCTACTTACCGTGTTCGTTGCATCTGTACTATAAGATGAACCTTCAGGGCTGGAAACATATAACCATCCCACCTCTTCACATCACTCGAAATTTGTTACGCTAGGGAAATTGCGCCCAAGTACTTAAAATTGGCAGCAACCGTAGATCTAAAACTGATTCAGAAAAATTAAGCGCGACGACTGGTTTATAGACGTATATTATGCGTACCCAGGGACGAATGACAGTTACACTTCTGCACATGTGCTTCACGTTGAGTTATCGTCCCCAAGGTGGCCGCTCCTCCAGCTGACCGTTGTGGCAGCCGTGTATTATTATATGGAATCGAAAAACGATGCACGCCGGTCGGGAAACAATAAAACTCGAATCTGGTCTACCATATATTATCAGAGACGCTAGCAGGAAGTGTGAGCGATTGGGCAGCGAGTATGAACGATGAGAGAAACGTGACTTCAATAGACGTGACATGAAGACATGCTTTAAGGGACAGTGAGGCGAAACGATAATGAAGTTTAGACTGGTATCTTATTCCTTTTGATAGTCCTTAATATCGCTATCATAGAGGTTCATTATTAGGAACGCAAATAAGGTGAAAGTTTCATTCTTGAATTTTGCACCGATACCTCAGGATTTGGGTATCTCTGCGACGTCAGGCACTTGGAATTCTTTTATCTTTCTTTTTTTTTTGCATTATGGCCACAACTGCACGATGAAATTTCCTGAAACCTGTTAAGTCTCAGCATTTCTTGAAACAGCATGTAGTATATTTTCACAGAGAATTAATTGTGTATGACATAGCATACATCGTCCTAATCCATGACGTCACGACAAGTTGGGGTCGGACACTAAAGGCGGCGTCGCCACCTCTATTTTCACGGGAAGATTGGTTGGTTTGTAGGATGATTTAACGTCACAAAGCGGCTCAGCCTATGGGCCGTATTCAAAAACAAAAGTTTCACGAAAAGTTGACTTGGGAAGAAAAGTATAAGTTTGAGAGCTAGAAGTATGGGCAAAGTTTCAAAAACTGCACTTGAGGCTCACCCATGAAAGTACCACTTTTCTGGGTAAGTAACGCGCCTCGGAACGAGGCTATAGAAGTTCTCATACTTGTTTCATTAAATAAAGCACAAATAAATGACTAACTTTCGCGCAAAACTGGCCGTGAATGTTGTATAGTCTTTATCAAGGTATACTTCGTGAGAGGCGAAATAAATATTTGTCGCTGTTGTCGGTCTTTGTCTTCGGCTGACAACAACAAGCAGCCGCCGCTCAGCGGCCGTCGCTATAAAGTGGCCGTCACAACTAGCGGTTATTTTGTCGTCTACAAGTGTATGTGTTGCTGTGGTGAGATATCGCTTGCAACGCGAGCGGTTCTTTTGTCGCCTTACGTGCATTTCGCTCCTTGGATTCTTTCTCTGCTTTTCAGCGTTTCGTGTATTTCGCTAACTTCTGTTAATTTTCTGAGCGCCCGTGTGCGTTCCCTTTTTTCTTAATAAGCGGAGCGTTACCAATTAATGGAACCAGCTACGAGGGGTGCTCAAATGAAAAGGTATACGAAACGTCGCAACAACGTAAGCGTTAGGACAGACGCCTATGCCTCTATGGGAGAACGTAGCATGACATCTATGGTTGCGATTGGAGTCTCCGCCGTGGATCGGAGCATGCGGGGGCGCCTACATGCGCAGGAAAGAGCAGAGGTTCTTATAAAGGGCGCCGTCCAATTGACGCAGCAGTGCGTGTGAGGACAGGATGGCGTTCACGCCGCAAAATTCGACCATCGAGGAGCAGCGAGGCGTTATCAGATTTCTGACGGCGGAAGGTGTTAAACCGGCTACCATTCATTGCGGGATGGTGACTGTATACGGGGAAGACTGTGTGCCCGATAAGACCGCGAGAAAATGGAAAGCGCTTCAACTTGGACGATGAACTCAAGGACACTGTGAAGGACTGGGTTTCGTCACGACCGCAGGAATTCTGGAAACAAAGAATCCTTCGGCTCGTTCATCGAAGGGATCGTTGTGCTCAGGTCTATGGTGTATACTTTGAATAAAATCTTCATTTATACCCACAGTGTCGTTTCGTACCGCTTATTTGAACACCGCTTGTATAATAAAATTTTTTTCTTGAGATGTGAGCGTTTTTCACTTGCATCGTTACACAGTTTATTTGGGCATCCATAGCTGTTCTGCAGACGCAGGCTGCCAATAGATGTGGTTGGGCGCCCGCAGCATCCCTACGGACGCGCGCTGCCAGCCATACCTAATGAAAGCCTGCAGAGCTGCTGCCGACGCTCAACTAAAACTGCTTAATGAAGCAAGCGAAAGAACCTCACCTCTCAAATATATTTCACGCATGTCATCGGCATGCAGTGGCGGAACGTTGGGGTGACCGCGTTCGTTGTCCTTTGGACCCAGCGGCAGCATTTCCAACAGGCGTAGCACCACTCGCTTGGAAAAGTTGTGCCACGACAGGAATTCCGCGTCGTTATACGCCTCTATAGGATTCTGCCGATCCCTGAGAAACGGGCGTAACGGCGGCGCGTAACGATATGCTTCATCCTGTGTAATCTCTTCCACACGGACACCAAAATCCGCGAAGTCGGCGAGACTGCCGCAGTAGTCGGCCATTTTGTTTGAGGAGAAAACAGTGAAAGTCGCCCTTAAGGTAGCCAGTAGTTTACCTTAAGTACAAGGTTGGCCCGTGAAACGCGTTAAGCGTCGATTGGTTACTTAAGTGATAAGTTAAGGGTCAGATTCGTTTGTGAATACGGGCCTATGAGAGAGACCACCTGGGGTTCTTAAACGTGCACTGACATCGTACGGTGCACGGGCCTCTACGATTTCGCCTCCATAGAAATGCAACAGCCTCAGGGATCGAACCCGCGTTTTTCAGCACGGCAGCCGCGCACCGCAACCACCGAGCCAACGCGGCGGCACACTTTCGCGGCAAGATGAGTGCCTTTTGCATGATGAAACATGCGTGCAGATGCCTAATTGACTTTTTCCGAATTAGGAGAGTGCTTGTAGAGTTATAAACTTATTACAATGAACTCATTAGAGCGTATTAACGAATAAATTACTGGCAGCCACTACAGGGCACTGGGAACAATCTGTAGTATGTATGTTTTCTTCGTGTGTCGCAATTCTTTTTTTAGAACATGTGTGCTCGATAGCTGGATATCGATCGACACAATCGGCGTCACTCGATAGCTGGTGTACACTGCGTATAATATTTAAAACAAAGCTTTGCTCAGAAGGCCATTCAACACAGGGAGAGCATAGAGTCAACTTGCAGAGCTTGTGCGATCAGCCGTTACAAACAGCACGTAGAAGCACAAGTTTCCGCTTCAGCACAATGACAATTTGTTTGCCTTGTGTGCGCTTTTCGTGAATAAGTTTTTGTCTCTTTCTCTCTCTTTCTCTCTCCCAAACACACACGCACGCGCACACACACACACACACACACACGCACACACACACCCGCACACATGCACGCACACACGCACGCACGCACACGCACACACACACTCACACGCACACACACACTCACACGCACGCACGCACACCAGTGGCCTTAGCAAACATGAAGGCTGTTGCGATGTTGCCAGCTGTGCTTAACAGGAACCACTTCCGTCGTCGGCATTTTCCAGCTTTCGACCTTTTCGCATCCGTATCACTCACGGTAACAGTGATGCAACGCCCCGTAGCTGTGACTTATAATCCACGAACGCGACCGTGGCTTGTCTGATAAATATACCTGCATCAGTATACATATGACATTCCTCAGTCCCATAGCAACTACTGTAGGAAGGATGTCCCGGAGAAATCTCAAGCAGTGCCTGCCAGTTTAACTCATTGTCTACGTACAGATTCATTATACCGCCGAAGGCTTCTCTCGTCTTAAAAGTACGTTGCCGATGTGGTCGTTGTTACACACGCGCAAAAGGCATACATCGCTCAGGTAACCACCGTATACATTAAGAACAAGTACCGAGCGTTATTTTCCCGGTTAATTCGCACATACACTATCAAGCGCTTAAGCGCGTCGACGGTTGGCTCCTTGAAATGTACTAATAAATAGGCGCAAAAAATTAGCAGGAATCGCATCGAAATTTATTGGCAAAGTAAGCGAAGATGTTGCATCATACTGGCGCTTCTCTCTGTGCAACTTTTTTTTATTGTCTAGTTGAATATTCGTCGTTTCGTGTTGCTGTTGCACAGCTGCATCTCGTACACCGTGCACAAGCATGGCACAGACGCGCAGCTGTGCGCGAACTTCATTGCGACTGCGTGTCTTGCGATCGTCGTGTACAATATATATTACACTGTTACGCAACCCGCGACGTAAGGTGAGCCCTCTATGCAGACATTGTCCGATCCCCAAGGCAGATTTAATGTCACATCCTTTATTGTGACATCGATCGAATGGGGCGCAACGTTTGAAGTTTGAAGTTTGAAGTTTATTATTATTAGCAAAGTAACGATACATAGAATGAAGGAAACGTTTTACAGACTAGGGTCCCATAGTCCGAAGACTGTAGGGGGACCCACGATAAAGAAAGCATGAAAAAAAATGCAAGGGCAAATGGCAAGACAAAATAGTAAAAACAGAACATTTCGGAAATTTCGACCACCTGGGGTTCTTTAACGTGCACCTAAATCTAAGTACACGCGCCTCAAACATTTTCGCCTCCATCGAAAATGCAGCCGCCGCGGCCGGGATTCGACCCCGCGACCTTCGGGTCAGGAGTCGAGTGCCATAACCGTTCAAAGTAACCGTGGCGGGGCAGTTAATGCAATTGATCCACCAGCAAAGCGTGGACCATTGCATCTCAAGTAGGTTGAGGCGATGTTAATTGGTTTATACTGCACTCACATATTGCCCCGTAATTATCTCTTTAATGTCGTGCGTGTGCGGGGCTGCACGTGTAAGTGGATCACTTGCACATGAAACGCGTGAAGTGCATTCGAAACCGACAACTTCACTGGAAGATGGAGCATACAATGTTTTCTCTCTCTCTCTCTTTTTAAGATATGGAAAAGGACAGTCGCTTTCTACAAACGATGAGGTTCAGGTAAACGTATAGCTGTTACTGAAGCAGGCAAACACGTGCCTGCAACAAAGACTTTCATTCAGTGTATACATCCTCAGCCCCGAGCGCACTGCGCGTATATACCGCTGTTTTCTGAAAATTCCATCTCTTTGATCATGGGGCTTCTGCGTGCATGTCACGCATCCTACGTTGTTGATCTCCATGCGGACCAACTAGTAAAAACATATCGGGTGGGGGATTGTTGGGATTTTTTCGAGGCAGTAAACGAATTCATATCAATATCCTTTCTTATTGTGTTCCGGAATGACTGACAGCGCGGCATGCGATATTTGCGGCACCGAAGAAAACATCGAACATTTGCTGTGCCACTGCCCTCGTTTTGCCTCGGAGAGACGAGTACTGCCCAACGCACTGCGGCGACTGGATGATCGGCCATTTTCCGTGCAGGTGCTACTACAGCGCCGTCCACATCTCTCGACAGCCCACAAGGCAGTGAAAGCACTCTTGTGTTTTTTGAGAACCACGGGCTTGTGCGAACGCCTCTGACTCGTGGTGCAATCCCGCACGCTGTAGTGAATGCACTGCATCTCTTCTCTCTCTTCCCTCCTCTCTATTTCTCGTCTTTCTATTCCTCTTCTCCGATCCCCCAGTGTAGGTTAGCCAACCGGAAGTGTTCTGGTTAACCTCCCTGCCTTCTTCTTTTTCTGTTTCCTTCCTCCTTCCTTGAAGGCTGCCCTAGAATAAAATACCATACCAAGAATCTATATTAGAGGTTGATAGAACGGCAGCATAGGCTAGTTGGTGATTTAGAATCGACAGATTCGCACAGCGCAAAGTGAAGGAGGACACATGCAGCGCCTGTGTTGTGTCCTTTCATGTGCCCTCTTGCACTTTGCGCTGTGCAAACATGTCGATTATATGACAGGTGTTACGGCGCACATCTTCCCTGCAGCCATGATTTATATCGACGAATTGCTGTGTGCAGTTTAAATAAAAAATGTTTAGCGCCTGGTGGCAAGTACTGTCAGCGGACACGTTTCGACACATCTTGGTGTTGTCATGTCATAAAGTAACACAAAGAGGTGTCGGTAATATGCCATCGAAAGCTGTCTGCCGCAATATTACATATACGCCAGACACATGACACGTTGCAACTCTTTATGTGCTGATTATGGTCCGGACATTACCGAACGTATTCTGGCAACTTCTGCGCTGGTCACGCCCAGAACAACTTTTAATAATACCACGGAGAGTTGATTCTCCCTTACAGAAGTCCTCATGATCATTCTGATGTTTTTTTCTTTGTTGACGTTCTTTGTTTTTCATAGATATTTTGTTTACATGGAACTGAATAGCAATAGCACACGCGATTTTCGCAACGGCTAAGGGGCCAGAAAACATTATGAAGCCAACTAATTGCGATTCGTAATTATTTTTGCTTCGGAGAAGTACAAAGCAGCCTGTAAAGTTTAGTGGGGCTATGAAAAAAGCAAAGCAGCCCTGAAATGTAACAAATGTGCTGAAACGCAGAAAAATATAATTTATTAGGCTATTATTTGTCATACAGACGAGCTATGTTTAAGCGCCTTTAAAGCACTGAACGGCTTCATTTCATAGGAAATATTGCCTCAGGCGACACCTTGCAATGCAGTGAAATATGCTCATTACGCTTAAAACCTGTCTCTGATCCTCTCTGTAACTTCATAGGCAGATTTCCCCACTACTGAACACGCTTATCGGAATAAACAGCTCTCTTACAGCGTGCACACAGACATCCTCTATGCAAATTTGAGGGGGGGGGGGATTGGGGGCTTAGTGGTTTCTACGATGGGTGCAGGTCTTAAAACACGTCTTAAGTGCCCTTATCAACGCCCATCTCTTTGTCGTTTGGTTCTTCTGTTCTCGCCTACACACTTATTACTGAGGTCAGTGGGCATGGGCTGAAGATTGCCTTTGCGAGTGCTTCATGCCGCTTGAGTTACGTCGGCGAAAAGCTGGTGGAGATACAAAATTAAAAAAAATATTTCTCAAGTTAAAAAAATAATACCCTTTTGTAACTTTGCCAATGTTCAGCTAATACATAGAGCTTTCAAATGAAGTATTGTGCATATTTTTAGTCCGACCACCAAGGCAAGTTTTTTGACGATGAATACAGAGCTTCTCTAAAAAAAAAGTGAAATTCGCAATTTTTTTCAGACGATTTGCTACACCTTCAGCGACTAAATTATTTTTCTTTGGTAGTATGTCGAACAGGCTTCCAGTATATAATTAATGTCTACCCTTTGAATTTGCCTTCTTCCTGGAAAAAAATATTAAACTTGGCAACTTTATTCAATTTTGGTCGTGCGAAAAGCCCTCGAAGAATCGATATACATAAATAAGTCATTATTTTTACAGTTACATCACTTCATTAGCTTGCCGGAAATACCATTATATTGAGTGCATCCTATAAACGCCCTTTGAAAAAAATTGTTGTTTGATGCCCTTTAGCTCAGTCGGCGCAAAACTACAGACTCTCACAAACAGGCGGGAAAATTTTTGGCAACAGAAACAGTTTTGAACTTCAAGAAAAGCGTGGAAATTTTTTCAGCCATATTTGTGTTGGTCGGAAAAACGCTGGGTGATTTGGCATGAAATGACCCATATATATATATATATATATATATATATATATATATATATATATATATATATATATATATATATATATATATATATATATATATATATAATGTGTGTGTGGTGTGTGGGTGCTACATATGTGCAAGTGTAAAAGTCTTTCCTGTGTGGTGGGCAGGGGTATGCGTATTAGGTGTAACACACCACACTCCTGCATTCGCGTAAACATTCTAGTGATTATCTCATTATGCCTGCATGAAGCGGAACTCGTCTCTTAAGGGAAGTCCCGTATTCATGAGAAACACGTTACGGCCGAGCTATATAGCCACCTTGGTATGCACTATACGCCACTATCATTTAAAAATTTACAGCGACGCGACATGGCCGGCGCACGTGCTAACTCTCCACCCTCGCGAAGGCACAGGCCCGTAGGCGACAGCCGAAACTCGCGAACCCTCAACGCACGCATTGTTCTTGGGGACGCATTGCTTGGGGACGCTGCAGTATACCTGAGTTACGTTCCGCAAATAACACGCTTCGCATCTGTCCGTGTGCCTCAGCACCGTTTCCTTCTGCGTAGAGGCCACCGTTAACGACGAGCAGGGTTTTGGTCGGGACGGGCGTTGCCGGTCATCGTTACAAACATCGCACGAGACTCTGTCGCGGGCGGGAATCTGTAAATGAGATCCTCTGAGCGATTCATTTTATCGCACTCTCTTTCGCCCGTGGGTTTTGACCCTGAGTGCGATGCGCAGCGGCTCCGACGCTTTCCGCATATGCTGGGTGTGCCGCAATATTTTTAGACTGCGCGCCGCGTTTTGGCGGTACGACGACGAATCCGCTGCGCGCACCAGCGACCACCGCTGCGCGCTTGTACAGAGCACATGCCGACGCAGCTGCGACTGAGGCCAGGGCGCGCCAACATAATGATCGTCGCCAGTTTCGCGCCTATAGCCTCGTTTATGGCGTTACATACTATGTTCGACGAATTTTACGCCGCACTGACCCCGCTGCACTGTGCCGTAGACAGAAATTCAGCCGTCGGATCCTGCAACTGGGGGCACCGGTGCGGCAGAGTGAGCCGACCTGCGCGACTTCAGAACGTGAAGCTAGCGGCGATTTCGCTCGATTATGTAGTCTAGAGCAGTTGATGAGCATTGATCTAGCCGTACTCAGTCACAGAAACAGAACTCATTACTTATCCGTCCTTGTGGGTAAAAAAATAAATAAATTTAAAGCTTCAGAGTAACTCGCCGTCGCCATGGCTCAGTGGCCGTGTCGGTGTGCTGCTTAGCAAGTGCTCGAGGGTTGGACTCCTGGCCGCTGTAGCCGAATTTGGGTATTGGCGAAATGTACCGTGCTTTCGATGCGCATTAAAACAACTACAGGGCACCAATATTAATCTGAAGGACTCCGATACATGGTCTCTCTGTCATAGCGTTACTTTAGTGTACGTTAAAGCAATCAACCACACAAGCACTGCAAATACTATGCGGCCCCTATCATCTTAAATGATGAATACTAATTTCACGTTCTGTTTCTTACGTTGTTAGCACGCTCGCGAAGCCGGTCATTGATGCAACAACCCGGTTTGTCCGGCGTAAAAGCGCGCTTGCATGCCAGAAGTATGTGATATACACTACGCGTTTATTGAACTTAACATATTTATTTAGTGATTGTTGATACAGGCGTTCTCGACCGTTTGGATCCGCCATTTTGCACAACTTAGCAAGTTTTTGGGCGGAATTACGACCCTAACACCAGCTGTTTAGGCGATCGCTTTCATGTTGTGCGACAACTTATGGGAATAAGGGATGGTAGCAAGTTTTCCTTTATTTTGTTTCCTTCTCGACCTTTGGGGAAGTGGGACCTATGTTTGGAGCCGGAAGCCTTGACATTCCTAAGGAGTTTCTCCGCTGCGCAGTCCACCAGTGAAGGAAACATCCGTTTTCTTCATACCATGTTAGTTTTTAGTGACAACCACGTGTGCTGGGGACTATGAAGCTCCAGAAAGTAAACCTACTCTCCCGTTGAAGTCAGCGCATTTGAAACTAATAAAAAGGGCAATCACCAATCTTTGCCTTAAAAGACGCCCCGAAAAAAATCCTGTCCGCATCTAATGAGCCGAACGTTTTTGCCAGCAGACTTCACGTCGTTCAGGAGCAGACCACGCAAGGCATCTGGTGGTGTCCGTTGCGGGTAAACTCCTTAACCCTTTGTTGGACAGCGGGACATATACGTCCCACTTATTATTCCACGCTCTCGGCGCCCTAGCTCTTTGAGAGAGCTCATGCAATCACATACAAGCCACTAGCGCCATCTATTGAGTATGCTAGAACATTCTGTATGCAATTTCGTGGCGTTTCCACTAGGTGGAAGCACGCAACAAGGCAAGAAGCAGTTTTTGTTTTTTCACTTGCGCGTTGCAGTTTTTCGGTGTTTTTGTGAGGTTCTTTCAAGCAAGAAAAAAATGTCTGGTGAGTAAATCTTGTCTTTCTTGCACTTCAGTAACCACTTACAAACAACTAGCAGGTATATTTTGTGATGTTTAGCAGTGCATAGATAAACGGAACCTGTTTTACGAATAGTAGTGGGAATCACCTGTTCCACGTTAGGCTTAGCGTTGCGCAGCAATAGCGTGGGGGCAGCTCGGTCCATACTGATTGCTTCTTTTCTTTTTTTATTAAGATAACAAGAAACGTCTCACTGCTGAAGAAGCACTTGAATTATTCTGGAGCTTGCCAGAGAACTCTAACAACAGTGATGATGAAGAGTTCGAAAGCAGTGAAGATGAAGTTTGGGATCTACCACCCGATGAGTCCAGCGAGAACGAGAGTGATGTTGAAAACGCTCCCCCCGCTTCGTCGAGCATGCTGAAGAAAAGACGGCGTCCACCATATGCAGGCAAAAGAAAGAAAAAAAGGAAAAGTGCTGTTTCGAAAGCCGACACTGAAAATGATTCAGAAGGACCTCAGTGGGATACGTCGACTGTTTGTATGCCTACGCCTACGAATCACAGCTTCACGATCTCCCAAAGACTCAGTCCGACGATCTCCCAAAGACTCAGTCCGACAAGCACTGCCCTTGACGCGTTCTCCTTGTATTTCGATAATGAGGTGTTGGACCATATTCTAGAACAGACAAATCTCTATGCTGAACAGACACAGCGAAAGGGATGGGTGCCGCTGACACGCGATGAGCTTGAAGCTTACATTGGGATGCTGATCCTTATGAGCGTCAACCGCATGCATCAACTTCAAATGTACTGGTCTTCCGATAGCTTTTTCTACGTGAATGAAATTGCCAAAGTGATGACATACAAGCGGTTTCAGATGATATGCAATTGTCTTCATCTGAACGACAACGACAAAATGCCAGGCTATGGTGACAAAGATTTTGATCGCGCATATAAAGTGCGTCCTTTGATCAACATGATGAACAAAAAGTTTCAGACGGAGTACAGCCCATCGACACATGTTGCAGTTGATGAAAGCATGATTTTGTTCAAAGGACGCTCAAGCTTGAAGCAATACATGCCTATGAAGCCCAAGATAAAGAGGGGCTACAAGGTATGGTCCCTCGCAGACTCCGAAACGGGCTACCTGCTCCAGTTTCAACTCTACGAGGGGAAAAACGCTCAAAAACCACTTGACCGCACATTAGGTGAGCATATTGTTCTCTCACTAGCAGATGGTGTCGTGCCCACTGGTTCTCAGTTGTTTTTCGATAATTTTTTTTCATCAACAAAACTTTTGCAAGAATTGCGGGACATAGGCATTTTTGCCTGCGGAACTTTCCGTACAAACAAGAAAGACCTTCCGCCTGAGGTGAAAACTGACAGCAAGATGGACAGGGGTTCATACTTGTGGCGAAGAAAGCGGGACGTCATTGCCTACCAGTGGAGGGACACAAAGAATGTCCACCTGATGTCCAATTACCACGAACCAGAATGTCGCGTCGATGTTCAAAGGACGCTGCCGAATGGCAAAAAAATATCAGTGGAGTGCCCTCAGGTGGTCAAAGATTATAATGCATGGATGGGTGGCGTCGACAAGTTCGATCAAAAGAGGAATGCCTACCCTGCAGACCGGCGGTCTAAGCGATGGTGGAGTAGAATTTTCTACTTCATTCTTGATGCGGCGATTGTCAACGCATTTATACAAGCCAACTCCATCGAGAATGTTGGATACCTTCACTTCCGCCTCAAGCTTGGCAGACAACTCATCGCACAAAGGAGCTTCCGCAAGCCTCGGAGGACCATCACTGCCTTCAAGAATAAGCGAGGCAAGAGCAACGGTCGCGCGATGACTGGTGTTCCGGATGAGAGTCGGTTCTCCGGAAACACTCACCACCCAAGCTTCACAGGCACGCGACGGCGGTGCCGCTCAACCAGCAAAAGAGAAGTCCGCACGAGGTATATGTGCAAAGTGTGCAATGTTCCGCTGTGTGCAACTTGCTTCGCACCATTTCACAAGAAAGTGTGAACTGCCTCAAGTGGACAGCGGGACATATGAGTCCCACTTTATCGAAGTGACCTAAGTGGACAGTGGGACATATAGGTCCCACTTTTTTCTTTGCAATAAAACACTTCTCGACTTTCAGATTTGTTTTCTTGGGATCAAGAAGTGATAAATAGCTCACTAAAAATGTTTTAAACATGATAACTTTTGTTCCCTCGTTGTGTCCAACAAAGGGTTAAGATTGCCAGGACTTCCGGCTCCACCGTGCGCCCCACTTCCTCAGAGATTGAGAAAAAGAAATGTAAAAATTCACGAATTCCTTACGTTCATAAGTTGTCGCACAACATAAAACTGATAGCCCAAATTCTGATGTTAGGGTTGTGTTTCCGCACCGGAAAAAACTTGCCAAGGTGTGCATTAGGACAAACCCAAACGGTAAAAAAAAGAAAAAAAAGAAAAAAGTATCAACAATAATCGAACCAAGTATTTTAAAAATGTAATCGATTTTATGTCGGGCATAGGCGTCACTGCATCAACGACCCGCTTCGCCACTTCGCTGACAAGGTAAAGAGAGAGAGATAGAGATAGAGAAGGAATGTAGGAAAGTTAGGGAAGTTAACTAGACTATGCGTCCAGTTTGCTACCCTACACAGACAAGGTAAAGAATGAAACGGAGGGAGGGATGGGGGAGGGGGGGGGGGACGGCACTTTATTGTGGTGATAGTGCTTGCAGACCTTAGTTATAGATTTGCACGGTCATTGAAAACAAACGACAACGAAATGACACGCCTCGTTCTTGATGCCCGCAGCATAAAAGACAAACGCGTTAGCGTAGCTTCCATCACGTTATTAGCTGAGACCATTATTTGAGTGGTACTGGCGTCACACGATGCACTGCTGATCGCGATTAAGCGCAATGCTGATCGTACTGGTCAACAGTGATTAGCTCCCTTCTGCAGCTTGCACAAAGAAGCCAACCACGATCAACAAGTTCGATCCGGATCGGGCCCGATCGTGATCAAAAGTGACTGTTTGACACAGGTGTGGGTTGATGTTCTTTCGTTCTGAGTCTCCCCTTGCTGTTTGTGTTGTTTGTGACGAGGTATAAATAAGCCCGCGTTGTTCTCGGAGTAAAATGTTGATAGTTCGCGCTGCGTGTGTGCCACCGCGTTCCTTTCTCTGTCTGTGATTTACGCGCAACACTACATGTTCACTATAAAAAAAATGAAGCTCAAGTGGAAACCCTGCTAGGCAATAGGTATTTCGCAGAAGACCGTGCATGTTCGCAAACATGCGTAGCACCGTATATTTTAGCTTAGCAACTAAGTGCGTTAAAGTACACACTAATCGTGGCAGTATGAGTGTCACTAACTGTCTAGTTTCGGCTGATAATTATTTTCAGGACTCTTTTTCTTGTCTTGGTACTCGTTCATTAACGAGCGCTTGAAGAAGAGAAGCAGAAAGGGCGACACCAACAGCCACAAGGCTAACAAGCTCACGGTTACGGCGATGCCGCATATTGTAGCTTCACCCTCACGTTGCCATCGCGGTGTGAGTGTGTCAAATATGAAACAAAAGCGTGGAAACTCCCATGAAAGAGTATGTGTATAAAGAAGGAATGAAACGAAACGTCTTATTAACTCCGTAAGTTGCAAGCTCGCACACACACGCACATGTACGCACGCGCGCACGCACGCGCACTTGCTCGCACAATCGCGAGTTACGCACACGTGTAGAGAGAGAGAAGGACTCGTTCATGCACAGAAAAAGGCAATTTTTCAACTCATTTTAGGAAGACAAGTCAAGGAGCCTCTGATGTGCGCCTACAGTCTGTTATATAACCGTGTCCAGCGGGTGAGGCCTAACCTTGAGTCTTTCCTGTTGGCACCGGAGCCTCGGCTCGCCCTATGTTGTGGTATTCACCGGCGCCGGGACGCAGAGTAACTCTTCTCTGTTTGGGAGCGCATTTCTGTCGAAACAAGCGGCGCTACAAATGTCCTCGAATTTCGCCGACATGCCGCCTCGAGCGCGAGTCGCACGAAAGGGAAGCTGCTCGCGTTTCGCAACTACCACTGCAGTTTTTTTTTTTTTTCTCTCTCTCGTGTGAGCGGACAACGAAAACGGTCCATTGTTCGCGCCGAAGATCGCCATCGTCGCATCAGTTGCCGAAAAAAAAAAAAGAACACTGCCGTCTTAAGACCGTTTCTTATACGAATGCTGTTCTGATAAATGGAAGTGGGATGATCGGCGCTTTTTTTTTTTCTTCCTCTTGTTCGGATGTGGAACTCCCACATTTCTAATCATTTTCTCTGCAAAGTTGTTTTCTATCTTTTTAACAGCAACAATAGAGACAGATTATTAATACGAGCGCGTTCCCGTCCTCTCCCCTTTCATTTCTGTAATTAAACATGTTTCGGCTTTCGCTCTTGGGTCCTTGTCATTCATGCGACCCTCCCGGCTTTTCGATGAATGTGAACCAGCGAAACATAAAATAAGGTCCAGCAATCAAAACTTTTGTGTCCCTGTCGTTGCGTCGAGGATTTACGCGAGAGTGTAACTCTCTGTCTGCCTTTACCAATGTCTTGCAAAACTTAATGAAAATTCACGAGCCTTTTTAAAGTTTCAAAAGCATAAAGTCGGTATTCTTCAGATGAATCACCGGAGGAAAGCTTAGATGCATGTAATTCAGTACGATATGAAGAATTCGTGAATGCGGGGTGTCGCTTTGTGAATTCAGGGTGTCCGTTCACGAATTTTTATCTCTTCAAGCTTCCATATTCTCCTGAACTTCTGCCTTTTTAGGATAATTCAGTACGAGGGTTGTGCGCTAGCAATTACAGCTCCTTCTATGGCGATTGCTAGCCTGTTTCCTCCCTTTTATTCTCTCTCAATCATGTAAATATCGTTTGAACTCACTCACTCACTCACTCACTCACTCACTCACTCACTCACTCACTCACTCACTCACTCACTCACTCACTCACTCACTCACTCACTCACTCACTCACTCACTCACTCACTCACTCACTCACTCACTCACTCACTCAGGCGGTGTTATAGCAAAGAGCTGCACTCGAGATAGATTATGTTTGTTGTGTGACGAAGGCACGCCCCATAGCGTGCAAATGTTTTTAAAGGGGCCCTGCAACGCTTTTCCAAGTAAGCATCGAATGGATTCATTGAAAGAGTTTATTGCCTCACAAATCGACCGCTGCAATTTTTTTTAGAATCCGTAGGGTACGAGATGAGTTACGGATATTTGTCGCACGCTGTAATTGCTGTCTCTCTTCTCTCGTCCCGACGAGCGCGCTGGAAGGTAAGCAGGGAGAGATGGCACAGAGGAATGCAGATACGTCACGCGCGCTTCATGGCCTTGCGCACTTTTTCTTTTTTTATTTTTTTCCTTCTAACGCGCGGCTTACTTTCAGTGTGATCGTGAGCGCTCGCGCGGGCACGTGGCGGTATCCCGCGGCGACCGCAGTAACTATGCATCACACGATGCTCAAATCAGCCAGTGGCCGTGAATTTGGGCATGTGGCGCGGTCATTTGGGTGTATGGCATCATTTATAGAAAGAAAAGGGAACAATCTCTAGCTTACTTTGAGAAATAATTGTAAATTCCAGGCCACGTTCTGGCTATAACGTTTGGCTCGCGTGTTCTTAGGCTCCTCGACTACCGACTGGCAGCGTTTTCTGACCATGCTGAAAAGGTGTTGCAGGGCCTCTTTAAGAGTGATAGCGTTGTATGTAGCCTGATCACAGGTTTTGTAGATGCATTGAATCGATCGGCAGCACACTGCGATTGAACACCTCTTCATTACGCCAGGGCTGTGACAGCGAGTTTTTGCGGTCTTCTAGAGAGATTTCTTGACGTTTGCCTGTTAATGCGAGATATCATGCGCGTTGATTTATTTAATAACGGACTGTTTATTGAAATTCAGCACATGACCTATAGAACTACGCATCTCCGGACGTTATCGCTGATATTATTCCTTTCCGAATTCCGCAGATCGCCTCACGTTTATTGCAACCTGAAGGGAATGTGCATTTCATTATTACTTCATTTCTCTTTGCTTTTATTTCCACATTATCTTGATGGACGCTGTCATGCGTATTCCATTCATAGCCGTATACACACAGTTTCTTAGAATGTTTGACTATGGCGAGAAAATTGCTGTCGCGTTGATATCAGATTGCTTATTTATTCATTAAAGATCATAATTAACAATTTCCCGGCGCTAATATTTCGGCCTACGCATATCGCCTCATTGCCAGACATATTTGCACGTTTCTGTTCATCCTTTGCGTTGTACGCTAGCAGAACTATGGCATCCACATACATCTGTCCAGGAATCATCTGTTTCACCATTTGCCCATTAGGCTATTACTGTTGTAAAATAAATCAATCCCTGAGTCGCCATTTTCCACGTGTCGTTCTATGAACTTAACATAAAGCGTGAACAATGGTGGCTAAGGGCATCCTTGCTTCAATCATCAATGAAATCCCGCTAACTTTTTACATTTCGAACCGTCCCAAACATTTTTACTCGGTTAGTACAATATACCATATTCATCAATTCCATGAAACTGACTTCTGTGGGTCCTCGTGCTTGAGCATCTCCAACAGGATTTCCCGGTCTTTGTTGCCGTAAGCTCCCTCAATATATATGTCATCCTTAATTAAGGCTTTATCGTGAGTTGCCGAAATCCATATGCATTGAGTCTGTACAAAGATATCGTCTTAAGCGTCTGCCAGGCTTTAACCCATCCTATGGTTCCCCTAAGATGCCACGTTTTTTTACGTACTTCGACAGCTGTAAATTTATAGCTCGCATTGTCATTCTGCAAACCACCGAGGTTACTGTAAAGGGCCTGCAAGAGTTTGTCTTATCCTTAACTCCGTTGACCTTTTAAATAAGCTTCACCTTGTTTGCGCGCCATCGCCTCAGAATTTTCTTTATTCGATCAACTTGTTCTGTGGCACCAATGAGGTGCTCTTTGCTCTTTGGAGCCAGCTGCTTGATTAGGTGTACAGGGATTTCGTCTGATCCTGTTGCTGCGCTGTTACGGATATTTTTTTTCTACTCCCTTCTTTTTTTTTTTTTAGGAAAGTCCTTCATGTCAAAGTTTCAGCTCTCAGACTTCTTTGTTGAGGGATATAGATCAGTATAGACTGCATGCGCTTTTTTCCTTACAGAAGTTATCGCTAACCAGGGGCGTAGCCAGGGGGGGAGGTAGTTAAGCCCCCCCCCCAAAAAAAAAGAAAAAAAAAACTTTTTGGCTACGTCTCTGTCGCTAACAACGTCCCTCATGTAAGGCAGTGCGTCGTCTCTTTCGGAGGCGTTACCATTGTCGTCCTTTATAGAGGTTCGTGAATCCATAGTTGATTTCAGCGCTCTTACATGACCCAAGGATTTTTTTCTTTTTTGCGTCTATGTCTCTAGTGCAAATCTGCTGCGCCTACCTTTCGCTTGAGCATTTAGTTATATTGCACTAATTCGTCTGCTACCATTTTCTTGTGGCGGTACTTCTTCAATCTAAGCAGCGTACCTCTTATTCCTGTAATCCCAGCTTTTATCTTCTCTATGAATCCTATACGTTTTCATACGCTGTTCTACGACTTGCGTAACTTCCTTATTCCATGGCTTACGTAGTTTTCTCTTTCAATCCCAGCAATCCTTTAGCTCTGTTCCTCTTATCTGCTCCTGCTTGACCTTTTTCCAGTTCCCCGTAATCCAAGACTGCTATAGGAAATGCGTGTTAGGTTACCGTCAGCTGTTGCTATTGCTTTCTGTACTGCTCCGGTATCTCTCCCAAAAGGGTCAGGTTATACGTTTACAATACCGAGCTAACCAAGCTGTATTTCCTGTGGTCACATTCGCAACTTTCACGGCCTATAGGTGGCGCGACTGTACATCCAACATGGCGGTCGTTGAGATTATCGGCCCGCTGCAGACGATTTAGGAACGTACATGTTTGGCGAAGAGTTCAGTTCTTTGCGCTTCGGCTGCACTCCGATTTATGTTTTAGTGAAAGCAGGGTTGCGGTGACATATTATAATAAGTAAACGAATGTCGGGTACGTGATTGGAACCTCATTAGGAAGATAAATATGCACACAATTGTAAATAAAGGAAACACACTGGTCGCGTTGCTTGCGACGCTTAATCGCGCGTTGCAACCCCCGCTGTGTTGTTAGCACGGTATGGTAGTAGGAGACTCAGTAAAGATGTCTCAGTAATATCAGAGACATTCTCGGAGACATGCTTTATCTCATTTTTGCTTGCATTGCATTCTGCCGCGTAGCTAGCTCAGCTCCCTTCAAAGCACGAAGTAATGTAATTAAACGAAAAAAAAAATGTGTTGCCCTTCGAGACCGAAGCACAAGAACCACTTGAGGCATGTGCGATTATCGGAAATACGATTTTATTGCGCTTTCTTGGTAAAAAAGAGAAAAAAAAAAACCAGCGGAATGACACAATGGGTCGACAAGCAGCGAATGAAACCAGCGCAAGACGCAATTTTCACGTTTAAGAAGGGACGTTTCTGTTATCATCCTACGCTTTCGGTGTTTGTGAAAAGTGCAATAAGTAACATCGTACGGGACAGGGACGAAAAAACAGCGCCATCAGCAAGTAATACAGAACAAAAAGAGCTGGAGATGTGAAGGTCACGGAGGCACTTCACAGCCACTTCAGACGTGGAATGGTACAATGGACGCTTTGAAAGCGGACTTTTCATTATATTCTAGAGGCGGAACGCATTCCTTATCAGTTCTGGTACTGTCTGCACAGCGACTGTGTCGAGCGGAGGAACGAAGAGCGAGAAAGGTGATATGAGGTAGTAGACATATACTCAAACACAAAATGGGATTCTGCATACATTCGTGGGTCTTGGTTATTTGCTTGCGAAGTTTAACCCGCTTAACCACTCAGGGCTTTTCGAGGCGCTAATCTGAAGGGGAGGCTTTTGCTTTGCCTCCCGCTGTACGCTGTGAGCACCGAGGCCCGCAGTAAAATCAGTTGCCTTTTTCTTTTATTTTCCGTTCACATTGAGGAACCGAAAGTGTCACGTATCGAGACAGTGCACACCGTCGCAAAACGACCCCAAACGAGACAAAACAAGTGACAACATTCGCTGACTCAAGCGGGTCCAACATTTCAATAATCTCAACAGAGCTTCCGGCGGCCACCGCTCGGCGGCGCCACGGTACCTGGAAGTTGCGAATATCGTAATTTGATTTGTTCGTTCGTAAACCATTTCTGAGGACAAGGCGTAGTCAACACGCGACTCTTCCATTCCGCATTGCCTCTTTATGTGTCTGCGGCATTTATTTTGTCTGGTAATTGTTATAAACTTCCGTTTCTCGCACAGCTCCGGCGCAAGCGAGCCGTTGCAATCAGTACTTCCGTCTGGATCCTCGACTTACACATTAACATCTCCAACTAAGATAACCTCGCCCGACTTTCCGAACTCCTAAATGTCACATGTAATGCAGTAAATCAACTCTCATTTTTTCATCTCTGCTATCGCTACGTGTCCATAGGTCTGCTTCTCCTAGCCACGTGTTCTTTTCCTGGCAAGAGGCAGCTAATCCACAAATGCTCCTTGCATGTCTATCATACCCCTTTGCCCCTTTATTCCTCGCATAAATAACACGCCCGCTCCTCCACCTTTTCTTGAACCAGTCACTCTGTTGCATCCTTCCTATAAAAAAGTTTTTAAAAATTCGCAGCTCTTCCAAATATCGACGCGATTCAATAAATACGTACACGCTAATCCTTCGTCATTCAGCTGCGTTTGCATGTCTAGCCATTTACTCTACTAATAAAGGCATACAACGCATGCAGGAGCCCTTTGTGCATCTATAAATGTTATCCGTGCATTTTTTTTTCTTGTTTGTGCCCACTCGGCAGTTCCTTAGTTGGCCAACTGGAGGTGTGCACATCTGCACCCGCATACACAAAAGCTTTTTACGCTTAGGTTGTTCATAAGAGAAAACCTCTGCCAATAGCGACGCTGGCCGTGTCGTAAGCGAAGCCAGTTTGGCCAATGTCAGAGAGCTCTTACGAAACAAAAGCTTGTGGATTCGGCTTCCTGTTGACATGTTCTGAAAAACCCAATGAAGCATGACCTTAGGTATCACTCGATATGATTTGTGTCAGTCGCGTAACTTGCCACCCAACGTATTAAGATATTGCGACAGACGCCCCGAGAGCGCTAAGTAACAATCAAAATACAATCGTCGTTCAAAGTGACAAACTGATTATTTGTCAATCGTAAGGTTATAATGTATATGCAAGGCCCGAGACGCCTAGCTATGAATTTTCCTTTCTTGTCATCCTTGTCTATTTTGTACCTTTCATCTGTCAAACAAAGCGATCATTTCTTGAAGATGATGTTCTTCCTATTCATCCCAACGCGAGCCATATGTCGGGACGACAAACGACGCTGATAACAGCCTCCGGTCATGCAGTACCTGCGCTTGTCATGCTCCGACAGCTGCAACATTGTTATCTTTCTCGATTCTTTTTCTTTTCTCTGTATTTTCATTGACCCGTGTCAGAAAACCGCTGCAGGCCCGCGCGAATCTGTTTTTATTGAGGTTAATGACGCAGGATATGGGATGTACGTGATGGTTTAGTTGTATCATGCGGCAGCGTGCGCTGCAATGTTCGGACATTCGATGTTTTTAATGCCACTTCCCAGCCCACCATTGTAGCGACTCACGACAACAAAATTCTTTTTCTACTCGCCGGCAGCAGCTGGTATACATATCGATGTGGGGCTTGCTTCGGGAGATTTTGCCAAAAGTTTAGCCGGGAGAGGCCGAGATCGATCACCTGACTAAGGTTCGTTTGACAGTGGGACAGCTTCGAATCAGGACACTTTCGAGTCTCTCCATCTCGCTTCGATATTGAAAGTGAAAAAAAAAAATCTTGTCACACTAAGGCGATATATACCATGTAACTACAAACATACACACACAAACAATAGGAGTGAGTTCTTCGGTTGTCAGCTCAGAACGACGCTATAGCATATGACAGATATAACCTGCGGAAGACGGAATCTCACACAGGCAGTTCACTGACATGCAATATCAGGTTACTGTTTTCTTTCTTTCTTTCTTTCTTTCTTTCTTTCTTTCTTTCTTTCTTTCTTTCTTTCTTTCTTTCTTTCTTTCTTTCTTTCTTTCTTTCTTTCTTTCTGAAAGCGGTGAGCACTTTCTCGTGCTGTTTTATTGACCTCGTTTGTACTACCTGCAAGGATTACGTGGTATGGCGTTCTTAGGCGGGAAAAGTGGGTTTAATTTCAGTACATTGTCTCTTCCTAATCACGCCTATATATTTCACTTAAGCGCAAAAACTTTTAAGCATAGTGAAAAGCTTCAAAGCAGACCAATATATGGGCAGCTTCCTAAGTGTCTCTGCACACACCCATGAGTGCCAGTACAACTGCGTAGGTGTGGGTACCGCATGTGTTCGCGTACGGGGTATCACGTGTAACCTCCCTCGCAAGACACCCTGGCACGGTTGCGCTTGTACGCGCGCATTTATGGGCGCTTGTTCGTGTATGACGTATAAAAAATGCCATCGTCAGTTTTGCCGCTCACCACCGCTATCAACAAAGTACGGAGAAGCAACTTCAGAAAGGTCACGCGTCAGCTTTGACCCACAGTAACTACCCCCCCCCCCCCCACCTACTAAAAAAAAAGCTTCTTTTTTTTTGTTTTTTTACAATGAACTGCATCTTGGCAACACTGCTTCTTCCAAGTGGCGTTACCATTTTCGCGATGTGATGCTAGATTTGACATTCTTTTTTTAGTGCAAACATTTTCTACTTAGCAACACGGATCATTTTTTTTTTTGCTTTAATGACGGGTCAAAGCAATTGGCTTCGTGGTTAGAAAAACTATACTTCGATTATTGCCTTTTAGAACGCGCTTCATTTTAAAAGGACACAAGTAAGCGGCTGGAATAGACTGTGTGACACGTGGGGTCTGTGAACACTATGAAGCAACGGCCGCCTTAATATCGGTGGTCTTCACGTTGGGCTCACAAAATGCATATCTTCTTCTTCTTTTTTTTTTTGGTTATTATCTACAAAAGCGATTTGAAGCGGTTTCTGTATTTTCGCTAAATACTTTCAACAAGTGAGCGTTTGCAAATGTATCAGTAAGAAAGTCCAAGGAAACCTGTTACAATGAACTTGATAATAAGAACTTAGAACGCAGCACGCGACTATAAAAAGACAGATGAACTGTACAAAGGCGTAAACTCTAAACACGGTAGCTTATATTAGGCGTGCACATCTTCCCAATTTCGCCTACTTAAAATAAAGGTTACATTCGCAAGGAAAATGTTGTTTACAGAAGTATGCTTAACCGAAATAACTGCTAGTAATTCGGAAGTTGCTGTAAATGCTGAGTGTTATAAAGGATTAAGTGCTCGTTAAAAATGTCTGAATGTAAAAGTTGAGCTTACATTGCTCAAGAGTGTGCGCTTTTCTAGACGTACACACTTATCTGAAATTGTTGCTTTAAGTGACATTTAAAATCTGGAAGCGTTACCTTTAGTCAAAATATGGCTTCCTGAGATGACTGCGAAGAGCGGTGTACATGGGTATGTCGCTTGCATGCGTGTACACACAAAAAAAGTGCGTAAAACGTAAAAATTCCGACCCAATTAAAACGCATAACATTGCATAATGGGTCCGCTCCACAAGCCGTAACAGGCAGTTCTTCCCTGTCCGCACCTCGAGTGTTCGATCTCTTTCGAAGTATACACGCTATATCATTCGTTAGAAGAGTACAATTTCATCTACCTTTCTTTTTAGAAGGGCTACCCATCTCGCAAACGTGACACGATGCTGTAACGCCGAATCGAAGTAACCACGTAAAAGTATAAGATCCAGCCGTGCACCTATGTTATCTAGATATGTTTTCGTCACGTCGATTTCATTTATGTTAGGTCTAAATCTAGCCAGCAAGAAAAAATAATCAGAAGAATGTTGCGTCTGTTCAAGCGTTCTGTTCGTACTATGAATGTAAATTTCAAATTTGAAAAAGTTCTGGTCCATAAACCGTACCGGGATTTGAGTGTATATTGTGGGAAAGGATGGGCTTGTTTCTTTTTCTCGTGGCTTGTGGGCGAATCAATATTGGACGAAACTTTCAGGCAGATCTCAGCCGCGCTCGAGCTACGATACTGTCGCTTTTACTCCGTGGTCCTTTCCTCCACCTCGCTGTTCTCTGTAAATGTAAAGGCAATATTCGTGCAGCGGAGGCGTATAGTATATTAGACTTGCGTAAAGGTCACATAAATGTCGTTGCCGTGGTCACATGTGATCAAGCCTGCGCCGCAGAGTGTAGTAGTACTTCTTTCCGAAGCGCCGATAACTATGAAAAATGAAATTTTGGAGAGATAATACGAACAAGGGCCTTTTAGTGCTGAGAGGCAAGAAAATAACAAAAAAACCCGAATTAGTACTTGTGCTCTGTTGAATCGTGC
The DNA here is from genome assembly GCF_013339695.2 of Rhipicephalus sanguineus. Taxonomy (NCBI): domain Eukaryota; kingdom Metazoa; phylum Arthropoda; class Arachnida; order Ixodida; family Ixodidae; genus Rhipicephalus; species Rhipicephalus sanguineus. The sequence continues at coordinate 109,784,281 of NC_051176.1, read as the reverse complement.
TGCATCTCTAACCTTATAACCTAAAGGTAAACGCATAATTACTGCTCTAATTATTTGTTTCACATAAAAAACAGCGCTAAAAAACGGCGGACAAGAGAAAGAAGGACACAGACGGAATTATTTGTTGTTGTTTAGGTTATATAACACCAAGGTAAGAGCCACCTAAACACATTGCTGCTAAATTGATCGTTTATTCCTCACCTGCTCGGACTCTACACGAAAAAGTGAAACGTTTAGGTTGATGATTCACGACACGCTGGGTTATATCGAAGTGTACAAAAACTGATTCGTTTGTTAAAGTTCGCTTTAAAAAATTTAGCAACAATTTTAGCGACTTTACAGCAGTATTTTACGAAAAATAAGCACATTTTCTGGCTCACTTTCACGGCACGTTTCACACACATAGAAACATACAAAATTGATAATATTGCTCCAAACCAACCGCGATGATGAACGTACGCGTATTAGTGTGGACGGTCAGTCGAAGTGCCAAGAGCAGCCGAAAGTGGAGAGCGCTGCGGGTTCTGTTTCCTTTTGTGTGTGTGTGTGTGGTGTGTGTGTGTGTGTGTGTGTGTGTGTGTGTGTGTGTGTGTGTGTGTGTGTGTGTGTGTGTGTGTGTGTGTGTGTGTGTGTGTGTTGTGTGTGTGTGTGTGTGTTGTGTGTGTGTGTGTGTGTGTTGTGTGTGTGTGGTGTGTGTGTGTGTGTGTTGTGTTGTGTGTGTGTGTTGTGTGTGTGTTGTGTGTGTGGGTGTGTGTGTGTGTGTGTGTGTGCAACGTACACGTTAATACGCTTTCAGATGCGTTTACATGCTAAAAACTCAGTGTAATCACTCGATACAGTTATTTCCAGTTAATCAAGATTTTTATCCACTAACCTCTCGGCTCTCACATGATGGAAGAACGAAAAGAAATAGAAAGGCTACAAAATTTGCATCTTAAATACCATGTTTAACTGCAGCGAGCTTTTTTTTTCTCTTTTTTTTTAAAGATGGAGCTCGAGTACAAGAAAGAAAGATATGAAATATCACTGCACTTCTAACAGTGCTTTTGTTATGAGTAACCGTGAATAAAACTGGTGGTGTAATTTTACCCTGATCATTTTACAGCGACAACTCTCTCTCTCTCTTTTCTTTTTTTTTTTTTTTGCTCGTTCTGTTCACGGCCGGCTGAGTGTATGTCTCTGACGCCTAACGAAGCGCGAAAAAAAAATACCGAAAAGGAGATCGCTCCCAAAATGACGTCCGCTTTTACTCAGGGGGTATTTAAGCTGATGCCATACCCTGCAAAAAGTGCAAGATGTTGCTCCCATACCAGTCGGGATATTTTCAGGTAAATAGAAGTGACTGTCTGCGTTCTTGAAATCATGTTTTTTACCGCTATAACGAAAGCTTTATTTTTTTTCCCTCCAGCTCGAATAACTGGATCGAGCAGGGATTTTCCCACTCCAGCTATTTCGGCAGAATCGATAAAGGCTTTCGACGTGCTTTAGAAAGAGATAGAAAAATAAAACGCCGCATGTATTGGGAGTGTACTCGGAGCATTATGGCTATAGCTTTAGAGTAAGGAACATGTTACGACACCGTTTGTTCACGCGCTTTACAACAGGATATCGAGAATGGCGTCTAAGTATGGTGTACCCGTGTTTTTTTCAGCCGATAATAGGCTAGCTTATCCGTTGGTGCAGAAGAAAGTAGATAGGAAGCAATCGCTGGGTTCTCACGTTAATTAGGCACATTAAGAAATTTGCCCTGTGTACAGAGACAAGGTAGAAAACGTAGAGATTGTTTGCCGCTCTTTCTTGTACGAATACGCTTGTCCTCCGTCTTTTATGCCGTGATAGTTAAATATTGTCAACCAAACCATGATCACCAAAGTTTCTGTTTGGCTGAAGTTAATTGCCTTTACAGTGTCATAATTTCTTCTTTTTTCTGTCATCGAGAAATGGCCGGAAAAGTAGCAGGAAATGTAGTACAAGCAAGGAAGGACGGTTCATTGGGAAATTATCTCTTCGGCTTAAATTCCGAAGAGACAAGTTGCGTACGGGTAGCTAAGTGTGCGTCCCAGTGAGAAAGGCATGCGTCTGCGCATGCGCGCATGCGATCGCTCTGTTGGTTTCTGCAGGTGTTTGTATTCTTTTGCTTAGAGATCAGAACTTCGAGATAATGGAGGCGAATTTCGCGTGCCTCCGGTAATATAGGAGTCGAATTCGCATCGAAGCAGGCAACCCAAGTTTATAGTTGAGTTGTGGTGTATAATGTCCCCAAACTGGCTAATGGCTTATATCGCCGCATAGTGAACGTCGTTGTGGATGGCTGCGGATTACCCTTTGTGCGACAGCAGAACACATACGTCCCACTTTTCCGTTTGCAGAAAATTTTTTCTCCCACGTCATCCGTCGCAATTAGCGCAATGCTAAGTCACTCTTATCTTACTAATCTGGAGGGAATTTTTTTACCACCCTTTCGAAGGGCGTAATCAGTGTTACTATGGCGTTGAATGTGGATCAAATTTTTTAGATAGCTTCTGAATTATCCTCTTCTTCAGATAGAAAGAACCTACCAATCAAAATGCCGGATCATTTCCTCTTTTTCTGGTTTTTCAGAGAGGCCGTTTTAGCTTCCAGTCATCACGTGTTTTTGTAAGTTTGCGAAATAACTTGGCCGATAAATGCGTCAAAACGCAATCCCCTGCGAAATTACCACGCTCAACCTCCAGCGTATGTGCGGATATTATTGCGAGGAAATATTTATGTTGATATCATATACCACTTAAAAAGTAGGCACATATTCAGGGACAACAGCCGTACTCGACAATTTCGACAGCCAAAGCCAGGACAGGCAAATGGAGAAAAAAAAAATGGTTGGTGCATGCGGTGAAGCAAGCTTTACAGGACCAGACCACAGCGCTATGAAGGCTCACAAGAGGCGCAGGTGCAGGTGGAGTTCTACTGCAGGAAATGAGGTCCGCACAACTTTCCTTAGCACTACTTGAGAAACGATACCCTGTGCCACTTGCTTCGGCCGTTTCATCCCAAATACCCGTTAATGCAGTCTCGAGATGGTGCCTTCATGAGACAGTGGGACAGTGTTTTCCCACTTTTTGAAAACACACTCATGAGTTAGTGGGACATATATGTCCCACTTTTTTTTTCAGTAAACTACGGCCTTGATTTTGATGAAATTTGTTTTATACTATTTCTTTGTAGTTTATATCAATATACCACAGCCGGTTTTTATATCACCGTGTCAAAAATGTAGGCAAACCTACAAAGGGTTAATTTTTGGGCACCTATAGCTAACACTGACTATAGGGTATAATCAATGCTTGGTGCTCTAGCGTTCGTCCATCCTGGTTTCATACGAACGTTGCCTTTGCAGCCGGCAATATTGAACCCGCGACTTGCGCAGCGCCGCGAACGAGCGCAGCGCCACGTGCTCTGAGTGGCCACGGATAGGGCGCAGACCTTCACTCACTGTATTTAAGCTGATGGCTCTCGCGCCACTTGTCCATAGGGAAGCATCATGGTGAGTTGAGGAATTCGCTTAACCAATGACATCTGACGCGCAAAGTTTTCTCAAACGAGGCTGGACGCAATGCGCTGACGCACAGTGGTACATACATGGTGCTTTATACTGAGCACTCACTCCTATGGCTTGAAAACACCAAGAAAGATAGGCAAAACGTATATTCATTGATCGAATACCTGTTCGTCGGACATATCCGTGTGACCGTTATATCTGTAAGAGAACTGATGTGTTTTCTTACATGTGTTTTCTTACAAGGTGTGATAGACATGATGTTACTGATGTAATGGGGTGATTTGTGGCCAAAAGGGAGTCAACTATCAATGATATTGTCACGTTGTCGTGACGGTGAAGAGAAGCAAGACGCAGCAGGTAAAGATTAAATGCTTTATTGGGCGAAATTGTGCCCACTAAAGGAAAGACTCAAGAGTGTACAAGCGACACTCGCTGTACAAAGATGACGGCGAACGCGGACGTCGACCAACCTGCCCATCTGTGAAATGCGTCGGCTTTTATACATGACTTATCGAACCTTTCAGCGTTATTGCTGGCGTTCACGTTAGGCCTAGAATAAACTCGGTTGCTCGTGGCCTGGGCGTAATCTTGGCAGAACAGTCTGAAACAATTGCGAAGTTTCGAAACATTGCGGTGCGGCCTGCAACGAACGGTCGTAACAGTTTCTGTGAGTGAAACCCGATCACATCATAAAGGAATAGGCGCGTACGGCCGTATTAAGGCAGAGCCATTTTAATTGCATTTTCTTGCTCGCAAAAGAACAGATAGATAGATAGATAGATAGATAGATAGATAGATAGATAGATAGATAGATAGATAGATAGATAGATAGATAGATAGATAGATAGATAGATAGATAGATAGATAGATAGATAGATAGATAGATAGATAGATAGATAGATAGATAGATAGATAGATAGATAGATAGATAGATAGATAGATAGATAGATAGATAGATAGATAGATAGATAGATAGATAGATAGATAGATAGATAGATAGATAGATAGATAGATAGATAGATAGATAGATAGATAGATAGATAGATAGATAGATAGATAGATAGATAGATAGATAGATAGATAGATAGATAGATAGATAGATAGATAGATAGATAGATAGATAGATAGATAGATTTTCATTCTTTTTACGTGGGTTGATGTGGAGAGATTGCAGTAAACACCTTGTGCAGAAATAAGTAAATAGATAAATAAAAAAGCGAAAACAAACACGGCCATGCAGAGTATTTTCTTTTTCTCCTTCGGTTAATATTAGCAGAGCGAGAGAGAGAGAGAGTGAAAGATAAAGAATAGCTTTAATGATATATCGAGCGGTTAGCTTTCATATAGATAGTGAGTGGCCCGGCATGCTAAACATAGTTGGGCACAAGAACGTGATAGAATGTGATAGAAAAGACTCGCCCTCGCTGACAAAGTGCCACTTATGCTTGCTTGTTCGTGTATTCAGGGCCCGGATCAATATTTACTTTGGATGATACGGTGAGCGATTAAATACGGGAAGCTTGATACAGGTGCGGCCACGACACAATTAACTAATGCTTACGCAATATTTCGGGCATTGACACGCCTGGCGCAAGCGCATGTCAGAGTTACACCCGAAGTCGTTCGGCTTTCGCCGCAGAGACGCCACGGCATCGACGGCTCAAAGTGCGCAATTAACTGAGGCGCGTAACAACAGCCAGAACGCAACACACAATCAACAGCGTACGTATGAGCTCGTTTGCAGCCTAATGCAATTAGGCTACCGTGCTACCGTGCGTGTACAGGTGGGCTCACGGTGCGAATCACTTGGCCTCCCTAACTTGGACTCTGAAGATTAGCGATGGCGAAACCATACCTGCTGAAGGTGCGTGACTATGGCTTATGGCTGCCGCACGCTTAACTCTTCGGCCCAATAATTACTAGTAGCCTTATTTTCTTACTTTCAGTCACTTCATAACCATATGGTTGAAAGAGTATTCCGCATCCACCGCCGTGCCTTTGAAGGGCACTGGCTAACAGTATACGATTGCTCCAGGTCCACTGCGCAAATCTTAAAAAAAAAACAAAAAAAACGCCAGGCCTGCGCGGAAAGCGCAGCACAGTCATAGCAAAAGCTGGAAGAGGGGCATTTGTGGAGCCCGTTATACGCTCTCTTGGGACAAGTACACTAGCAACGTACCCACTACGCCACAAATCATAATATTTGTGAAGATGGAAGCACCCACTACGCCATTATTCGTCATTCTGCGGAGAGTGAGTGAGTGAGTGAGTGAGTGAGTGAGTGAGTGAGTGAGTGAGTGAGTGAGTGAGTGAGTGAGTGAGTGAGTGAGTGAGTGAGTGAGTGAGTGAGTGAGTGAGTGAGTGAGTGAGTGAGTGAGTGAGTGAGTGAGTGAGTGAGTGAGTGAGTGAGTGAGTGAGTGAGTGAGTGAGTGAGTGAGTGAGTGAGTGAGTGAGTGAGTGAGTGAGTGAGTGAGTGAGTGAGTGAGTGAGTGAGTGAGTGAGTGAGTGTTTTATTGTGGTCCAAAAGTGGCAGAAGCTGAACGCGACTGGAGGTCCCGCTAGCTCCGCCAGGTGGCTCCACCCAGGAAAGTGCCGATGATATGCTGATGATATTGTCTTATTTGCAGACAGTCAAGATGATATACAGCGACTGGCAGATGTATGCGGAAGGGAATGTGAGGCTCTAGGACCAGGATTTAGTGCAACAAAATGTGGATTGATGGTATTCAATGATCACGAAGACCATGCGGTCTTTATACAGGGCCAAAAAATACCGAGGGTAAGCGAGTACAAGTACCTCGGAGTATGGGTAAATGAGGGGGATAGATATATGGAGGTACAAGAGAAAGCATCGGTAGCAAAGGGAAAGAGGAATGCTGCAATTATGAAGCACAGAGCTTTATGGGGATACAATAGGTACGAGGTGCTTCGAGAGCTGTGGAAGGATGTGATGGTCCCGGGGCTTACATTTGGGAACTCAGTGGTGTGTATGAAGTCAGAGGTACAATCAGGAATGGATGTAAATCAAAGAACGGTGGGCCGCCTCGCGTTGGGCGCTCACGGGAAGACGACAAATGAGGCTGTAAAGGGTGATATGGGATGGACAGGCTTTGAAGTGAGGGAAGCACAGAGCAAAATGAGATTCGAAGAGAGGCTGAGGAAAATGAAGAAGAGTAGATGGGCAGAGAAGGTTTTCAGGTATTTGTATAGAAAAAGCATTGACACGCAGTGGAGAAAAAGAACTAGGAGGCTCACCAGTAAATATACGGCTAGCAGTGCGGGCGATGTGGCAACAAGGAGCATTAAGCGGAAGGTCAGAGAGGCGGAGAGGACTTATTGGATGGCAGCGATGGAAAAGAAGCCCGCCCTGAGTAACTACCGAAAGGGAAAAAACGAAATAAGGAGGGAAAGGTTTTATGATAATTCAAGGGGAAGCGCTTTACTGTTTGAAGCAAGGTCGGGCTGCCTTAGAATGCGTAGTTATAAAGCGAGATTCAGTAACGAAGAAGAACAATGTACATGCTGCGGGGGAACTAAGGAAACGATGGAACATGTACTGATTGAATGTGGCGATATTCACCCAGGTACACGTGCGGGCACGCGTCTACATGAAGCCTTGGGTTTTAGGGACAACAATGGAAAGCTGAACACGTCCGCGATAGAAATAAGTAAGAGACGGTTAGAGTATTGGTGGCAGAAAAGTAGAGATAAAGAACAAAAATAAATAATGTGGGAAAAATAAGGTCATTGTGCCTTAAGAGGCAGAGAGATGGACCGTGAATTTATATTTTTTTGGTATAATAACGTAACTTAATCAATGTATATTAGGTATTAGGCCAACATGAAATAAGGAAGCTTTTTTTCTTCGAGCCTGGTGGCAGACATGTCACCGCCCCGTTTTAAAGGGGACGCTCATAGCATCCATCCATCCATCCGGAAGCTGGAGCCTCTCAGCGATGTCCCGGGCCCTCTGGACTGCCAGGAGTTGCTTGCTGAGCTCCATGCTGCGCGTGGCAGCCTCCCAGGAGGGTTTGTCTGGTAATCCTGACCCCTGCGGAGAAGCGAGGTACCATCTGTAAGGCACTATGGGCACTTTGTTGATGCGACGGCTGATGACGATGAAGAATTATGGCTGAGCCCTTTGTAATTGGTTGGGAGCTTTAAACGACCACTGGTATACACAGTCTCGCACCAAGGCTCACTATACGGCTAACGGCATATTCCTGTCGCCTTTATTCTCGGTATTTTCGGATGGTGGGGACGCTCGTTATTCCAACAAGTTTCTCGTCACGTATCTTCTGGCCCCTTCGCAGGTGTAACTATCTCGAGTGACGCGAACAGGCGTTGACAAATTGAGTTCCAATAATCGGAGTCTATCAAGCGCTGTACCGTCATCGATCCCCCTTCTAACTTGCTAAAGTCAACAGATCTGTGCGACCGCCTGTAGGCTTGATGTGCTCCCCCAAGTGTGCTTTTGATTCTGTTCATCTCTCTCTTTTCGTCCCTCTGTCCCTTCTCCCAGTGCAGGGTAGCGAAGCGGACGTGCGTCTGGTTAGCCTCCCTGCCTCTCCTTGCTTCTCTCTCTTCTAACTTGCTCAGACGTCTCAGATGGCGAGGGAAAAAAAATAAAGAAAACACCGCTGCTCTGCGGCTTGGCTGGATAAAGGTGGTTAAAGATGGGGGCATGGCGTGATGGACATTGCCCAGACCTTTTTGCCGGTTAATTTGTTGCTCTTTCTAATTGTAAGTTGTAGTATTAGTATATTGTCAACGCACAACGTCCACAGCGTAGCGAACGACCACATCATGGTATACTGCATAGACAGTAGTATAATAGCAGTAAATATTTATTAAGAATCCTTAGGGATGAATAAATTCATTCCCCCTAAAAGTTTTGGGGACACAAATATAGCTGGCCGTTTAAGGGCTGTGTACGGCCGCCCAAGTTTTTAACTAGCGTGCTGCGCTAGCGGCGACTTTTCTGTGCGTCAGCGCCATATGGCGGTGCCAAGTTGAAAACAGTGCGAGGGTAAGCGCATGCCCACAAAGCGCGCGTCTGCTACAGTCAGATACAACTTTAGAAGACCGCGGCATTTCCTCTTTCAAAGGCGGATGCACACAATGCCTGCACCAATGGGCGCGCCCTCCACGTCATAAGCCACGGCCGGCGACCCCGCCTTCGAAGAACATTGCCAAGTGCATGAGTGCGACTATTTCTCTAGTCACGGGGGCGATCGGTTGCCGCGCTTCTGTCGTCTGGGCGGGGCCTCTCCGCACTTATTAACTTGTATAGTTTTCACGTGACGTCACAGACGGGTTCTCTGCGCTGTGTACCTCAACATGGCGGCCACCGTGCCTTTTTTATCTCATTAGAGTGTGTCAGTGCGGGGGAGCACACACATCCGTTCGGTCCCCGCGTTCTTTTGTGCTCTCCCCGCTTTCTTCTGTTCGCCAGCCGCGCCAAGGGGGAACACAAAGGAACGCGAGGGGGCACCGGCACTAATCTAATGTCACCGTTTCTTTCTCCGCGCCGCTCCGCGCGTTCGAGTAAGAGTTCAAGCAGCATCTCAACCAGCTAGTACTCCAAGATGGCGACCACGGTGACGTCAATGAAAACTATGTATAGGTTGTTCCTTCTAAGGACGCCACCCCATGTTAGCGCGCTTCATACAAACAGGCCGCGTGAGTAGGCGAATGGTTTCGCTCGTGTTCTATGCTCCGAAGGTGAGCGTTGCAGCAAGCAATCGAGGAAATCAAATTTAAAGATATGCCTCACGCTTCTACCCATCAGATAAGCCGAAAGCGTGGTTCTTCTGGAGGGCGTCACTATGGGGTGACGTCCTCAAAAAAGAACAGCCTAGCAGACAGCGGGCGCGGCTGAGCGCGATTTTGTGCGCATACCTTGTTTCAACCTTCGCCTTGTTTGCAACTTGGATTCGTCATACGGCGCTGACGCAAAGAAAAGTCGCCGCTCGTGCACGCTATAGTTAAAAGAGTTGGCCATCTGTATGTTTTTACCCTGTTCGTTATCTAGTCAGTGACATTACATATAAACAGAGTGCAAACTGCCTGTTGAGAAAGATCTCGTGCCTCCGGAAATGGTCCATCAAGAGTAAACCTGATACACTTCAACTCAGTCCAAGCAGGCAACGGCAACAAGGTATTTTAAGTAGTCGAAATTAGTGTCCAGAAATGCCGTCCTCATTGTATCTTTGCTGTTGTCTCGTCGAAAGCAGTGTCATTTATCTGACTCGCATTGTGTAGTTCACACTACGAAAGTAAGGCCATAGTCCTTTGAAGACTATGGTAAGGCTAACAAATATTGACGATTATTCCGCAGCATAGACATGATGAATACGCCGGCAGTGCAACCGTAATAGGAAAAAAAAAAAGGGTAAATAGAGGAATCAACGAACTTACACTAAGGCAGACGCTGAGTGCAATTCAACAAGAATCAAGTGATTATAATCGCGAAGGGCCCGCAAACATACGATTTTTTAGATGAAAGGCCTCGAAAGGCGACGAGATGAAGAAGGAGTGGGCAATATTCTTCGTATATTTACTGTGCATGAAGCCTTTAGCTCGACTAGTGCTTAAGTATTTACAATCCCTCCTCAACCCCCACCCCCTTCCCCTACCTCCTCTTCGGGCGCTTTTTATAGTCCCGAGCTTCGAATACACCATGATGTGAATCGCAGCTGTGCGCGTCACCTTGATCACTGCAGGACCTGCTATAGGGTACCTCGATGCGGCGGTACCCCAATGCGGCATCGAATCGAGTGGCCCTATATAGGATCTCTTCTTGCGCCTCAGCTACGTGCTTTCCCTGTATTCCTGAACCAGTGATGCGCAGCTCAGAGACGAGAGACAACCCGAAGGCGCGGCCGTTCATAACGAACACGTCGGAGTCGATGCCTCGCGGACACTACGGCCACTGTTGCAACGTGTTGACTCAGGTGGCTTACACACAAAATCCAAGTATAGCGTGCAGACGCCTTAATCTCGACGGCTATGTTTTATATACAACGGAAAGTTAGCGGAGCGGTTGCCCGGTTCGCTATAGAAAAACTATGTGTAGGAGGAATAATCAGACCCCGCAGTTTCAATAACATGCAGGCGGTGGGAAGGTGAACCCTATACCGGGCTGCCATATAGAGCTCATCGCTCCGCCTATTGCACGAAGCTCATTAAAATGTATTATTAGCTCTCTGCATTGACCTTGCTTGTAGAAAAGTGAGCTCGTAAGTGTTTCATTAGAGAGCTATTTGTGGATTCATGGCGATGGCGAGCTAGAGCTAAATCGGACAGCCCGTGTAAAATTCCGAAAAGTTCCCCTGTACACGTAAATATATTCATATGGAATTTCAGTGACTTGTCCTTGACTTGAAACACGCACACACGCACACGCACGCACGCACGCACGCACGCACACACACACACGCACGCACACACACACACGCGCACACACACACACACACACACACACGCGCAACACACACACACACACACACACACACACACACACACACACACACACACACACACACACACACACACACACACACACACACACACACACACACACACACACACACACACACACACACACACACACACACACACACACACACACACACACACACACACACACAACACACACACACACACACACACACACACACACACACACACACACACACACACACACACACACACACACACACACACACACACACACACACACGAGAGCACGCGCAGCTCCACGTGTAGGGAGGCGTAAAATGCAGCGTCTGACTCCTACTGCTTAAGCAGTGTTAGCGGTAACGGTGTACAAGTAACGACATCACCGACAACTCGTTGCATTTTTCTTTGTAACTTAGTAATATACTATATGTATACAGTCAGCTACAACCTAAGAAATAAATGTAAGCTCCGCCTACAGAACCACGGCTCACCTGCCCCCCACGTGTGAAAGACAGTCGTGTTGCTGGTTTCTGCTCAAACTGTAAGTACTTTTTCTTGGGCAGTGTGAATAACGCACATATTAAGAGTTAAATGTTCGTTGTTACTACCTAAAACATTATGTTTGGCAGAGCAGCGATGTCAGGATCCCTGACGAAATTTACCAGGGCGTCCAAGTTTCTGACCTAAAACCAGCTACACAAACGTGTGTCTGTATAGGGGAAGTCAACTATCTGAAACACTCGAGAAGTGCTTGACGTCACGAAAGTGAGTAGGCACTTTTGGATAGGGTGTTTATGTAAATGCTTTTGGACCAATTGGACTCCAGACCATTTTCTGTGGAAAAGATTCTGGGACCTTGGACATGTGCTTCCAAAGCGCAGGAAGCAACTAAAGGAGTACTGAAGTATCTGAAAGCAAGAAATCTGAACGACCGCCTGTGTACTGGATGTGCTCCCACAAGTGCTCGTGATTGTCTCTATTCCTCTTCTCTTCTTCTGTCCCTCTTTTCACCCCTTTATCCCTCTCTCCCAGTGCAGGGTAGCAAACCGCACGTGCGTCTAGTTAACCTCTCTGGCTTTCCTTGCTTCTCTCTATCTCTCTTCTATTTGTGGGCGAAGCTGGCATTTTTTCTGATGTTGTAACCGACATTTCGAAATTTTAATGGTAACGTCGGTGGGTTAACATTTTCGAATAACTTGAAGGGTGGCGTTACTAGTTAAGTTTTATTCCAAGTATCCCCTTTTCAAAAAAAAAAAAACGCAGTTAAAGCACTTAAAATGACGTGGGAAATGACGAGAATGTACGGGCGCTATCGATGTCCCTTACTTATGCGTGCATGTGCGTGCAAGAAAACACGTGCCTTTGACGATGTACCTAGCTGAAAAGGAAAAAAAAAGGCGAAGTACCCATTCATCTTGAACACGTGGGCGAGCATCCAATACAACAGTAAGTTATAGTTTTTATAGCGTTGTCCGAAACATAATCTAGGGCTGGTAATGAATTTTTGATTTCAAAGTAAATTTTGCTTCTATCTGCAACGGCGGTTGCGTTTTTCGTTATTCGATTTCTGAGCGAGTGATGCTGACCGCGAATTGCCTCGCGGAAAGAGCAGCAATTCACGGGGCACTGGGTTAAAAAAAAATCTTTTTCTGTGTGCGGAAATTTCTCTTTCGGAACAACGTTACTTAGGCACTTCTTTATTGCTACAGCATCTGCACCTTTACTTTGTCATTAGAAGCAGAGCAGGCATTTTGGAACGTCACATTTTGTTTTCAGAATTAGTTACGTTAAATTTGTTGAGAGCTTAGCAAGCTTCGCATGTAGTTTACCGTTGATGATGAAGTCTCTTTTAATGTTTAAACTCACTTTGGGGAAACTGCTTCACCATGTACCACAAAGGTTGAAGTCATCAGCTTAAATCTACAGGCAGCCACCTTAGGCCACTAAAACTGTAGTTTTGCGTATATATCCAAAATTTTCTCGTTATATCAGTATTTAAGGCCTTTCTGTTTATGTAAAGTGCGTATTCAAATTATCAATGTTAGAAAAAAAATTTTTGTGTGTTCCTGCAGCAAGGACACACGTCTAAAATTTCTGTCTAGTTTTCTTTGTTAGTAACGGCAACGCATTACCTTAATTTATCGGCAACGTGGGGCGGTAACGACTTCCATTTTTCATCGTAATGAGTAACATATTTGCTACTTTTTTTTTCGGTGACGCCTACAACACTGTGCTTAATGAACTATGTCCAGTTGTGTCTTTCGCACAGCACCAATCAGAATAACATGCACAGAGAGCCGCGTTTTAGGCACGTTTAACGAAAATTTTCACGCCAGTTCTTTCGTTCCGCATGGTCATTTTTAAATGTAGAAGCACGGAAGCAGACTTTATGATTACGTTTTTCAACTTTCCAATATAGGCAATATAACCATGTGCAACTAAGTTTGAAGCTAGGAACTTAGGTAACGTAACTTTTTAGTTAATATATTCATTGCCTCGATTATTGCTTATGATGTCTATCTGGGCCAATATTTTTGTTGAAACGTAATTTACGTCCAGTGTCTACGGCCCCGCATACGATGTCTGCCAAAAGTGTGAGTGATACACAACTTCTACCCAGAAAGGCTAGCGAAACTCAAACTAAGACTTAAGCCGTATGCACCGTCATTGATCGTTGAATATAAGCGTGGCGCTACAAAATGTGCTTCTCCGCAAGATAGAAAACGGAAAACATGTCTTTGTTGATGAGTCCGTCGCCGTCCTTGTTTTACTAAGTGACAGCAACACTTCATCTCACCTCACTTCTACTTTCGCACAATTCGCTATGACAGCGCACCCAAGAACACCACAGCCGTACGTCCACCACTTATGTAGCTTGCACAACAGTAAATGGGACTGCCGACAGTGCAGTGCACGCGATGTCCGCGGGCTTCGACGAGAACATCTGAGAATCGAACCATCCTGCCACTACGCGTCCTCGATCACAATGCGGATGCCTATCTCATAAATTGGGACGACTGGAGCACCGATCGCCGACTATATATCAGTGCAGACGTTACCCAAACACCGTCCCAAACTATCATCGGCCCAGGATGCAGCGAAGGCACTTTGGTATATTTCTTTTTTCATCATTTCACAGCGACTGGTCTGTTGGCTGCCTGTCCATGATTAACCGCGTCTTTCGTTCCGCGGCTCCAGCTTTCTATTCCCATTTTCCTTTTCTCCGGTGTAGGGTAGACAACCAGACACTCTTCTATAGTTGACGTCTTCTATATTGTATATTTCGTCATTTTAAACATGGGCTGTTGTGGAGGGACGGAAGTGAAGATAAGATCTGCTACTCCGTTTTTCTATGTTGTGAAGCAAAAAATAAATAAATAATATATAAGGTATGACGCTAATGTAATGAAATAAATAAATAGGATGAACGAAACAAATAGAGAAGGCAGCATGCCAATGAAGAGCTCACAATAGAAAGTTCACAAACAAACAATCCTGTTCAAGTATAAAGGTCATAGCGCCTCACTTCTAAGTAACTGGACATGACAGCTCGTCGCAAACACTTGTCTAGCTGTGTGTCCACGTAAAGTAGTTCAAGAAGATTATTTTCTGTCGGTTATATATCTCACTCAGTGTTCCCCAAATAAAGCAACAAAAGTTGATATGTAACACGCTTACGGTGCATTAAGACAAAGATTGACTGACACGATGCAAGACGGCACCTTGTTTTTGGTCAGCGCCGTGTACTACATGGTGCCAAAAGGCAAGGGACCTTGCGCAGTGCCTGACAGATCTGAACTAAAAAGCTAACAGAACAGAGAGGGCTAGGCTAGTGTTCGCGAAGTAACTGCAACGATAATGACCTTCAATAGAGCGAAAAAAAAAATATATATAACAGTAATTGTTGCGAAAGCTACAAAGAAACAACATATCCCGACAAACAGGGGGAGTACATGAATAAAAAGACACTATACAGTCTTCTGTTTAATGTCTCGAAGGAAATAAAGGAATTTCTTATTAGCTTAGGCCAGCGCTATAAGCACGGCAGGTTTCCACGTTATTCGATTCTGCCTCTTTTGTGTGATGTACAAAGAGAGGAAACCAAAAGCTTTACAGACAGGCAAAAAAAAATCAGGCACAACGCGCGCATTGTGGGAATCAATTTCATGCGAAACAGTCAGCAGCCTTCGCCGAATTTTTGCTTTGAGGCAAGCGTTACGAGATGCACCGACGTCTTTGTGTAAATTGGCTAGCTGTGCGCGTATCGTGGGCTTGCCAGGCACGACGACTACACTGGCGTGTATAGGCTAGTTCACGGTCCGACATAACGTCGGAACTCACGTTAGAGCAGACACGTCAGTTTTATCGCAACGAAGTGCCCGCTGCGGTTCGATAATATGCGTATCATAAGTAGCGGTCGTCGGCGTATTCGAGCAGCGCTTGACTGTAACTTGTGGAGTCATAGGTGTACATGTGTAATGCTTATTACATTCTTATAAAAGTGGATAGCCAACAGTGCAACCACTGTTCGTGTTGTCCCAACGCGATTCCGGAAAGGGGTCTTTTTCCGAAGCAGTTCGGAGCACTGGCGTGGCTCTGTGGTGGAATATGTGACTGCCACGCAAAATACCATGGATTCGATTCCCGCTCGAGCCGTGACTTTTATTGTTTGCTTCCATCAGGATTTTCCACCCACTGACAACGCCGACGACGCCGCATTTTCCGCGACACGGGCCCATTCACTCTATCGCGTGAAGATTTCTGAAGACTGGGTTTATATGGACTATGAATCACCTGTGGCGCATACCTGCATACCACGGGCCGCGCTATGCGGGTATGTGCCGCATGTGACTGGTGGAAAGGATTTCATGACGTCCGCGACAGAGAAGTGACGTTATTCATGTCATGACCTGCGAATCGTATTCGTCTTACATTCACGTCCTCCTATGACAATATTGGTACTTACCAAGCTCAGGAGACGACCACGAGAGCGCCAAGACGTAGGCAGATAGATAGATAGATAGATAGATAGATAGATAGATAGATAGATAGATAGATAGATAGATAGATAGATAGATAGATAGATAGATAGATAGATAGATAGATAGATAGATAGATAGATAGATAGATAGATAGATAGATAGATAGATAGATAGATAGATAGATAGATAGATAGATAGATAGATAGATAGATAGATAGATAGATAGATAGATGAAAGTGACTTTGGTTCGCTAAGAAATGCTTCGCATTTAATAATAGTGAAGGTATATTTTTAGGGGCACGAGCAACGAGTGACCCTTGCTTTTCTTCCAAGTACTTTTGGTCCAGCACTTGGTTCCAGTTTTCCTAATGTTCAGGAAATGCGTTTAAAAAATCAAACTGGTACGAAATCGATGGTTCCTGTTCAAGTTAGGGGTTATATTGAATGTATGTGATATCAGAGCATAAGCTTACTTAAGATAAGGGCCAATTAACTGTCACGATATTTAACGAAAATTAATTGAACGAGTTCATCGAAAAAGCAGACGTTTTTCTTGTGAGCAGCCGGGATCGTTGCGGCACCTGGCGGAGAAGATATCGACCACGCGCTTCCTTCTACGGGGCCTCTGAGATCAGCTTCGGCGGCGCTACGAAACACAAAGTTAACCCTAGGAATACACCAGGGTACACGAATGCCGAGATGCGAGTGCCACTGCCAGGCACCTTAGTGAAGCATCAGGGTCGCCTGCAGATTTTTTATATATTTCATTTTATAACTAAAGGATTTCAGGTATTTCTTATCATAACATGTAAAGTCTGTACTAACAGCTCCCTGATGTTAATTATCTCAGATTTTCTATACCCTTAATTTTATACTCTGTAATTATTTATTGCAGATTCGCGGAGCCGAATCGTGAGAATGGACTTACTAGAAGAATAAGAATGGGGTGGAGCCCATTTGGCAGGCATTGTCAAGTCATGAATGGTATAGTTTACCATTCTCCCTCAAGAGGAAGGTACATAACTGCAACATGCCGGCACTTACCTACGGAGCAGAAACCTGGAAGCTTGCAAAGCGGGCTCAACTTAAACTGGGGATGACGCAGCGAGCCGTGGAAAGGAACATGATAGGTGTAACCTTAATTAAGGGACAAGAAGAGAGCAGAGTGAGTCAGGGAGCAAGCGGGTGGTAAGGACGTCTTAGTCGAAACCAGGAAAAAGAAATGGGCATGGGCGGGACATGTAGCGCATAGGCAAGCTAACCGCGGGTCATTAAAGGTGTCTGGATTCCAAGAGAAGGCAAGAGCGCGAGGGGGAGACAGAAAGTTAGGTGGGTAGGTGAGATTAAGAAGTTAAGGTGGCTGCAGTCAGGCTGCTGCTGCTGCTGCTGCTGCTGCTGCTGCTGCTGCTGCTGATGATGATGATGATGAATTATTTATACACATATTAAAGAACTTCATTTGCGACCTTACAAGATTTCATCGCTTTTGCTTAATCCTTGAAATTCCAGACATATTTCACGAAAGCATAATATATAGTGTTTCCCCCCTATTCTATAAGAGTAACACGTGCTTGTGTTTTCATTTAAGCAACGCCACGCTCGAAAAAAAAAAATGACCACAGAGTTGACTTGTCTTGTGATTTCTAAAAACCTTATGCAGCATTGTATTACATCGATGCAGTGAGGATGCCGATAGAAGTTCACTGACAACCGAGACACTGGCTGAACAGGATCAACGCAGTCAATGTACGAATTGTGGGAACTGGCTTATTCGGAGCGATTACATTCTCATAGATGAATTATTTTATTTTGCAACAAGGGCATAAGCTTTTCCAATACTATATATGTTATGGCACGCATTGAAAGAGGGCATCGATGGCGCTCAAATCTCCGAGAAAAAAAAGTAAGCCACCATTCGACGGGTATCTTTCTTAAGCCCCGTTCACACGAAAAGATTTCCGGTCGGCGACAAGATCGCCGATGCGTCGCGCGAGATCGCAGACAGGGAAGGCAAAAAAGGTCTCGTCGCACCAATCGGCTCCAGACTGATTTTCGTCGCCGGGAGATAAGCATCGCGTGTCGCGAGCCAATCGGTACACAGCATAACGGATGAACGGAGGGGAGGGCTGAGGAATTCTCTCATTTGTAAACATCCGGTCCGTAATCACGAAAGTCATTACGCTGGAATTGTTCGTAAGAGAAAAGTTGGGCCAATCACGATGCTGGACGTATCATTATCGCAGTCTCTCGGCCAACGACCAACTCTCTTCCGTGTGAATCCGGGGCCGAATTCACAAAAATTCTCTTTCGTAAGTGTATTTTCCCACTGGCCAGCAGGCTTCGCTTATGATATGTCCCGTGTTGTGACTGGCTGAAATATTACGCAAATTTTTAGCGTGAGACGTTTTTGTCAATACGGGTCCCTGTTTCCAGTCGGGCATATTGCGAAATGCCGGAGGCACGAACGACCGCGTCGAAGTTTGCAGGTTTCCTGGCTGGTGCTTTGTCTTAATTCATCTCGTGCTGCGTGTGAAGAGACTTCTGCAGAAAAGGTGCATGGTGGACGTTATGTGCATTGAAATAGCTCTGTTTTCAGTTTTGGTACCAGCGGTATCGGGCTTTCACAGCGAGTGCGCAGCATTTCCTTCCGCAATGAGGTTTCAATTGCAAAGAATTTTCTCGCGACATGCGCTTTGTTGTACAGCAAGTATAAAGTGGTTGGGATGTTCCCGAAATAAAAATAGAAAGTAAAAATAATGTTCCCGAAATAAAAAAAGTAAAAAAAAAAGAGCCTTGTCAATTTCATCGTTCGTTCTTTTGTCCATGTCCCTTATGTGCAACGATATATACATACTAAAGAGAAACAGCGCTCATGAAAGAAATAGTTTAAGAATTCGGCCCATAGTTTGCAAACTTAGTACAATAACAAATGTAAGCAATTTTATATCAGCATGCGTAGGTATAGTACTGCAGGGAACATCATAGGCCGCGTATTTCATGCTGTAGCAGTAAAATGCATACGAAGCTTTATTAGTCAATAAATAATAATTCATTCCCACAATGGCCTTTGTTTAACGCCCAACGCAGTATTGTGTAGCGAAGCCGTAGCGTGAAGGAATCTGAGCTGTAGTTTAGTCCAACTGTGCATGGTCTTGTTAAAAGCCCTACTTGCCGTCTATATTCGGTCTTGGATCCGACGCCATTGGGCTCGATAGCAGAAGGCCTTAAGCCGCCAAACCACCGCGCCGACTGTGGATATTTATGTCACCGTTTCCGTGAAGGCTCGCATCCTTCCATGTAATCGAAGAGCTTGCGTGCTTGATCCTCGTCAACCGAATTTGCGCGCTCTCTTTGATCCTCCTAAGCCCGATAAGACGTAGATCGTCAGCCCATGGGTTTGTCAACGTCCAACTGGATCGATTCATTTGCTATATATATATATATATATATATATATATATATATATATATATATATATATATATATATATATATATAATCTTTCAACCGCACGTGCATTCGCTTCCGGTTGAAAAATCTCACGCAGTAGCCGTAAATTGATGAATGTCAAAAATAACGCATTGTAAAATGGGGCGAAAACACGGGGACACAGGTTAGGCAGACGATGCCTGTGTCCCTCTGTTTTCTGGATATATTCTGCAATGCATTCATAGCAACTAGCTCACATTTTCTCACAACGTCAACATAATAATAATAATAATAATAATAATAATAATAATAATAATAATAATAATAATAATAATAATAATAATAATAATAATAATAATAATAAACGGGTCCTTGGTCGCTGCGTAGGGATAGTACATAATTTGACTACAACTGTGACACTTCTCATTTGGTCGAATGGGGCGAGGCGTAAAGGAATAAACAAAAGTAACGATGTGGGCTTGTTGGTCTCTCTTGAGTGAAGGGAGTTATAAGGTCTCTGAAACGGTTTCTTGAAATTATGCAAACAGTTATGCTAAAGCTACAGAGTAAATCATTCACACCGTAATTTAAGCGAAACACCTTGTACCAAAGGAGCTGCGGGCAATTAAAGGCTACCATCCTTTCAAGCAGTGCTTCTCCACCTCAACTTCTTCGCCGAGTGGTCGGGGCTAAGTAAGTTGCGCCTTTCGCGATCGTCTGCCGGCACGCGGAAGATCACGGAGGCCGCGCTCCGTCATTCTCTAGTTGATCTCCGCGCCGCCAGCTGCCGCCACGAACCTGGCCGCTCACGTTTTTCTCCTTCTCTACAAACGCCGAGAAGCCAATGAGATCGACGGCACGAGTGACGTCACAAATGAAGGGACGGCTAAGTGTGGCCGAACCACTTTGATGTGCGTTTTTTTAAACGTTCTAATCTAATGCGAACTTTACACGGAACGCTTAATTTAGCCTGCCGATGATGCAGAAGCGCTATCGGCTAAGCGGGTTTCTACGCAATCGCCAAAACCGGGTGCTCTTAAGCGTAAAGAAACACAACGACAGAAGAAGTCACGGTGAAAAACATAGATGATTGCGTGCTCATTTCCGGAAATACAGTGACGAGATTGAGAATAAGGGAGGGGGGGAATGTTGCGCATGCCTTCCGTAAGTATACATCCAATAACGAAGGTGGACGGCGCAAGTGATATATTTCTCTCTATACGTCACATAAAATATCTGAGAACGCACGAATGAGTACAGAGACAAGGCGCTCGGGAAACCGAAAAGAAGGCAATGAATCTCATCGGCTTATAAATCGCGACGCATCTCGATTACTACGGGCGCTGGTTGTGCGTGACCCGCATGAGGCATTACTGAAGCGGCAGACAAGCAGCCCGACGCTGCTTGTAGCGGTGGCAACAAATGACTCTACTCTGAAACGCGGATGAAGTTAACGAAAAAGAAGGACACAGAGGCGTGAAAAGTGGTAGAACTGGCTCAGGCGCTCTTTCCCCGTCGCCGCCAACATCGACACTTGTATATACGCGGGAGATATCGACCCCGAACGCAACTGGGCAAAGGCGCGTGTCACCGCCCTCTGCACAGATACAACCCGCGGAAATGTAAACCGCGCCGCTGTCGGCTATGGTTTGGCGCTCGCTTCGTTTCCTCAGTTTGGAGAAGTGTTTTTTTTTTTGTAATTTTCTTTCTACGGGGCTCCTCTTTTGTCTCTTTATCACCGATCAGGAAGGAGACAAGCGGTGCGGTTTCGCACGCACCGGCTGACCTAAACGCGCGGCACGTACCGCCTATGCGCGCCAACAGGCGGGTCTCGACTGGTTTTCGCTGTAGAATAGAATTAATCGTCGGCGGGAAAGTAACACGTACAAAAGAAAGCGTGTCTGCCTTTAGCGGTACGGTAATTTTACCATCACCGCGCGTGTACCACGTGCGGCGCATACCATCGCGCGCACGGAGCATATATAGTCGGACTGACATGTATTCCAGACCATGCAGGAGAGCGCAAACCGCGCGTGATACCGGCATATGCCTCCGGCAGACCGCGTTATACGTGCGACCTGCGTGCAGGCATGATGATCGCCTGCGCTTTCGGCACCGCGCACCTGTTTGCTTTTTCGCGAAACGAAATCAAAACTAGAAAACAAAACGAAAGAACGCTATACAGTTTCTGCGCGCTGCCTGGAGTGTGGGCGTGACGTGAGCGCTGACTTGGGCAATAACGCGCAGATGCATGAGCGTGTGGGTCTCACGGGATGGGCGGCGTGAATATATAGCCTCCGCTCTCGGTGTCAAACCGCGACAGCGTGTTCCAGGAAAGGCGAGCTCCAAAGGCTTTAACGATCCTGCAGAAGCGCTGTTAACCAACGCTGTCGCCCTACATGGCACGAGGCAGGGAGCGGAGTGCGAGTGAACATGCGCGCAGATGTGGTGTGTACGCTGATGAAGGGTAAACAATAGACGCACGTGTAGTACACATGCCACTTCCTCCGCAAGGACATCATGCCCATCCGCTTGGTGAAAAAACTTACTCAAAGCAACGGGCGAACTAATCACACCTTGCGAGCTTATAAAGCGACACTTCAACAAGAAAAATATTTCTTGCGTCCTGATATCAACTTTCCTCCTTGGCAGCTCCTATCGCCTTCAGTGGCATTGGACATAAAAGGAACAAGAAAAAATCTGCGATACACTATACCTTGAAGCAAAGTTTCTCACGCTACAGCAAATGTACAATTATCAAGACCTGCACACCTTTGTATTCACGGACGGATCTACAACTGATGGAAGCGATCGGCTGCGGCTTTTCTCATACCTGAAAGAGGTTTCCGACTTTCTCGAAAGACGTCTTTCTCGAAACAAGCCTAAAAATTTATTGCTGAAAGTGAGCACAGTCACCATTGGATAATATATTCCGACTCCGATGGAGCACTGCAAATGATAAAGGAATTTCAGTTTGATATTGACAATAGTATCTATTATGAAATCCTGAAAACAATGACCATCGCTTCTCTGGCGGGTCGCGAGAACTGTTTTCAATGGCTACCGAGCCACGTAGGAGTTTTAGGAAATGAGACTGCACACGAATTAGCTATTTCGCAGTGCACAAAAAAAAAAGTACCTTGACACCAGTGACCGTTTCCTGCTCAGAATGCAAGAATGTTGTTTCCGGCCTGCGCCACAAATTGCGCAAGGACGCATGGTTTGACGACCATACAAGGTATTCACTCTTGTACCAAGCATATAGACCCGCTTCTACGATTTACACCGTATCAATAGATACATCGAATCTTTGACACACTCCTGCATCGTCTACAATTAGACGTTGCATACGCGCGTCACTTCTTGAGCCGCATCTAATGAAGTACGTCCCCACACTACCACCACAGTGATAATCCCGATATGCATCAGTGGAGCATCTCATTATTGAATGCCTGCAATAAGAAGAACAGCGTGTCAGCTGAGTGATTGGCTGAACAGACTGATAAGCGACCACTCTCACTTAGCAAAGTGCTTACACCGTGGCCACATCCTGACAATGAAAGACGCGCAGTGAGTGCTCTTCGGGATTTTTTAATGGACACAAACTTAATGAGCTGTTTGAAATTGTCATTAACCACCCTCTATATGTTGGATTCTGCCCTTAGAACCTGACATTTCTTTATACGCCACATATCGTGTATCTACACAGTGCTTCTGATTATTTTTCTATTTTCTTATTCTTTTATTCCTTTCAGTTTTTCTTGTTTTGGTTTCTTCAATACTACCATCATGTTGATGGTATAGCCGGCTCTAATGTAGCCTACCTTGTCATGTTTTTTTTTTCGCATATAAATAATAAAAAAATGGTTACGTACTCTTACTCGCAGTTTCATTTTTTTTTTACTCATTGGGTGCTTTCGTCGAGTGAATGTTAGTGCGTTGCGGTATGTTCTCGCGCAATACTTTGCCCGAAAAGTAGAATAACCTCCATCTGGCGCCTTAGTTATCCGACCTGCGCACGTCGCCCACGCGTACAGCCTTTATCATGTCGCAATGCGTTAGGGACATAGTTACTGTTCGCTGTTTGCGGTACGATGTCTTCCGGGACAACTGTTTCAACGCGTAGCGGTGGGCGCACTCCGGCGACGAAGGCATTGAGCCGGTGGCACTTTGTACACTCTACAGTACAACGCGCGTGTGTGACCACAGCTGACGGCTGGCCATGCACTGCTGCCGTTTTATCGCCTTCAGAAGCTTCCCCCATGCAGAGAGCGACGCGTGACTGTCGTTTCCATTTTTCATGGTTTCGGAGTTCAGTAGAGCCACTACATAGTGCAGACCCAACGCTCGGGGCAGACAGCGGCTCGTTCTGTCCTCCTTTATACCTTGTATAAATGCAATCGTTTTACGTAAGCAACCAATAACAACGTTACTGGGAATTCACAAGAGGCTCTTGTGATCACCACTCCCCTCCCAAGCCTAAGCGAAAAAAAAAAGAAGTTCAAAGAAACAAGAACAAAAAACAAATAGTCAGGCTCTGAGTTATAACTTCATTTGCTATGTGCTACAGTGAACCTGATTTCAAAAGAAAGAAAGAAAGAAAGAAAGAAAGAAAGAAAGAAAGAAAGAAGGAAGGAAGGAAGGAAGGAAGGAAGGAAGGAAGGAAGGAAGGAAGGAATTGGAAAGAAAGAAAGAAAGAAAGAAAGAAAGAAAGAAAGAAGGAAGGAATTGGAAAGAAAGAAAGAAAGAAAGAAAGGAAGAAAGAAAGAAAGAAAGAAAGAAAGAAGGAAGGAAGGAAGGAAGGAATTGGAAAGAAAGAAAGAAAGAAAGAAAGAAAGAAAGAAAGAAAGAAAGAAAGAAAGAAAGAAGGAAGGAAGGAATTGGAAAGAAAGAAAGAAAGAAAGAAAGAAGGAAGGAAGGAAGGAATTGGAAAGAAAGAAATAAAGAAAGAAAGAAAGAAAGAAAGAAAGAAAGAAAGAAAGAAAGAAAGTAAGTAAGTTATAACGGCACTGTACAGGCGTTGTTGGAGCTAATACGAGCAGAAAACTGGGGCGCGAATTCACAAAGCGTTTTGTCCGTAGATGTACTTTGCCACTGGCTATAGCCGCCTTCACTTATATTTTGTCCATTGACAGTACTGGCTCGAATTTTTTCCTAGAAACGTTATAGTGTAAGATATTTGGGTAATTATACTGGCCTTAATATTTACTTGATTAGAAATGCTACGGCCCGCGCAAAAATTCCGCCATAGGTATTCGTGTTTTGCTTTATTTATTCCGTCATTTGCCTTTCCTTCCCATGTAGTTTCGAAAGGCTGGGCCACATCTCAAATTTTCTGCTTGCTTTCCGCGTTACCTTTATGCGTAAGATTTGCGAAGTCTTGTACATGTAAAAAATTCCAAAAATACTATGAAAAATAACGTCACACGGCCCCTTATGCATTCGCCTAAGACGACTCGAATTCGAAAGCCATCTGCTTTTTTTTCTCACTCGATTGCATTGAAACCCCCGAAAGCTTTCTACACCTCGCGTGGTTTTGCAGTGCCTCCGGGATCGGCCCACCTTTGCCCAAGCGACGCTGTCATGTAATGATCTCATCATAGGACGTACATTATGCGACATCATAATGACCTCACAAATTTTGGTAATCTGTGACGTCATAGGGAACGTCATAACACGGCGATGATCCTTCGCATCGTTCGTGTTGACGCCGGCTGTAACTTTTCGCGTTTGATGAGGCATCTAAGGCATTCGCTTTAATAACTTCCGTGTATTTTGGCTGAGGGAAATGTACGGCACAGTACCACGCCTTGCGCCGTGCCTAAGGTGATATGTGCTGCCATGTTTCAGCTAGTTCAACTTTCGAAATTTCGACAAACGTGTTTCAAACCGGTTACAAATACATACAGTATAGTGATTTCGATCACAAAATATGCATTGGTATACTTCTGCGCAGGTCAGTGATAGAAACTATTGCAATCGCTCAAGGCTAAACATTTAGAAGGCGCATCGCCGTTGAGGCAATGCGTGTGCATACGTACCCATACCACCTCACAGCTGCAGCTTTCCTGCGGGCAGGCTAGCTATAGCACAGCACTCATTGTGACCGTGTTAGCACACCATGCCTCGCTTACATCAGAGAACGCGCCTGCGGTTACGTTGTTGATTCCATCGTAACGTGTGAGACATGCTCAAGTAAACCTCAAAATTTTAAGCTTTGAGCGAAAGAAAGAAGAATGCGGCCGAAGTTCGGGCAAACATTGTTGTGCGAAGCATGGCGCGGATCGTTGCAGCGCGAGACACCGACGCGTGTGCAGGTGGTGGGGCGCATGCGTCCGTGGCGAAACTTGTGCATGGGTAGAGGGAGAGAGAAATTTGGGATGCTGTACCATCGTACGATTTGGCGCTGTGCGGTCGCATGTGAGAGAAGTTTAACGGGTCGCGGAACGGGGATTTTAGGTGGACGAAGGAGTAGGCCGGTGTCTGAAAGTGTCAAACACTGAACAGGGGCCGCATCCACAAAACTTCTCTTTCGTAAGTGCGTTTTCCCATTGGTCCGCCGGCATCGCTAATGATATGTCCGGAACCGTGATTGACCGAAATATTCTCTCACGAAAATGTTTAGCGCAAGACGTTTTTGTGAATACGGGCCCTGCACTTTAGTTGTGAGATCGACCGAGTAGGTTTACCAAACAGGAAATCCCGAGAAAGGAGGTAGAGAAAGGTTTGTTTTATTAAAGGGGCTGTGCTCGTGATCGCGTATCTTCGTTACGCTGAGTATATTCAGGTACGGTCTAGTCATTCTACTTTTATTTCGGAAGAGAACAGACGTTGCTACGCATAAACCGTTTCGAGTGTTATATTCGAGGTCTTTTTTTATATATGAACAAAAAACCTGGCGAGACTTGCAAAGACTCTGCGAGACTGACAACGAAACCACTGTCAACAGAGAGACTCTCCCGTCTTTCCTCGCCTAGCGTCCACTAGCGGCGTACGTTCACTGCGTTCTAGCCATTTGGCGGATACGGAGGAGGACGTCATGTTCTGTGACGAGCCCCGCATTGGCTGATGAACCGTAGTCACGTGCCGTGGTCAGTGACTTTCCAGGCATTGTGTGTGCATGTGACATTGACTCTCACTCGAAGGCCAGCTTTCTCGAGAAGGAGAGCGCGCGCTTTTCTGTACGAAATTTCGACCGTTTCAATACTATGGAGCCGGTTCAGCACTATGGAACCGTCACTGCCTGTTCAGTGCGGCGCGTTTGTTTGATTGAAACACTCAAACCTTGTTAGTGAACCTCCAACGACCACCCGAAAGAACAAAAATATGCAGTGAGGAGAAGGAATAGACTTTATTAAGAACCAGCATTTTAAGTGCCTTCGCCTAGTGAACATTTTTTTTCCGGGGTTATTAGGCCATTGAGGGATCGCTGAATGTGATGACACAGACAAGGCTGCTCGTGTATGACACGAAATAGTTTCTAAGACAGATGCTAGTGCGGAGAGTAAACATTGCGCTGCGATTCAGACCTCCATCCAGACTCTAAGGGCGCTTGGCGTCTTTTCGTTTTCGGCTGTGGTCCGGAGCCGCTTTCGCAAGAGCTCATTAGGCACTAATTGCAATGCAAGACACGCGTCTAATGCGCGTGGCTTCCGGGAAAACTTAGTCCATCTATTCTGCAAGTTTCCCGGTCTGTTTTACAATCAAAGACAAACAATGCCCACTGCATTGCGGCAACTATAGATAATTGCCGTACGGTCCCACAGACGGTATCCTGGAACAGAACTCGCACCGAGGATCGGTGTACTAAAAGCAGTGAGGGCACTTTAGGGCACCTATTTTTTTCAGAGCGACTAGGCCTGTACGAGCACGTATGAGTGCATGGTGTGGCCTGCGCACGTGTGCGCATCGGCCATGATCTTGCCTTTCGCTGTCTCTCTCTAATATTTTTATTATTCTAGCGCAGCCATACTCTTTTCCATACTCTTTTCTTGTTAACACGTACGCCTTCCTTTTCTCTTTCTTTCCTCTCGCTCCCTTGATCAGGGCTCTCGTGGCATGTGGTTTCTACCGCTCATCTGAAAAAATTCTTATTGCAAACTTTGCATATCGTAACCAAAAAATTTCAAGCAACTGCAACGAAATTCACAAAGAGCTGTTCGCTAGAATCAAACGATTTAATTGCTTAGTTACTTTCATACTCACAATCGCCCCAAAAACACTTTTGATGTTTTCTCCTCTAATGCTCCCATCTGTTGAAGTGTTCAACATCGTTAATACGTCACACGAAGGAGACTGAACCTCAGCACTGGCCCGAATCGAGAACGGATATTAGGATATCTCGTAAGCGCAAATTTCAGCCAATCCGGGAGCTACGCGTGTAATTATTAGGGAATATCATTGGCCAACGGCAAGAATAACTTAAGAACGAAAAACTTTGTGAATACTGCTCCCGCTAACTTTTAAAACTCATTGGTGGAAGTAGAGGAGTTCCGTGTTCTCAACTTTACAACCTTTTAGCAACGTACCTAATAAAGCCACGTACCTACGCGTGCGCGAAACTGGAAACGCATGGCTCATAGCGATGTGGCTTTCGTGGACTCATTCGTGCGCTGGTTGCGCCATAGTCGTTACAGCACTTAAAATAGCGTTACCGGTCTACAATTGCCGTTACCGACACTACCTGTACCACCAATTAGGAATGCCCGGAGGTCTATCGAGCACGCGCAGTTGGGAGGTACAGTAGAACTACCGGAGATGGCAAAATGCTAACGCTATGCTAAAATAATCTATAGTCTTTGTGCGACAACGCCACTATACACTCGGTATGACAACCAATTTTTGTCCACGCTGTAACCTGAGCACTTGATCATATGTTTAGCGGTCTTGTATTCACTCGGCAACACGAGAATGGGTAAGTCTTGTTGTGAAGCAAGCCAGAAAGCAAATCCAGTTTTCTCGTGCTAACGAGCACACATGGATGATTACCTTGAAATTGCGGTATGAAACATTCTGCCGTGGCTAATGCCATGCATGGTTGCTTTCTTGTTCGTATGCTTTTTAGAACGACGCTAAAGAGAAATACTCGATGATTTTGTACTGATATAACAGCTTCTGATAACACTTTTGTCGTTCGTTTTACGGTCGTAATTTCCTTATAATCAAACAAAATGAAGGTCCGAGTTTGCTTTTCTGAGTTCGCGTCAAAACTTTAACGCGGTCATGTCGTTTGACGCCCCAAACTTCAAGTTTTTTTTTTATTGCATTTTCGCCATATCGATTGAATAAGAGCTTCGGCAATACAAAATGTTAAGTCTATGACACCTTCAAAGGTAAAGTAATCTATTTTTATAGAAGAAATGAACATGAATATTAGCAGGCGCCGTTAAAATCGATGACATCAGAGCGATCTCGCGCTGGAGCTTCAACATGGCGCCGTTACCAGCGCCTTCACTTTTCCCGCCTTCTCTGGCGTCTTTTCGCAGTGAGAGTGGTGCTTTTTAGCTTTTTATTATGGAAAGGTAATCAACTATTACAAAATAAATTATATTCGTCTGTAATCCGGCCGCCCCTGAGAAAGTTTGAAGATAATTCAGAGCCGATGACGCAGAACCGTACACATCAGCGCATGTAAACTGTGCGTATTAGAAACAGAGAAAAGATACTGAACGCACAAAAATATTTCACAAGGTCCATCATGCATTCGTCTATGACTCGAAGGCGAAAGAGGTCTTTTTCTTCGCAGTCGTTTGTATGGATCCCCCGCTCCCGAGAGCTTTCTGTACCTAACGTAATTTTGCACTGCCTCTGTGATCGGAGGCACTTTTTGCACCTCACGCCCCTCCGAGATCGGCCCACCCATGATCGTCGTCACATGACGATGTCAAGTGACGACGTCACGATGACGTCACATATTTTTGTGATCTATGATGTTTAGACGACGTCTTAGGGTGACATTATGACGCGATGATGATTTTTTTGCGTCGCTCGTGTTGACCTCGACGCCGACGGTCTCTGTTCGTGCTTTAAACAAATTAAGGCAGCTTCGCGCTAGTGCTGCAAAGCATGAAGGAAGTGCGCAGCTTGGCGGCTTTCTCCGTTTCTATTTATTTTTCTCTTTCTTTCTTTTCCTCTCTCCACTCAGTTTTTTTCTTTCTTTTTTGTGTGTGTGTTTATTTTTATTTCTTTCTTTCTCTCTCTCTCTGTCTATTTCTTTCTCTTTGTTGCTCTTTCTTACTTTCTTTCTTTCTCTATTTCTTCCTTTCTCTTTCTTTACTTTCTTTTCTTCTTTCTTCTCTTTCTTTCTTTCTTTCTTTCTTGCTTTCTTTCTCTATTTCTTTCTTTCTTTCTCTATTTCTTTCTTTCTTAGCTTGCTTTCTTTCTTTCCTCTATTCCGTTCTTCTTTTTCTTTCTTTTCCTTTCTTTCTTTTATTATTTCTTTTCTTTCTTTTATATATTTCTTCTTTATATTTATTAATTTCTTTTCTTTATATCTTTAGTTCTTTATTATTGCTTCTATTAATTATTTATTCTTTCTTTATTGATTTTTTATTTATATATTTTCTTTACTTTCTTTATTTATTTTATTTCTTCTCTTTATTTCTTTCTTTCTTATTATTTATATTTGCTTTCTTTCTCTATTTTTCTTTCTCTATTCTTTTATTTATTTTATTTATTTATTTTCTTGCTTTCTTTCTTTCTCTATTTATTGATTTCTTTCTAGATTCTTTCTTTCTTTTCTTTTTTATTCTTTTATTTATTTCTTTTCTTTTCTTTATAATTTCTTTCTTTTTCTTTATTTCTCTATTTCTTTTATATCTTTTTCTTTATTATTTTTCTCTTTTTCTTTCTTCTTTTCTTTATTTATCTTTCTTTCTTTCTTCTATTTTATTCTTTCTGCTTTCTTTCTCTATTTTTATCTTTATTCTTTCTTTCTTTATTTCTTTCCTTTCTTCTTCTATTTTTCTTATTTTCTTTCTTTCTTTTCTTTACTTGATTTCTTTTCTTCTCTATTTCTTGCTTTTTTCTTTTTTTTCTTTCTTTTCTATTTATTTCTTTCTTTTATTTTCTTTCTATATCCTTTCTTTTTTTCTTTCTTCTTTCTTTCTTTTATTCTTTTTTTCTTTCTCTCTCTCTATTTCTTTCTTTCTCTTTTTTACTTTCTTTCTTCTTTCTTCTATTCCTTTCTTTCTTTCGCTTTCTTCTCTTTTCTTTTTTCTTTCTTTCTTGCTTCTTTCTTTCTTTTTTTCTTTCTTTCTTTATTTCTCTTTATATATTTAGTTCTTTATTTCTTTCTTATTTCTTTTCTTTCTTCTTCTTTTATTATTTCTTTTCTTCTATATTTATTCTTTCTTTCTTTCTTTATGCTTTATTCTTTCTCTTTATTCCTTTCTTTCTTTATGTCTTCTTTCTTTCTTTCTTGCTTTATTTATTTTATTTCTCTATTTATTTCTTTCTTTTTTCTTATTGCTTCTTTATTTATCTATTTTCTTATTTTCTTTCTTTCTCTTTCTTCTTTCTTTCTCTATTTCTTTCTTTATTGCTCTTTCTTACTTTATCTTTTCTTATTTCTATATTATTTCTTTATTGCTTTATTTCTTCTATTTATTTATTTATTTCTATTTTATTATTTTCTTTCTTTTATTTATTCTATTTCTTTCTTTCTTTCTTGATCTTTCTTTCTTATTTCTTTCTTTCTTTCTTATTTGATTACTTTCTTTATTGCTTCTTTATTATATTTCTTATTCTTTTTCTTTCTTTCTTTATAATTTCTTTCTTTTCTTTTTCTTTATATATTTCTTTCTTTATTTCTTTCTTCTTTTTCTTCTGCTTTCTTTCTTTCTCTATTTCTTCTTTCTTCTTTCTTTATTTATTTCTTTCTTTATTTATTTCTTTCTTCTTTATTTTATTTCTTTCTTTCTTTCTTTCTTATTTCTTTATTCTCTATTTATTCTTTCTTTCTTTCTTTTCTCTATTTCTTTCTTTCTTGCTTCTGATTCTTTCTCTATTACTTCTTTCTTTCTTATTTATTTATTATTGCTTCTCTTTTTTCTTATTATTTATTTCTCTTTTCTTATTTTTTTCTCTTTCTTACTTTCATTCTTCTCTATTTTCTCTTCTCTTTCTTACTTTCTTTTATTCTTTCTTCTCTTTCTTCTTTCTTTCTTGCTTTCTTCTCTATTTCTTTTCTTCTTTCTTATTTCTTCTTTTTTGCTTTCTTCTTTCTATATTCCTTCTTTCTTTCTTTTTCTTTTCTTTTCTTTCTTTTCTTTTATCTTTTCTTTATTTCTCTTCTCTATTTCTTTTATCTTCTCTTTTTTTATTTCTTGATTTCTTTCTTCTATTTCTTATTTATTTCTTTCTTATTTCTTCTCATTTCTTTCTTTCTTGCTTTCTTCTTTATCTATTTTTCTTTCTTTCTTTCTTATTCTTTCTTTTCTTCTTTCTTTCTTTCTTTATTTTTCTTTATCTTTCTTTTCTTTCTTTTCTTCTTTCTTTCTTTCTTTCTATTTATTCTTCCTTTCTCTTTTACTTTATTTTCTTCTTCTCTATTTCTTTCTTTATTTATTGCTTTCTTTCTCTATTTCTTTCTTTCTTCTCTATTTCTTTTTTTGCTTCTTTCTATCTATATTCCTTTCTTTCTTTCTTATTTTTGTTTTCTTACTTTCTTTCTTTCTTTCTTCTTCTCTATTTCTCCTTTCTTTCTTACTTTATTTCTTATTCTTATTTCTTCTCTTCTTTCTTTCTTATGCTTTCTTTCTCTATTTCTTTCTCTCTATATTTATTATTTTGCTTTCTTTATTTCTCTATTACTTTCTTAATTCTTCTTTACTTTTCTTTCTTATTCTTCTTTTTCTTTCTTTCTTTCTCTATTTCTTTCTGCTTCTTTATTTTCTTTTTTTTCTTTATTTAATTGCTTTATTTCTTTCTTTATTTCTATATTTATTTATTTATTGATTTCTTTATTTATCATATTACTTTATTTTTCTTATTTCTTTATTTTATTATTTATTTTATTCAGTTCTTATCATTTCTTTATTATTTCTTTCTTTCTTTCTTGATTATTTCTTTATATATTTCTTAATTATATTTATTTAATTTAGTTCTTCTTTATTCTATTTATTATTTATTGATTTATTTATTTCTTTCTTTCTTTTTCTATTTCTTTCTTTCTTGCTTTATTCTTTCTCTATTCCTTTCTTTCTTTATTTATTCTTTTCTTTCTTTTCTTCTTTCTTTATTTCTTTATTTCTCTATTTCTTTCTTTCTTTTTCTTTCTTGATTTCTTTCTTTCTCTATTTATTCCTTTCTATTTCTTAATTCTTTTCTTCTTTCTTCTATTCTTTCTTTCTTCTTGCTTTCTTTCTATATTTCTTTCTTTCTTTATTTATTTATTTATTGCTTTTCTTTCTCATTCTCTATTCCTTTCTTTCTTTCTTTCTTTCTTTCATTTCTTCTTTTTCTTCTTTCTTTCTTCTTTCTTTCTCTATTCTTTCTTTTTTCTTGCGTTTTTCTTTCTCTATTTCTTCCTTTTCTCTTCTTTACTTTCTTTTCTTCTTCTTCTCTTTCTTGTATTTCTTGCTTTCTTTCTCTATTTCTTTCTTTCTTTCTCTATTTCTTTCTTTCTTGCTTTCTTTCTTTCTCTATTCCTTTCTTTCTTTCTTTTATTTTCTTTCTTTTCTTCTTTCTTTTCTTTCTTTCTTTCTCTATTTCTTATTTCTTTTTCTTTCTTGCTTTCTTTCTTTCTCTATTTCATCCTTTCTCTTTCTTTACTTTCTTTTCTTCATTCTTCTCTTTCTTTCTTTCTTTCTTGCTTTCTTTCTCTATTTCTTTCTTTCTTTCTCTATTTCTTTCTTTCTTGCTTTCTTTCTTTCTCTATTCCTTTCTTTCTTTCTTTCTTTTCTTTCTTTTCTTCTTTCTTTTCTTTCTTTCTTTCTCTATTTCTTTCTTTCTTTTTCTTTCATGCTTTCTTTCTTTCTCTGTTTCTTCCTTTCTCTTTCTTTACTTTCTTTTCTTCTTTCTTCTCTTTCTTTCTTTCTTGCTTTCTTTCTCTATTTCTTTCTTTCTTTCTCTATTTCTTTCTTTCTTGCTTTCTTTCTTTCTCTATTCCTTTCTTTCTTTCTTTCTTTCTTTCTTTCTTCTTTCTTTTCTTTCTTTCTTTCTCTATTTCTTTCTTTCTTTTTCTTTCTTGCTTTCTTTCTTTCTCTATTTCTTTCTTTCTTTCTTGCTTTCTTTCTTTCTCTATTTCTTCCTTTCTTCTTTCTTACTTTCTAGATTTCTTCTTTCTTTCTTTCTTACTTTCTTTTTATATATTTCTTTATTTATTGCTTTCTTTCTTTCTCTATTATTCTTTCTTTCTTTCTTCTTCTTTCTTTTTTATGCTTTCTTTTATTTCTTTATTCTCTATTTCTTCCTTTCTCTTTCTTTTTCTTTCTTATTTCTTCTTTCTTTTTTATTTCTTTCTTTCTTTCTTCTTTCTTCTTTCTTTTCTTTCGTTTTTCTTCTCTATTTTTTCTTTCTTTCTTTTTCTTTCTTTTTTCTTCTTGCTTTCTTTTTCTCTATTTCTCCTCTCTTTCTTTTTCTTTCTTTTCTTCTTTCTTTTCTTTCTTTCTTTCTTTCTCTATTTCTTTCTTTCTTTTTCTTTCTTGCTTTCTTTCTTTCTCTATTTCTTTCTTTCTCTATTCCTTCCTTCCTTTCTTTCTTTCTTTCTTTCTGTGCTCGTTCTCTCGCCCATCAGAGTTACTGCATCCTACGTTGGTCAAATCGGCGCACGTTTTCTGGGAACGAAGCAGAAGATGAAGAGGAGGACGAAGAGCGCGCGTGCCGGTTCACGATGATGATGATCATTTCTGTTCACAGGTCACGGAGGAATGCTCGGCTTAAAGAGCTCCGCTGTTAAAAAAGAAAACAACAATAACGTGCGGAACGCTTACCAAAGGGGTTGACGTTCTTCGCC
This sequence comes from Rhipicephalus sanguineus, assembly GCF_013339695.2. Taxonomy (NCBI): domain Eukaryota; kingdom Metazoa; phylum Arthropoda; class Arachnida; order Ixodida; family Ixodidae; genus Rhipicephalus; species Rhipicephalus sanguineus. The sequence goes on along the minus strand of NC_051176.1, from coordinate 109,749,913 downwards.
TTCACAAGGATGCGATAATCACACTGCTCACGGAAGCCGGTTCACTTAAGCTTAATGCATGTGACATTAAACAAATGGTGCCCCCCCCACTCTATAAATATAGTGCTATCTATTTAGAGGCTTTCCTGCACTCATAACACCACTGGGCGCGGCATAATGTCCAGAAAACTCATCTGTCATTTTCACTGCGGCTTTCTGCGCACTCTCTTCTACAGACGTTGTTACTGTAAGCGTTCTTTATTCGTCACTCTTTCTTCCGTGATGATTAGGCAACTGCAAAAAAAATAAAAATAAAAAAAATAAGACAGCAGGAGAGACGTACCGAGTGCTCGTGACGCCCAATGCCAGGGGGCAACCGGCGGGGAGTCCTCATCTCTAATGACTGCCCTGCAGGGACAGCGTACGTCGTCGCCGCGTCTCCGCCAAGGCCGTCCAAGTAAAGCGAGGCCGCTACTGGCACGCGGACGAGAAACGGGCGTTCTTGTGGGTGAACGTGGCGACGAGAAAATTGATTACGAGACGTGAAGGGCCTTTCACCACACCGAGAAGCTTGATCGCCGGCGGAGGTGCGCGCCGTGTCGGTGGGCATCGTGCTGAATTGCCCAGCTAAAATGCGGTGTGGCGTCGACGCCACACCGCATTTTAGCTGGGCAGCGATCGCTTCAACGATTCTAACGATGAGCACTCGAGGTACGCGTAGCGCACATGTCAGGCTGAATGTAAAAAGTAAAACGGGCGCCACGCGCTCTATTTCTTTATGCGCATTGTAAAAGTTTGCACGACCCCTCGGAAACTTGGCTCATCAGTTCTTTTTTAAGTTTCTTTTTTAAGCGCGTAGCACTTTAGGGGCCCGGCTTGTCCACCGTGTCATGTCGCACGGACACGCAATACAGGCCTAAAACAAGCGTAACTTAAAAGCGAGGCTAACAACGTTCAAAACTAGTGCGGAACAAACTAACAAGGTCTAAAATAACGTAAACTATAGAAATAACCAAGACTTAATCGAAATATTTTACCCAACATCGCAAAAAACACTTCTGAAAAATACGGCTGATACGCGCGCCGCGCTAGAGAGGGCGCTACCACCTCGGCAAGCGCGCGATTGCAGAGGCAGTAGCAAGCGCTAGGATCGCTGGGTTCCCGTGATACGCACGTCCGCAGGTTTCACGGTAGTGAAGCTGCATTAAGCGCAGGATTTAAAACTAAACCAAGACCTAGAGAAGAACGACATTTCCTCTGCGTCACTGATCTGCAAGTGACGTCTCACTAATCGCGAAAGAGGCGCAGTCGCGCAATCACACTTAATCACACTGACATTGCTGAATTGTCTCACCACAATCGCACGGCGGACTTTCGTAAATCGTACTACGCTCTGCAGTGCGCGACGCACTACATGGTGGTTGCTTTTTTTTAAGGGGCTCTGCATCGTGTAAAGTGATAGTTTGCTTAACACTCCTTATCTTCTACCTAGTACATGTCCTATCTATCTATCTATCTATCTATCTATCTATCTATCTATCTATCTATCTATCTATCTATCTATCTATCTATCTATCTATCTATCTATCTATCTATTGTGTTTGCGTTTTCATTTCATTTCGCTCTATTTCGTCGCAGCGAATACGCACTATACACCAGAAAAGTGCTCAGCGAATGGCCCTAGCTAGTGACGACTCATGATTGAACACAGTGGTCCATAGCTCGGCACACTCACTCATGAGTGCACTCACTCACACTCACTCACACTCATTCGAACGGTGTGAGTGTGAGTATGAGTGAGTACTCATGAGTGTGAGTGGACGTGAGTGTGAACGTGAGTGAGCACTCATGAATGTGAGTAGTCGTGAGTGTGAACGTGAGTGAGCGCTCATGAGTGTGAGTGGACGTGAGTGTGAACGTGAGTGAACACTCATGAGTGTGAGTAGTCGTGAGTATGAACGTGAGTGAGTGCTCATGAGTGTGAATGGACGTGAGTGTGAACGTGAGTGAGTACTCATGAGTGCGAGTAGATGTGAGTATGAACGTGAGTGAGGGCTCATGAGTGTGAGTGGACGTGAGTGTGAACGTGAGTGAGCACTCATGAGGGGTGAGTAAGCGTGAGTGGTGAACGTGAGTGGTACTCATTAGTGTGAGTAGATGTGAGTACTTAACGTTAGTGATGCTCATGAGTGTGAGTGGACGTGAGGTGTGAACGTGAGGTGAGCACTCAGGAGGGTGAGTAGCCGTGAGTGTGAACGTGAGTGAGTACTCATGAGTGTGAGTAGATGTGAGTATGAACGTGAGTGAGTGCTCATGAGTGTGAGTGGACGTGAGTGAGTACTCATGAGTGTGAGTAGATGTGAGTATGAACGTGAGTGAGTGCTCATGAGTGTGAGTGGACGTGAGTGGTGAACGTCCAGTGAGCCACTCATGAGGGTGAGTAGGCGTGAGTATGAACGTGAGTGAGTGCTCATGAGTGTGAGTGGACGTGAGTTTGAACGTGAGTGAGCACTCATGAGGGTACTATTAGTGTGAGTAACTGAGTACACTCTAAGAAAAAGAAGAGTCAAAAGAGGGTCATGGCTAGTCATGGCCGCGTGACTCTCTTCGGGTGTCCATTTGATCCCTTTTGGAAGGTAGATGAGAGAAAGAGAGCATTTGGGCTGGAGTCACGGACTCTCCTAAAGCGCGTTTTCGATTGGCTTCCGCGATGAAGGCGCCGTCGTATGCGCCATACGTATCGCGCGTTTGCCGTTTGGCGCCGTTCTGGCGCGGTGGCTCGCCTCCCTCGCCGACGGAGCCAGACGGGCTGGCGCCGCGCCTCGGCCTTCTCTCTCAGTCTGCTCGGTCTCTTTGAATGCGCTGTGGGTTGCGTCGGTTGCGCGGGTTGCGTCAGTTGCCTGTCGTGCAGTTTTGTGTTCGATCGAAAATGCGCATCTTCGGTGGTGTTGACGCCAGGCTCCGTGCTCGAAGTCACGCTAGGAGAGCGGAATATTTATGGAGCCGCGGACACGAACAACGTGCGCCCGTTAACGGTGAGTGTACTGCTTTCGTAGGTACTAATTATACAGCTTTAGCTGGGCGTCTGCAGCAGCTCTGCGGAAGTTATCTGCCAGCCATTTCCAACAGCAGCCTGCGTCCGCGGGGCTGTTGGGGATGTCGTTATGCGCGTTTCTGTACAAGCTCCCATAAAATGAGCGATGCAAACAATTGCCGAGGGTCATTTTTTGCTGATCGCACATTGTGTCTGCACTGGTGAAGGTGCAAGATGTCGTTTGGAGATGCGCTTTAGTCTACTTCATAACAACATTTCTATCAACCTTGAGTGTGCAGCGCGCTTCCGCGCGTGGGAACGTGAAAAAAAAAAAAGCCCGTCTACAGAACGCTTAGACGCACTATATATTATGCCTTTTTTCTTGACTTAAAGACGCTAGTTGAGGTGCAGATATAGAGGATGCTTCCAGCACGTACGCGTGGTCACTTAGGTTTGCACTCCAGCTCGCCCGGTAAAGGTGAAAAAAGCGAGGAGGCCTTTCGACGGCGCGCGGGTTTGTTTGCGGTCGCCGCCGTGCACTTTTTTTATAGCGAAGCTGTATGAGGATCATTTCACCGGCCGTGTTTTGGCGCCGTAGTTGTCCGCCCGCCGCCGCCGGTGTCCGTAACCAGTATCGCTCGAAAAGAAAAAAAAAACGAAAATAAGAAAACAAATCCAGGATGGAACGAGATTCGAACCTGGGCCCTCTGCGTGAGAGCCCAGTAATTCACCTCTGAGCCATGCCGGTTGCTTGAAACTGCTTTGCAAAAAGGTCCTATACAGACTCATGTCGGGAAGAACCACATTAGCATATGCAATATAGCGTAGTAGAGAGTAAAATAAGCCACCAAGCGTCGCACAAACGCGAATTCTGCAACCAGGCGTCACACAATGGCTAATGTGCGCTACGAGTAGGTTGTTGAATGCTTCCAACCCATTACAAAGGACTCT